>NC_090270.1:156521900-156835789 GCF_040414725.1 Anabrus simplex | reverse complement strand
TTCATGATAGGTTTCCATTCTCGCAGATGCGCAGGTTGTCTATTAGGCGTCAGATTGAAAGTGTGCACCAAGCCTGTCCAGAGGCCACACGCCATTTAATTTATTTATTTATTTATTTATTTATTTATTTATTTATTTATTTATTTATTTATTTATTTATTTATTTATTTATTTATTTATTTATTTATTTATTTATTTATTTATTCATTCATTAGCGAACACTGTACATCTGGCTCACATAGACTTGTTTCTGTACAGTGTTCTAGAAAAAAAGAGAATGTAGCATTAGCTATATCCCATTTATCCTAATCTCCTCACACAAAATATGTGCATTAATTAAAAAGAATGTATAAACATTATATTTTGTGCAATGAAGTGCTCCGAACACGATTTTTCTAAAATTTGTTTACCGTACATAGTTTAGAACAATTTTGTTGTATAAAGTATGGAAATATGTGTTTATACGTCTTTTTTTTTTGCTGTTTGCTTTACGTCGAACTGACACAGATAGGTCTTATGACGACGATGGGATAGGAAAGGCCTAGGAATTGGAAGGAAGCGGCCGTGGCCTTAATTAAGGTACAGCCCCTGAATTTGCCTGGCGTCAAAATGGGAATCCACGGAAAACCATCTTCAGGGCTGCCGACAGTGGGACTCGAACCCACTATCTCCCGATTATTGGATACTGGCCGCACACTTAATATACGTCTTTATCACGGTGAGTTTTACAAACACACGGCTAGAAAACAGCTGTTCAAAGAGAGACCCCCAACGACATGAAGGATATAGACTGCTAAACACATTCGTTACAGCTCCCCTGGTTGAAGCGTCCCCAGGGGCTCTGGACTTTGGAGCGTGGGTTGGCGAGCACGGGGCCCTCAGCTGAGTCCTGGCATTGCTTCCACTTACTTGTGCCGGGCTCCTCACTTTCATCTGTCCTAACCGACCTCTCTTGGTCAACTCTTGTTCTTTTCCGACCCCGACGCTATAAGGTTTGCGAGGGCTAGGGAGTCTTTCATTTTCACGCCCTTCGTGGCCCTTGCCTTTCTTTGTCCGATATCTTCATTTTTCGAAGTTTCGGTTCCCTTCCATTTTTCTCTCTGATTAGTGTTATATAGAGGATGGTTGCCTAGTTGTACTTCCTCTTAAAACAATAATCACCACCACCACCACCTGGTTGAAGCACAGCGAACCAACTTTCGCCTGTAACTGTCATGGCGGCTGCCACTTCTTGGTCTTGACAGTTAGCGCTTATTCAAAGAATTGATAATTATATGTTATTGCGAATTAAAGATTTATTTAAAAATAAACACGACATTTTCAAACATGATGTTGCATTAATGTTATAATGAAATAAGTGCAGTGAATATGCTGAGCATTTGCTTGGTTAAAACAAGAATTACGTATGTAGAAGGATGGATAATTCAGCGTCATGCACTAACAATAAAGTCATTCAGTACAGAAAGACATACGTACAGCAGTTCATTGAGGAATTCATACGCGTAGAGAAAGAAACCACTACCTTTTCATGGCATACCTTCAGTGTCATTCTGGTATAATTTTTTGAATTTTGCTTCTTGGTCTGGTTTGTTATGTTTTATGCTTTTTGCTGTTTATGGCTACTTTCTAAGAACTGCTGTGCAACAAGCAGCACATACGTCCTTTGGTTGCGGTGTAGAATATCTCAACGGCATGTCGTAAGGGGCCATTAATGGGGTAACCCCAGATTCTGAAGTTCAGACCACCGGACCCCTGGTTGAGTGTAGCATTCCTTCCGCATACGGTATCCTACCAGCTTTATCACTTCAATATTTCTACCGGACCTCTCTTGGTCAAACCTTGCCTGACTTCATTCTACTGAATTCATAGCCAACTTTTATTTATTTATTTATTTATTTATTTATTTATTTATTTATTTATTTATTTATTTATTTATTTATTTATTTATTTATTTATTTAACATGATAAATGTAACATCATAGGGAAAATCACTTGTACACGTATAAAAACGCTTCGCCAACAAGTACGCACCACATATAATAAACTAGAACCACACATTTTCTACTAGAAAAGAGACCAACAAGCTGATTATTTAGAAATTTCAATTCGTCAAATAACGATTTCTCTTAGATTTTACTTCGCTGGATAGATAAAAATATTCTGATAAAAATGTTAAAACTATATTTCTAACATCATTTTGAATGTTTCAAAATAATTAAGGTGTGAAATTCCTCGATTTATTCGCTCTCATGAGAACTGTGAGTAGCTGCCAACTTAAACTCATTAGCGCGAGATTTGAATCGGTAAACAAAGCCATGTTCTTTTTTGACAGCCACGTGCTTTTTGACAGCTTTTATCGACAACAACGTATCGCTAACCTCAGTGCTGCCATCTTAACGGGTATAAACCTCAGTGCTGTCAACTTAACCTTACTAGCGCGAGATTTGAATCGGTAAACAAATCTACGTGCTTGCCGACAGCTGTTATCCGCCATCTTTAATCAAGAGAGCACCGTGCTGCTCTCTTTATCGTAATAGCAAGCAATTTCGTCAGCTGTCATCCGCCATCTTTAATCAACAGAACACCGTGCTGCCCTCTTTATGGCTACTACCTTAAGCACGTAGTAGCGGGCAATTTGAAAAGTTCCGTTAGCTGTCATCCACCATCTTTAATCAAGAGAGCACAGTGCTACACTCTTTAGCTACTTACCTTTGAAATGAGGTGGCGGCAATTTGAAAAATTCCGCGTGCTCTTGTTTGGAAACAAACCCACGTGCTTTTTGACAGCTGACGTAGTAGCGGGCAATTTGAAAAGTTCCGTTAGCTGTCATCCGCCATCTTTAATCAACAGAGCACCTTGCTGCCCTCTTTAGCTACACACATTTGAAATGTGGTGGTGGGTTATTCTACGTGACAGATGTTATCCGCCATCTTGCATCGCAAACCTTAGTGCCGCACTCTTTAAGACACTGATTGCAATTCCGTCAGTAGATAAGAAAGAAGGGGACTGGACCACAAGGGGTCTAGACCAGCCGGAGCCTCCGCGCATGCGCGTGGGCTCCCCTCCCCTGAGAGGGCCTCTCAATTGCCAAGGCGCGTGTGGAATGTTAACTACACATACCCAGAGATCTTTATGTAAGAGGTAATTATTTCTTGAAAGGTGTGGGACAAGGTGCTGTGACTGGATTTGCTTTAAAAGGTCACTTGCTCGAGTGGCTTTCACTGGCTAAGGGGGTCAACCACATGTGGAATGAGAACACCACACTCAGAGGTCATTATGTCAGAGGTAATTAATTTCTTGAAAGGTTACTGTTCTGGGCAAGGTACAGTGACTATGTGGCAACCGGATTTACTTTAATAGGTCACTTGCTGGTGAAAGCTGAACAGGATGTTAGTTTATGTAAAAAAATGAACGTTCCCTCCTCCCTTACTGTGGGTGAGGGGGAAACACTAAGGAGTGCTACAGTGCAGCTGTTACTAGGCAAGATCCGCTTTCTAGCTTGTTGAAGGTTATCTCCATCACGAACAGGATGTTTATGGTAGGTTGTAATTTCCAGTGAAGGTGAACCAGTGACAAGTCCAGCCCACTGTTGAGGAGTCTAGGTGGTGGCAGGGAGTATTTAAGGAACAGAGCACGACATGAAAACTATCATCTAGTTGGAAGAGTCTACTACTACTACTACTTTCCTTTCCTCTTCAGTATGTGTAAGTTTATTTAGTTTGTTAATTTTAAAAGATATAGCAGTTTCAACAGAATGGATATGCTAATGAAATTAAACAAAATTGCAAAGGCACCACAATTTCATAATAGAAAACTAAGCGAGTTGCAACTTAACCATCCATTTAAGATAGAGCGGTAGAAACACGTTTCGGGAGGAAAATAATCGTTGATATAGAAGGGGAAGATGAGGAGACTGTGAGTGTTTTCCTGTCGGCGCAATTCGCAAAACTTACAGCAGAAGAAATAGAAGAAATAAATTCATTAAAAAACAACTTGAAAATGACGTACAAAAGCATGGAGAGGGGCTACCATCAAGTGTGCTTCCTACCGTAGAATGTCAACCGTTACGACACTTATTTTAACTAAGTAAGTATGCAGAGAGTATTTTCGTACTTATATGTAACTTTTTTCACCGTATTTGTATAATTGTTTTGTTAATTGAAAATAGTATGTGCTGCTTCTTTTCAGGTCCGAGGAGTTGCTATGATGAAGTGGAAGAAAGTTGATATTAAGCCAGGAACTGAACATCAAGCATATCCATGCATACAGAGCCGGCGTCTGCAAGCACATCGAGAGGAGGAAGTGGTCGCTACTTCACAGCCTGTTGAAGATAAAGCGGGACAACTGAGCGCACAACAAAAAATGAAGTGAGTGCTAATTGAATTGGACTATGGAACAGAGGGTGTGCACTTTTTAATTTTACAGTATATGTGACGGACCTGCGTAAAGCATATGAAAGCCAGCAGGAGGTGACAGCTGCTGTAGTGCGATTTCTTTTAAGTTAATTCTCAAGTAATGAACATTTTTTACTATTTTTAGGCTATAATACATTCGAAGAAATTTACAAGATTGAATTTTCCTTTTCTTCACAAGAATCGAATAAAAATTTCCCATTACCGGAATACATTGTTAGGGAAGCTTCAGGACGAGTTTCCAAGCGAAGCTGTTCACTGTTCACTAGATGTAGCAGGGAGTGAGCTAACTCGTTGGTTATACTGGGTGATGACGGATAATACATTCTTGATAAGTCGTTGCTACAGCAACTACTGGACTTGTCTTGAGAACGCAGAAAAATTTAGCACAAAAACGTAATTTTTTTAGTCATGGAGTATCCTTCGAGCAAACGTAGAAAACTAGACATTAATTTACAGACAGATGAAGATGATGGAAGAATGCAAGCTGATTTTGATAGAGCTTTTGAACGCATTCGTGTGTTTATGAGGGAGGTAAATGGATCAATACTAATTTCATACCGGTTCGAACCTAGCGAGGAGCGAGAAGAAGCTCAGTTCGAGCTGATTGAAACTCTTAACGAGCTAGAGGAAATGCGTAATCGGATGATAGGAATTTATTTTCACGCTCGCGCTGTTAATGGGCTAACTTTTCAGATAGAAGATTTGTCTGCTTTCCAGTGTAAACAAATCGAGGAAGCTTTTCGGCGCAGAGTGTACACACTAGCGGTGGTAAATGTTAACAATGATTTCTTACTTCCCGAAATTTCCTAGATAAATCTTACGTGTGGTTTAATAAGTTTGTGAAGAAAGTACTTAACACACAAGCATTAAAAGTAAATACCGTTCTCGGCACGATAAAATCGATAACAATTATTTTCATTCAAGGAACACTGAAATTACCGAAGGTACTAATTTAAGAGGATGGTACAACGAACATGTAACGAAACCGATTCTGAAAATATCATCAGAGTTCGAGGCTCGTGATTCGGGTTGATCTCTGCTACGAATTCGCGAATTGCGGATAAACATTAATAAAAATGTAGGTTTTCACGTGGGGAATTCGCCAATTAGTCTAACGTTGCCTACAGCAATTAGAAACAAGAAAGCCGTTATTAATCTGCAGAACACGCGAGATGCTTGCTTTGCGTGGAGTGTATTTGCTGGCATAGTTCCAGCTAAACATCATGTAGATCGCATTTCTTCTTATCCACATTATAATGCAATTTTAAATTTAAAAGACATACCAATCCTGATGGAAATGATATACATGAGAAAATTTGAAGAACAAAACGAAATCTCCGTGAATGTATTCGGAGCGCAGTATGACGAGAACAACTGGGTGTGCATAGGACAGAATGACGACAAAAAAGAGTTTACTCTTGTACCGTTGTCATTTCACATAAAACGTGTGAAAAGAGAGTAGATCTTCTAATGCTTCAGATTGCCGACCGTGAGAAGTATCACTTTTGTTTGATTAAGAATCTTTCACGTCTTGTGCACTCATCTCTTACGAAGAACCGGAATAGAATTTATAAATGCAGACGGTGTTTGTCTTACTTTTACAATAAGGAAAAATTAGCTTTGCACAGTAATGACTGTATACAAATTCCGGTGGGCAAAAGTATAATGCCTTTGGATAAGGAACGGCTAGTGTACTTTGCAGAGTATAAGGTTAAAGAGCCAGTGCCTTTTATTGTGTATGCTGACACATAATGCATACTGAAACCTGTGTCTACTTGTTTTCCAAATGATAACACGTCACATTCAACTCCAATTCACGAACATGTGCCATACAGTGTAACATATTATTTACACTGTAGTTTTGACAGATATTTGTGCTCTTTCAAACTCTATCGAGGTAGTGATTGTGTTAAATGGTTCGTAGATGAGATGTATAGCTTAGTGGACACGCTTGCGCCCTATTATTTTGAAACGAAACCGATGTTACCATTAACTGTTGAGCAAGAAAATGAATTTCTCTCGTCTACATTATGTCACATATGTGAGAAAGAAATTTCAGCTAATGAAATTAAAGTTGGCGATCATTGTCATTTAACGGGTGTCTACAGGGGATCAGCACATCAATCGTGTAACTTACAGTATCGTAAAATTTCTATCTTGCCGGTAGCGTTCCATAATTTGACAGCCTATGATGGTCATTTTATAATTAGAGAACTGCATAGGAAGGGAGGGGATGTTGTGACAAATCTCAGAATGAACATTAAACTATTAGCAGTGAACATGGAACGATACAAATGATTTTCAAACTTCATACGTTATAACCAAAGACAATGTGTTGAACTAAGATTTATAGACACTTACAACTTCATTCCTTTCTCGCTGGACAAAATGTCACTATTACTTAGTGACGAGTCAAAGCTTGTAACGAGACGATATTTCACCGATGATTTGCAGTTTAAACTCGTTTCTCGGAATGGGATAATTCCATACGAATATGTTACTAGTATGGAGGTGATAGACGACACTAGTTTACTGCCAAGGAGTCCATTCTTTAGCTCTTTAAAGGGTGAAACTGTTTCGGAAGAAAACTACGCGTTTGCTCACCTTATTTGGAATAAGTTTAACTGTAAATCGTTAGGTGAATATTCTGACCTTTACTTGAAAATCGATACTTTACTCTTGGCCGATGTATTTGAAAACTTTAGATTGAGTGGAAAAGAGACATATGGTATTGATGACGCTCATTTCTACACAATACCGTCTATGGCATGGAGTGCTATTAAAAAATAACAGCTGTCCAGCTAGAATTACTTCAAGATGTCGACATGCTGCAGTTTTTCGATCGCTCCATACGCGGTGGTAATGTGCAATGCGTTACGCGGCATGCAGTAGCAAATAACAAGTACATGTTAACATACGACGAGTCCAAACCGGAATCATACATAATGTACTTTGACGTGAACAATTTGTATGGATTCGCTATGCAACAGTTTCTTCCAATGGGCGGCTTTCAATGGGTCGAAAACGTCGAGAATTTAGACATTATGAATGTAGGAGATGAAGCAGATGTTGGGTTTATGGTAGAAGTTGATTTAATCTACCTACCAAAACTTCATGATAAACATGCCGATTATCCATTGTGTCCTGAAAAATCTACGAAACTAATGAGCACTCTTTACAACAAGGAACGGTATGTTCTTCATTATAGGGTATTAAAACAGTGTGTAGAATTAGGTATGAAAGTAGCTCGCATTTACAGAGCGATTCAGTTTAATCACAGCGCATGGTTAAAATGCTACATTGATTTGAACACAGAGAAACGAAAGTCAGAAAAAAATGAGTTCGAGAAAAGTTTCTATAAATTAATGAATAACGCAATGTTTGGTCGTTCATTAATGAACGAAAGAAGCTGTGCGACGTCAGATGGGTCACACAGTGGGAGGGTCGTTCTGGTACACGTACGTTGATCTCAACAGCAAACTTCAAACGTCGTATTATAGTAGACGATCAGTGTATGATTATCGAAATGAAGAAACTTCAAACTCTTCACAATCAACCGGTTTACCTCGGTGGTACAATTTTAGATTTGTCAAAAATGAAAATGAACGATTTTCACTACAACGTTATTTTGAGAAACACAGATTCAAACTCACAATTACTATACACTGACACCGACAGTTTGATATACAATTTTTCATTTGATATATACGAGTTTATGAAGGAAAATATAGTTTTGTTTGACACAGGAAATTATGATGAAAGTAATCCTTTCCAAATTGAAAGAAAAATTTCAGGTGAAATAGGTTTGATGAAGGATGAAAACCGTGGAAGTATTGTTGAAGAATTTGTAGGTTTGCGACCAAAGATGTATGCTATTAAGTTGTGTGAAAAACAGAAACCTACATGTAAACTTAGGGTATCAAAAAAAATGTTGTCGATCACCTTTCAATTGATCAGTATAGAAGTTGTCTGTATGAAGGTGAACGAGTGACCAAACTACAAGTGTGCATCACTTCCACTTCTCATTCTGTGTTCACGGTTCGTCAATACAAACTAGCACTCACAGCTAATGATGACAAAAGGTACTTCACGGATAACAAAATTAATACATTACCATTTGGACATTACAGTTTTGCAGAAAAAAGAAGTATAACTAATGTATAGCTATCTTGCAGAGTAGGTTTGCTAGTTTTTTGTGAGCACCTCCTCCACTTCGTCACCAGTTTACCCTTCTGTATGAAAAATAATGTAATTTACTCTGAAGGTGATTATTAAGTAAAAAGAGGAGAAGCTCTTGTGATTACTTTAATCATTTTATTTCAGAAACTTTGTTTCTTCTGTATTAAATTAAGAAAAAAAAGTAATCTTATAGAATTTCAAACTAGATAAACAATTCACCCGCTGTTTCTTTTATTCAATGTATTGTACTGTATTTATACTTTCTCTTTTAAAGTACATTGTATACTATTAAGTTTATTTAATTATGAAAAAAAAAATGTAATCTTATAGAATTTCACTCGCTGTTCCTTTTATTCAATGTATTGCAATGTATTTATACTTTCTCTTATAAAGTACATTGCATACTATTGTACTGTAAGTTAACTTTCTATCATATATAGATAAACAATTCACCCGCTGTTTCTTTTATTCAATGTATTGTACTGTATTTATACTTTCTCTTTTAAAGTACATTGTATCTATTAAGTTTATTTAATTATGAAAAAAATATGTAATCTTATAGAATTTCACCTGCAGAGGAAAAAAAGAAAGAAAAATTAGTTGATAGCATCATAAAACAGAAAAAGCAAGCAAGAAAAAGGAAAGTAATATTTTTTCTTTACCTTAATAATTGATGAAATAGTAACTAATATCAAGCTCGGACGTTGTTGTTGTTGTTGTTGCCACTATGAGGAGAGACCTTCAGAGGAGAAAAGAAAATAAACTATTTAGTAGCCGAATAAAACCGAAAAAGCAAGCAAGGAAAAAAGGATGTTATTATATCTATTTTTTTCTTCACCTTAATAATTGATGAATTAGTAGCTGATATCAAGTTCGGACGTTGTCGTTGTTCTTAGCTCCTGAATCCTGACAAGCATGGTGTAAGTTCGCCTTCAGATGATCTGGTAGATACTGCCAGAGCGCACCTAACTGATGTTGTTCGTAAATAGATAATATGTTTTCAGGGAAGAAAGCCCACTCAGATTTATTGAATCTGCTCACACCTTCTTTCTTAAATTTGTTTATCACTGAGCACACTATTCTCATCACACCATCTGACGATTTTAACCAACTATGAACTGCGTGAACGTTGAACATATCACAGCTGCCTGAATGTCTAGCAACATGTGGTAAATGGCGCGGACAGTCAACGGGGAAACACTCGTTACGCATTGTTCTTAAATCGGGTACACCTTCTTTAGTGTTCAAGTCAATTATGCATGTACGAGGATACTATACACGTGCTAGACATCAGACATATTAATACCGTGTGTGATAGAACTGTTGATTAACTTATAAATTAATACGACGAGTCTACGTGTTAATTTCTACGAGTAAATTAACTGTTAGGACTTTTATAAAAATATATGCCTAATACTTCGATTGATTATAAAATGTGGATGAGAGTCCAATTTGACAAGTATTCAAGAATATGATAGGCCGTTCGTTTACTTTGATTGATTTTAATAAAGTTTATGTGGCCAGTCTACGCAATTTTTTACTCCCTCTCTTTACAATCTCCTACATATGACCGAACACGCACAACGAAACCCTCATGCTCCATTACACGCGTCAATGAGTGCGTGTCAATTACTGCTACAATATATAATAAAAACGTAATAGGCCCTAACACTGTTCCTTGGGGTACACCGATATTTTACTTGACCACTTTTACTTAGAATATCCTTGATTCTTACCTTTGTAATGTCCGGCTCCGTGGATAAATGATTTGCGTGCTGGCCTTTGGTCCAGGGGTTCCCGAGTTCGATTCCCGCCCGGGTCGGGAATTTTAATCGTCATTGGTTAATTCCAGTGGCTCGGGCTCTGTGTGTTTGTGCCATCCCAACATCCCTCCAACTCACACACCACATCATATAACACTATCCTCCACCACAATGCATGCAGTTACGTACACATGGCAGATGCCGCCCACCCGCATCGGAGAGTCTCCCTTACAAGGGCTGCAGTTGGCTAGAAATAGCCACACGAAATTAGAATGAGATCATTTGTATTCTGTCAGAAAGAAAGCTTTTAATTAGATTTTGAGGATTTCCACGAATGCCTACTTTTTCACATGTTCTAAGGAGTATATTGTGGTTTACGGTATCAAATACTTTTGTTAAATCCAAAAATAAAGAATTAGTCCTTTTGGAGCTATCAATGGTTTTATACAAATAATCAGTTAAGGAAAATATTGAATATTGAGAGCTAATTTTTGGTCTAAACCAATATTATTTGGCAACGATATGTTGTACTTACTCAGGTAAGTAAGTAATCTGCTTTTAATGCATTTCTCTAGTAATTTTGAAAGATGGGTTGTGAGAGACATTGGGCGATATTTCTTTAACACTCTCTTATCACCAGATTTATGGATTGGGGCTATGATAGCAATTTTGAATGTGTCTGGAATTGGTCCTTTCATTAGTGGTAGATTAAAAATGTATTGCAGAAGCTGTAGAATATGTGAACTAATTGTTTTAAGTGTTTTACTAGAGATGTTGTCATAGCAATTGGCAGAGTTATCTTCTAGTGCAGCTATGTGATTTATTATTGTTGTTTCTGATATGGGAAGAGAAAATATAGATTGAGGTTGAAGTACTGCATGAATGTCATTTGTACGAAGTGTGTACTGCATTGTTTTACACATTTGTTTACCCAAATGAAGTACATTACACATCAGATGTTACGTCCACCTTCTCAACATAATCTCCTTGTAACTGCATGCACTTTTGCCATCGACGTGTGAGTCTGTCCAGACGTTCCAGAAACCATTCTTTCGGAGTGCTGCGTACCCATGCCTTGACAGCTGTGTCCTGTTCTGCAAAATCCGCAGAACGGCGACCACGCATAGGATTCTTCATATTTCCGAACAGGTGATAATAACTTGGTGCCAAGTCGGGAGTAGCAGCACCGTGAATCCCATTTGATCAATGGCAGCGGTGGCTTCTCCGCTACTGTGGGGCTGGGCATTGTCATGTTGGGGAAGCACACCTTTAGCCCATTTTCCTGACAGCTTAGTTTGAATGGCACGGCGTACGCGCTGAAGGATTGTTTATCGTGGCCCCAAATTCCAGCCAGTCAATGAGGATAATTCCATTTGTGTTCCAGAACCCTGTAGTCATTCGCTTGCCAACTGATGACACTGTTCGACATTTCTATGGCGGTGGATTATGCTTCCATTGCATCTACTGATGTTTCGTTTGTGGTTCATGGAAATGGAGCCATGACTCATCACCAGTCACAAGCCTAGCCATGAGATCTGCTAGATCTTTATCATGGTGTTGCAAAAGTTCTCTGCACACGCCCACACACCTCTGCTTTTCGTCTACAGACAAGACTCTAGGCACCCACGTGGAAGACGCCTTCCCAATCTGTAAGTGGCCGTGCACGATTTGCTGCAGGTTGTTTCGGCTAATTCCCGTCGCTGCCTCCACTTCCGTAAGTTTGATGCATTTGTTTCCTTGGCTAGCCTGTTCGACCCGGGCAATGTTGGCTGGTGTTGACACAGTCACATTCCTTCCAGAACTGGTTCCCTTGTCCGCCAATGTACATCCTGTTTTTCAACCATTCCAGACAGTTATAAACTGTTTTCCGTGACGGCGCATGTTCTCCACAGTCTACCACTAAGCACCGATGAATTTATGTTGTGGTCACGCCTTCTTTCTATAGGAACCAAGTCGTATAGCGCTGTCCCTAATGGTTGCTTTCCATGTTCTCTGCTCCCACGCTGACAGTGTTGTTATGAAGTAGCTGTGACGAGTGAATTCGTTGGGCCCTGTGCGTGTCCTGCTACCAAACGGTGGAACAAGACACTAGTTACATGTCACCACATGTGAACCATGCCCGGATGAGCAAAAAATAAAGTGTAAAACAATATAGTACGCCCCTCGCATGTGTGTCATTAGTCACCTTGCTGGTATTTATTTTTTACTGTCAGCAAGTTCTAAAATAATAATAATGCTATTTGCTTTACGTCCCACTAACTACTTTTGCTGTTTTCGGAGACGCCGAGGTGCCGGAATTTTGTTCCGCAGGAGTTCTTTTACGTACCAGTAAATCTACCGACATGAGGCTGACGCATTTTTAGCACCTTCAAATACCACCGGACTGAGCCAGGATCGAACCTGCCTTGTTGGGGCCAGAAGGCCAGCGCTTCAACCACCTGAGCCACTCAGCCCGGCACAGCAAGTTCTATGCCTATACCACTGAAATAGTCTACAAATTTATCTGCAATGATAGGTGGTTGGGTTGTTTCTTGTGAGTCTGTAAGCTTTATGCTATCTATATCTGAATTTCTGTTCTCCTTCCTACATGTTATATCATTTACGTTCTTCCATGGGATTTTAGAATTTTTAAGATCTTGATATAACGTTATTAGAATAGTACTTCTCGTTTGCTACTTTAACCCGCGAGTGGTCGCTAGCCGAATTGTATCACGGGTGGTCGAACGTGAGACATTCTCTCACATTAAACTTCATTTAAAATGCATATATCTTCAATAATTTTGCGGAGCGTAAAAGTGAAACGAATCACGGAAATAAGACATAAAGACTCCGTTATACAATTTTGATAAAAAAAACTGATTGTCTGTATATTAGAGAAACAAATTACTCCTTAATGGAAATTAGTCATTAGTTCGGTCACATGTAAGTACGTAATATTCACAAGAGTGCCGGGCTGAATGTCTCAGATGGTTAAGGCGCTGGTCCTCTGAGCACAAGTTGGCAGGTTCGATTCTGGCTCAGTCCGGTGGTATCCGAACGTGCTCAGATACGTCAGCCGTAGCTTTACTGGCAAATAAAAGAACTCTTGCGCGACAAAATTTCGGCGCCTAGGTATCGGCATAAACCGTAAAAAGTAGTTATTGGCATGGCGCCAATATGAGAGTTTCTAGAGGGGGGCTCAGACGTGGGTGTACGTAGTAATTTTAATATTTTGGAAGATAAATGGCGATTTCTATTCTGCGGTAGAATAACCCACGGTATCCCCTGCCTGTTGGTGGGGGACGGTACTACCGCTTTTACGTAATACTGACTTTTAAGTCATTTTCTTGAAAGGAAGACACGTGACTACACTAGAGTTTTGCCTTTCCCTGAGAGCTAGAGGAGGGCCGCGGCCCCACCTTGCCCCTGGGTATGGGCGCCTTTGGTTATTGGGACGAAAAACCAATAACATTGTTATTAATATAGAACTTTCTGACAGTTGCAATACAAAAGCAAGAATAAGGTACTATAGGTATGCTCTCTAACATTTGAGTTATCTGGAGTTTGTAACAGCGCATATATCCCAACATTCTTCCTCGACTCATAATTTTTGAAGACTCGTTTATCAGTAATTGCAAATGGAGAACGTTACGCGCACGACTTAAGTCAAATACTAACGCCTACAACAGGAGAAAGTTTCCCTCTCGACTTGAACTTAACACCAACGCCAATGGTCACGCGATGAGGGAACCTCTCACACAGGGCGCACGAATTCGTACGAATCTTTGTTCCGACTAGAGGAGGGGATGCTTACCCTTCAAATGTGAATCGCCGTACTCACGACAGTTATAAACTCAGCTAGAAAACGGAACAGTCACCTGCTTTGCATCGCTGAGTAGTAAACTCACAATACAAAATAATGTGAGAGAAAATCTCATATAGCGACCACCCGCGGGTTAATTAGCCTGTTTATCCAGTTTCGGTATGTTTTATGTTTCTTAAAATTGCCCGTGATCTCGTCATTATTTGAGGACCTCAGCTTTTGTTTTACAATAGTCCGGTGTTACCTATTTGTCCCATATTCTAATGGAAGTTAGGATTCTAGTTGTGATCCATGATTTTATTTTTCTGAATTTTTGTCTTACATGTCTTGTATTAGTAGAATGTTCAGAGATACATTATATTGAGTTAATGGCCGAATGAAACTACCAGACGCTTTGTAGCATCATATTCAGGACTCACACTGCAAGTGACAGGACATGCCTTTTCCAAGCACATTGAAGACAGAGCTGTAAGAGCAATAAAGGCGACTTTCGAGATAAAGAAACTGAATCTACTATCCGTCACAACAGCCCTGAGACTATTCGACATAAGGATTGCTCCCATTGCCTCATACGGCATACAGCTTATATGGAACCACCTCACATACTCGAATCTGGCGCGATTAGAGGGAATTAAAACAGCCTACCTGAAAAGAATGCTCTGTGTCTCAAAATACACGCAAAACAGAATAACGTATATCCTGGTAGGCACAACCTTCTTTATAGAAGACCTGATAAAAGCTCATAATCTGATACCAACACCACAAAGCACCAGATTCCTAGAAGAAAGGCGACAGAAAGCGAGGGACATCAATCCCGGACTCCTCGCCACCAAAGCGATTACAAGCAACGAATTGAAAAAGGCCAACTACCAACTGTGCCATTTATATACGAGAGTGGCAACCCACGGGCTACATCACCGAATATGTTCAACCAAGGTATACCACAGCCCCACCGACAGATGTCAGTGCACCATATGTGGAGGACCATGCAACACGTATCATATCATTGAGTGCAAAGACAGGACATTGACTTTGTCACACTATTAAGAGATGAAAGTATATGATTATCCACCTGTTCAATACAAATTCAAATGTGATATACACTGAAATGTCACATTTTTTCATAAATATTAGGGACCGGTTTCGGCATATTTATGCCATCATCAGCCTAGAGTTAGATACACAAAGACATAAGTAAATTACATACATGTCATTACACAAATAAACTTTCTACCATATTGGCAATTCATACTAGCGTTGATATATACAAAATGTTTGAATGTATAAAAACACTCAAATTTACCTCATATAAAATTTACGATAAAGGTAAAATAATCTATTTACAGTGTTGTATGTCCGGCGCTCCCTTTCTCGCTCCACCAGCCAGCAGCACGCGCGCCTGTGTATCATTCTGCTAGCTTCGACGCGCAGCCCCCAGTGCGCGTGCCTGACCATCGAGTGTACTATAAATAGGAGCTCCCTGCCGGCTCAATGGCCCACTTGCCCCGGTGTCCAGCTCCAGAATACACCCTACGTCGAGCACGGAGGCTACTCCTCTTGAAAATGTGCTTCGACCAGGTGGACTGAATTTCTGGCAGTACGAGGTTTCACCTCTGGTCACCGTTCCCTTACCTGTTTCCGCTGCCTATGTTCCGTAATTCTTTTACAAGCCATTTTCATTCCCTAATTTCCGCAAGCTCCCTTAGTTTCGCTAGGTGGAATTTCTTCAATCAATTGAACTTGCTTTTTAGGAATTCAGGCACTTCAACAAACAAGGACTCTCAAAGACATTTATGTTAGTGTGCCAGATAGTTCTCGACTATCAACGTGTCAATTCACAAAGACTATCTTTTCAAGATAGAAGTGTATATAAAGACTGTAACCTGTACATATTGTATAAAGACAAACTTTTCTCAAGATTCAATATTCCTTTTTGCTTCAAAATAAATTTCAGTTATTTGTGTAAATATCATAAAGTGAAGCAATAAAAGTTGTGTTTTGTAAACTTCAACCTTGGTTACAACATACAGTTCTGTGGTATCTATTATCTAGTGATGTTTTGTGTTGCAATTGTGTGTGAAATAACAAAAGACGTTTTTAAAACTATTCCCGTCTGAACAGCTTATACATCTAATAAAATTTGGAGTATTGACATTCTTATAGTATTAAAATTTTAGACGTTCTATCACGTAAAAATACTCATGTAAATAAAATAAAAACAGTGTCCAGTATTGTTATATTGTAAAAGAGAACAGCTGTTCGTTTTTTTAAATTTTGTTAAAAATAGCTCCTCATTAGAATACAGGCGGTAAGCCAAGTTAAATTGGTCGGTTTCAAGAATCAAATAAATCTTGTTTGAAATGTAGCTGTAGCTTAGTTGTCAGGTTGCCAGATTATTTTAAGTTGCTAAATCTCAGAAGTAAAAAGAACATGTGAGTGGCTGAGGCCGTAGTTTGACGAGTATGAGTTCACAAAACATTATGTCGTCAGGTGGTGAAATGGAATTCTAGAGATCTTGATTCAAAACGGACCTAATAAAAAGATTGAAAACTGTATCAAAATAACGTAAAAGACGCGAAAGAAAATAAACCGTTTTTGAAATGGAAACTCACCTCATGCACCACATATCGGCAGAAGGTTAAAGAGGAACTAGTGCGGGATACTATACTGAGAGTCAACTCAAGACCTTAGCGGTCCCTTTGATGTTAGTCAGACTTCTGGTCGGTGAAAAGGCTTCCGTAGCGCCAAATAGTTCCCTAGGTTTGTTACTTGTTCCTGAAGTCAGGAGCTTCCTTCAGTTTGGTTAGATATTCTGGTGAACTGACTTGACGAATTACAAATTTTTGCCCTGTATAAATGTGGAAAATACATCACAGGTTGTGTGTTATTCGGGTTCGTTACCAACTCTTATATTTCACACGTAGATGGCTATGAATAGTTATTGTTCTCAGTGGTGTATGCAGCAAAATAATCATTATTTAATATGATATTGATATCTTATTGCACTGTGTACTTAGTAAGCTTTGTTCGAGTTCATTCCATTGCTGATAAGTTCGCATAATATGTGCGACGTTGAAGTTGGATCCAAGAAAACTGTTCGCAATACTGGGATACTGGCTGCAACAGCGTATTCAGTATTCATAATGGCTGCCAGCTGTGAACAAGACGTGTGTGATGCTGTGACACTTGAGTCCCCTGCGAAATACTTTAAAGCTAACAAAAGTGGAGAAAAATTAAGTAGGAAATCTAAACCAAATTGTTTTAAACGTTTACAGCAGCCTACGAGATGAGAATCCGCTGTGGACTGTGGAATACGTGGTGAAAAATACCGCGCAGCTGACCGGCGTTGTGTAGAGTGTTTACGTCGCTCGCGTGGAATTTAAACTCCACGGAAAATCCAAGTCTCTAGCGAAAGGTGGATGTGTCAGCTCAGCACTCGCCGTAGATGAAACAGGAAGGGCCTTAACACGGTATGGGAATAGGATCCTTGGCGTATTCGATGATAATAATAATAATAATAATAATAATAATAATAATAATAATAATAATAATAATAATAATAATAATAATAATAATAATAGTAATTTGTACTTTGCTTTATATTCGTAACCACCCTCTCTCTACCTGCAGAAGTGTTGTCACGAGGGGATTATGAGTTCGTTTTTACCTTCCGAATGACGAGACTACAATATTTACAACATTCCTAGGAACATTGTATTTTGCAATCCCACTCACATTTTTTTTCAGCTTTTTGAATTGTGAGAACCTGTCACTGACAGTCGTTGCACGAGAGCGGAATCGTATACTTATGTTGTAATTCCCTATGTGCCTCACACAAATTGCATTATGAAATAAAAATAAACCTTGCTTCTCTTGCCTCGGTGTCTGTCTGTTAGGTCAGCAGCCCAGAGGCTGGTTGGATCCTCAAATAGCACCACCAAAGGTTATGCGGTTATAAGGAAACCCCAAAAACCAATGACAGCACCAAAATGAGGCGTATTGCCTCGGTATTCGTCAGTAATCTGTAGGTTTTACATAGTCAATAAAAGAATAAATAGGTATGGTACGTAATCGAAGTACAGCTATGTGAAAGGATGTGATTTCGTTTGATGCTTCACTATTTCAGACTGAAGTACTTGTCAGATAGACGCACGGCGTTAATAATAAGCTGGTTGTGGCCGCGATGGAGAACCGAGACGGGAAGGGGGAACAGCGGACGTGCTCACATGCGGAAGGACACTTTTCCTAAGCTCTAAGCCATGTGTCAGGCAGCAAGCCGCAAGTACTAGCGGGGAATCGGGGCGTGTCATGTATGTGGTGGGGGAGAGGTTGCAGGCAGGGGCGAATAGGGGTCGGGAGGGCGTGGATTTCGGTAGAGGTAATACGCTAACATGTTGCACACTGTTTTATATAATGGCTGATCTTTAGGCATTTTGAGCTTAGTAATAATTGATATAAGTACGTCGAATAAGATGGTCGGTTTTTCAGATATCTCATTGAGATTGAAATTAGGGTTGTAATATTGGTCCAAATGAATAAAGCACTGCTCTATAAGGTCTAAAAGAAGCCCGTTATTAATAACTTCGATGATATCTAAATCGTTGTCAATTCCGTAGAAGCTGTGTTTGTAATCGTGCGTATGCTGTCCTATGGCTGAAAATGTTTTGTATTTGATGGCATTAACATGTTCGTTGTACCTAATTTTGAAGGATCTCTCTGTCCCATATAACTGCTGGAACAATCGTTGCAGTGATATCTGTATACGCCTGACCTGTCGAAAGGGTTAAGAAAGTTAACACGGCTGGAGTTGTGGAATATATCAACATTCCTGTTATTGGTTTTAAAGGCGATATACACGTCCTTCTTTTTGAATAGGTTAGTTACACGGTAAATATCCGGGTTAAATGTAAAAGTTGCATATATTACTGGTTTCGTTTTTTCTTTCCGTAGGCAACTTTTGGGTCGGTGTTTAAATTTACGTATTATGCGTTCTATGAAACCACGATTAAAACCATTATGCAGTGCAATATTACGTATAATATTAAGGTCTTTGTTAAGATCTGCTTTGGACATGGGGATATTATAGGCACGGTGTACTAGACTATTATAGGTGGCACGTTTATGGCAAGGGGAATGTGTGGAATCTTGTTGAATTGTTGTAGCTGTATGCGTCGGTTTTCTATAGATTTTATATTTAAAGGTGGTTGGGAATCTGGTAATAGTTATATCTAAAAAGTTGAGGGTCTTACTGGTTTCGGATTCTATAGTGAACTTAATATTCGTATCAATGTCATTGAGGTGTGTTAAGGTGGTAATTGCATCGGTGTTGCGTTGATCCATTATGATAAATGTATTATCGACAAATCTGGGCCAAAAGACTATATTGTTGAATTTCTTACCCTTTTCTATTTTAGTGTACTCAAGGAAATCCAGGTATATATTGGCAAGAATACCAGATGCCGGCGAACCCATGGCTAGTCCGTCCTGTTTGTATGTTACTTTGTTAAACGTGAAATAATTATCGATAGTTAAAAATTTCAGTAAATACATGAAATCTGCTTTTTCAAGTTGGCTGAGCTGGCTATAAGATCGTAAATTTCTTAAAATAATTGCTATAACCTTCTCCGGTTTAATGTTTGTGTACATGTTGATAAGTCAAAATAATGCATGGTATGGCATGGTTGTAGTTTAAAATTGTTCAAACGTTGGATTAATTCAAGGGTTTTTTAATGGATTTATTTGCCTGGAAAGTGTAGTGTTTGCTTAAAAACAGTTGGATAAATTGAGCTGTTTTGTAGAGTTGGCTCGGTCTGAAATTCACTATGGGCCGTATGGGGATTCCATCTTTATGAATTTTGGGCTGTGCTTTAACAGTTGGCAAACCAGGATTCATGTTGATCAATTTATTCTTTTCGCTGTCTGTTAGTAAAAAATTCTAATGAGCAGCTATTTTTAACAAAATTTAAAAAACGAACAGCTGTTCTCTTTTACAATATAACAATACTGGACACTGTTATTATTTTATTTACATGAGTATTTTTACGTGATAGAACGTCTAAAATTTTAATACTATAAGAATGTCAATACTCCAAATTTTATTAGATATATAAGCTGTTCAGATAGGAATATTTTTAAAAGACGTCTTTTGTTATTTCACACACACTAGATAATAGATACCACAGAACTGTAAATAGATTATTTTACCTTTATCGTAAATTTTATATGAGGTAAATTTGAGTGTTTTTATACATTCAAACATTTTGTATATATCAACGCTAGTATGAATTGCCAATATGGTAGAAAGTAGAAAGTTTATTTGTGTAATGACATGTATGTAATTTACTTATGTCCTTGTGTATCTAACTTTAGGCTGATGATGGCATAAATATGCCGAAACTGGTCCCTAATATTTATGAATAAAATGTGACATTTCAGTGTATATCACATCTGAATTTGTATTGAACAGGTGGATAATCATATACTTTCATCTCTTAATTGTAAATCTTTTTTCATTACGGACCAGTTATGAAATTTCTATCATTAAATTTGTCACACTATGCAAATTATGCTAATTTCGCTTAATTAATTAATACCTTGTACACAATGTGTTTAATATATATATTCACTATGGGCCGTATGGGGATTCCATCTTTATGAATTTTGGGCTGTGCTTTAACAGTTGGAAAACCAGGATTCATGCTGATCAATTTATATATATTCATTCAGGACAGATTCCCAATTTTTTCTAAGGCTTTATTTAAGGCTTCGTAATTAATTCTGGCATTGTTCGCTGTTTTTTCTTCCATTTGTGGTATATAATATTTCAGGGATTGTTTTTGTATGAGAAAAATAGGATTGTGATCTGTGATACAGGTATGTAGGGTATATGAGTCAACATTGATATTTTTACGGGGATTTAACACGCGTGCGTTCTGTACATATTCCAGATTTTTGGGTTATTCTGGATCCAGAATTGATGAATGAGATGAAACCATTAGCACTTAAGATGTTCATGTATTCTTTTTTAATTTTTTATGCGTACTGACCAATGGGGTTTAAAATGTCAATGTTAATATCTCTTATTTTATATAATGTGTGGCTGCTGGTAGTAGCTACCATCCCCGAGGCGTAGGGGTAGCGTGCCTGCTTCTCTCCCGGAGGCACCGGGTTCGATTGCCGGCCAGGTCAGGGATTTTTCTCTCGATCTGAGGACTGATTCGAGGTCCAGTCAGCCTACGTGATTAAAATTGAGGAGCTACCTGACGGTGATATGGAGGCCCCGGTCTCGAAAACCCAGAAAAACGGCCGAGAGGATGCGTCGTGCTGACCACACGACCCCTCATGATCTGCAAGCCCTCGGGCTGAGCAGCGGTCGCTAGGCAGGCCAAGGCCATTTCAAGGGCGGTAAGTGCCGTGAGGTTTGGTTTGGTTTGGTTGCTGGTAGTTCCTGAAGTGTAATTCCTAGTTCTTGTATGAATTTCTTTGGGCTTGTGGAGGGTGATCTGTACATAGTAAGTATAAACTAACTTTCTTCATTATATTTTTAGTTGAGTAGGCTACCATTTGAAGCTTTCGGGATTTTCACAGTATGCCTAGATATGCAACATTTGGTGTGAGGATTACATGTGTGCATATCTTTAAGCTGTCATGTGAAGAATTTGTGGGAATGTGAAGTTCACATTATATCTTGAAATAGAGAGAAGAATATCCCTAACGTGTTGGGTTTCAGCCCGGTTTGTGACCCACTTGATTTAACATAACTAGCATGCTTTCAAGATTTGTTATCATGCCACTTATATTCAGGTGCATAATTCGCATTCCTGCAGTACATTTGATTAATTTTTCAAGTCTTGAGGGTTGTCTACAACGTCTGTAGTGATAATATTTTGTAAGGTAAGGTCTATCTAATGATCTGGTTTCTTATCCATAGCCTATCGTCTAGTATTACTACACAGTTAAAAAAATTAAGGGAACATATCTTGTAACGTCTGGTATGTGAACGTTAATTTGGTAGATAAGGTTTCCATGATCGTATAGCATACCTTGAGATATTAGCTACTCAGGGTATTTCCAATCAAAGTTATATACTCCTTCTTTAGGCGTAGCCATGCATTAAATTGTCAGGTGACCCCTCAAAACATAATGAATAGCGGTGCGTCCGTGTGTCTTTGTGAGGTACACAGACTGTTGCGGACATTTGAGCACGAAGTACGCAAACCAGCACATCCCATGAGACATCTTAACGAGGTTCAATTCGCTAGGGCCGTCACTTTGATCCAGGAAGAATGGACTTTTCGTTGTGTTGCTGCGAATCTCAATGTCTCTCCACCAGTTATTCAACGCTTGTGGAATCGCTACAATCAGACAGGCCGGTTCGCAAGGAGCGCTGGACAAGGTCATGGACGCATGACAGCCCCACAGGATGACCGATATCTGACCATGTGTGCGTTGAGGCTTCGTTCAACAACTGCCAGAAAACTGCAACAATTCCACAGGAGGTTCAATGGAGTCACGCTGTCTGACCAGACAGTAAGGAACCGGTCAAGGGAAGTGCCCTTACGACCTAGACGTCCTGTTTGAGTGCCCGTTTAATGCAGCAACATCGCGCAGCTCGCCTTCTGTTTGTCCGTACCCACGTCAATTGGCAACTTCGCCACTGGAGACCTGTGTTGTTCACACTCGAGTCCAAATTTCCCCTGACACAGCGTGATGCACGTCAACGTGTATGGAAACGCCGTGGTGAGCAGTACATGCCAAATGTTGTCCAGGAAGGCGACCGATTCGGACTAAGTTCTGTGATGGTGTGGGGTGGAATTAGCATTGATGCCCTTACGGATCTTGTCGTCGTCCGTGATAATCTTACCGCTGTGGGGTACATCGAGAAGATACTGATATAGCATGTGTTGGTTGCTGTATATGGTGTTGCTCTGAATTTGTACTCATGCACGACAATGCCAGGGCTCATGTAGCGCGCATCACCAGAGCAGTCTTGCTAGAACTGAACATTCAAGAGATGGAATGGCCAGCATTGAGTCCCGACCGTAATCTCATCGAGAATGTGTGGGATAGGCTTGACAAATGTGTTCGTGGTTGTCCTGTTCCACCACAGACTCTCCAAGACTTCGAATAGGCTCCCATTGAAGAATGGGACCTGATACCGCAACGTGACCTCCGTCGACTTATACGGAGCATGCCAGGTAGGTGCCAAGCTGCGATAAATGCTCGTGGAAGACATAGACCATACTGAAGCTCTCCAACTGTGATTTAAAAAATCCACCCTGGAAGTCTGTTATCACTTTGTTTTCGCCCCTCTTTGGACATTTCCGTTTGTGTTCTGAAAATGATCGCGAATCCATCGATGTTCTTTTGTATACCTCAACGGTAAATAATAAAGGTTTAGTTGGTAATATACCTGGGTGTGAGGTATTGTTTTGTGGAACATGACATACGTTCAAAAACATGTTCCCCTAATTTGTTTAAACTGTGTATTTGTAATTGCTTAATACAAACCTCGAGAGACAACTTCAATGTAAGTTATATTTAGGAATCAATTGGCTCAGGTATACATACCCTAACTTGTATCCTCAGTCAATCTGCTTCGTAGGAGCTGTAGTCTTGGTTTGCTCTGTGGGGCTATCCTCAGTTTTCCTCATGAAGATCTTCCCGTTCTTGGTCCAAGCGTGTTTGTAGTTAGTGGAGTGTTTCATATTTTTGGCTAGCCAATATAGATTTTTCTATTTTGTTAGATGTTCACTGGCCCCACTGACTTTAATATCTGCGCAGAGAAGTTGCCCATGTTTTCTCTTTTGTCCATGATCAATTTTTTTGTTTTACGCTGATAGACTTTCGCAATTATATGCGGAGTCTACTTCCTTCCGTTCTTATCTGCAACCGCTGGGAGCCGTTGGAAATTGTCAATGTGCCGGTCGGTTTGAATTTCCACTCCAACTTTACCTGCAACTTGAGTTACCATATACATTCTTGTCCTTAGAAATTGGGGTGCCGGCAATTTCTAAATTATAATTCTTAGAATATTGCTCAAGGTCACTGATTTGCTCCTCCAAATGATTATTTTGTTCTTTGAGGGCACTGCTTTAAGCCTTGCTGTTGCTCACCTCGGTGGCCTATACACTCTTTAAGTTCACTGTTTTGCTGCAGTAGTTCATCAGATTTTCTGGACTGAAATTCTAGTGAGTTGCAGACGTCTTTCAGGATTTGTTGCACGCTGTTCACAGCTTCGCATAGACTTGTATTGTCCACTTTGATTTTATTGATCTGAAATGAGTATGAAGGGGATTTTACTGAAGTAGGTTTATGTTGTCATTGTTTACAATAGCACAATATTTCCTCTGGATTTGCCAGTATTGCCTTAAAAGCATTTGAAACTCGTGCACTTTTAAATGGAACGTTTCAACACATTTCCAGTCACACTGTTCTCATTGAGAGACATTTTGCAGACCTGCGCATGACATTACTGGTACTGGGTGCCGTGATGAATAACATAGCAAATATTTTCTTTTTTAATATTTTCAAAATTTGGTAAAGAAATGGATATCTTATATAGATCAGAGGAGAGTAAAATACCATATATATTTTTTTAAAAAAAGGAGGTATATAAAAGGGAATTAGGAAGCAAATGAGAGTTTTTTGCGGTTCCCGTGAAATTTTGCTCCAAGAACATAACGAGTTTTGGGAATGTATGACGAAGTGGTGTGAACAGGACGGCTGCAGTCGACGCGACTTGCTGTGATGAACTTTCCTTGTCTTCTGCAGTGTAATGGCGGAAAGGGACGTGTCTTTGAACAGTTGTTTTCTAGCCGTGCACTTATAAAACTTACCATGATAAAGACGTTTAATCACATATTTATTTAATTTGTACAACAAAATTGGTCTAATTTACGTATGCTAATAAAAAATGTCAATTGTTTTAGGAACACTTGATTGTACAAAATAAATTGTTTATATGCCTACCTATTTTTTTAATTAGCGCATATATTTTGTGTGAGGGAAGGAGATTAGGCAAATGGGATACAACTAATGTTACTTTCCTCATACCAATAGAGTATTTAATAACATTCATTGAAATCGGCATACTTTACAGAAAAACGACAATATAGGCTATATGTATATTTAATAACATTTAATAAGAGAAGGACAATGTAGGGCCTACAGAAAAAGTCTATGTAAGCTACATGTACAGTGTTTAATAATACAATACCGATGCAGGTCTTTCGATTTGACGCCTGATAGGTGACCCGTGCGTCTGTGAAAATGGATCTCTACCTATCATGAATTCTAATCCTCAAGATGGCACGCACACCTACATCCCGAATCATCGGAATTAACCAATGAACGTTCAAGTCCTCAACCCGGCCGGGAATCGAACGCGGGACGCTTTGGACGAAGTCCAGCACACTGACATTTTAACCTTAGAGACGGACTTCATTGAAATCAGCACACTATGTAAATTTAAGCTAATTGTTCAATGTTTAATAATATTCATTGAAATAATCACACCGCAGGAAAATACCCCCTGTGCGTCGGGGTGGTAGAATGAACACGCACGGTATCTCCTTCCTGCCATAAGAGGCCATTTAAAGAGGCGACAGTGACTCTTAACTTGGCAGCCTGGTTTGGCGTTACAGGCCCCTTAGCCGATTTCTGGCATGCCTTCCACCCACTTGTGTCAGGCTTCTCACTTTCATCTAACGTGCATTTTTATGGCCACGATGGTATAGGAAAGGTTTAGGAGAGGGAAGGAAGTGACCTTGGCCTTAATTCAAGTATATTTGCCTGGTATGAAAATGGAAAACCACGGAAAACCATGTTCATGGCTGTCGGCAGTAGGTTTCGAACCAACTATCTCCCGAATAATGGATACTGGCCATACTTAAACGACTGTCTCTATCGTATCTGAACTAGCTTTGTCAACTCTTGTTCTTTTCCAGCCCTTCGTGAGCCGTGCCTTTCTTTGGCCAATACCTTCATTTTTGAAAATGTCGGATCCCTTCCATTTTTCCCTGGTTGCACTTCCTCTTAAACAATAATCACAACCATCGCCTGTGCAGAGAAATGCCACTGTAGGCTATATCTACAGTATTGAATAAAATCCATTGAAATGAAATAGCATATGGCTGTAGTGCCGGGAAAGTCCGATGACATGTTCGGCTCGCCATTAGCAGGTCTTTTGGTTTGATACTCGTAGGAGACCTGCGCATCCTGATGAAGATGAAATGATGATGTGGTGACTCATACAACCAGTCCCCGTGCCGCGAAATTAACCAATGATGGTTAAAATTCCTGACCCTGCCGGGAATCGAACCCGCAACCCCCTGTGAACGAAGGCCATCACGCTAACCATTTAGCCATGGAACCAGACATAACATTCATCGAAATCAATACATTAATTGAAATCACCACAGGGCCGATGACATTAGATGTTAGGCCCCTTTAAACAACAAGCATCATCATCAGAAATCACCACACTGTACAGGAAATTGTCAATATAGACTATCTCAAGTGATTGGAAGCCAAGTTAGTTAGAATAATAGGTAAGGATCACACGCAGGTCCCCCCACATGCTTGGCCGTCGGAGACGTCATCGAGACCCTCAGCGCCTTGTCTTCTGTATGAGGTAATACGCATATGTGAGCTATTCTGTTTTAACCACAAGTTACAGGTAAGAGAACTTCATTGTTATTCATCACCTCAGAAAAGGCATTCCAATTCACTATTACATTAGAATAATAATAGGAGACCGAGCTCGATAGCTGCAGTCGCTTAAGTGCGGCCAGTATCCAGTATTCAGGAGATAGTAGATTTCCCATGGTTTCCTATTTTCACACCAGGCAAATGTTGGGGCTGTACCTTAATTAAGGACACGGTCGCTTCCTTCCCACTCCTAGCCCTTTCCTGTCCCATCGTCGCTATAAAACCTATCTGTGTCGGTGCGATGTAAAGTAACTAGCAAAAAAAATAGGAGATCAAATACAGTGTGAATGAAGCAGCGTTTCTTGAAGAATTTCGATCTGTATAAAAGGTTGTGACAATGCTAAGACTGTGATCGAAATGGAATGGCCATTCCATAGGGTCATGTGCTCAACATCTATGTTAACACTAACAGGGGGGGATCTAATTGTTACAGACTCGAACATTAAAGCTGAATGACTGCAAGAAGAATGTCCGTTGTTAAAAACAATATTAGAAAACTATACAGACTGTAAACAACACAAACAGCAAATGTTAGGAAACTGTAACTATCCACAACACAAACACTACCATACAGTAAATGTTCTCCAAGTGCCACGAACTGATAAATTCCATGTTAACGTTAGATAGGCTATATAAATTAATGAGCCTGTATTTTAATATTCTTAGCAATGGTTTCATATACAAAATAAGCTGCCTTTCATATAAAATTAACAGGTGTGTTGTACACAAAGAATAATGCTGTTATTTAAAAAAGTATTATCAAACTCACTTATCTATAGCATCAGTGGAATTTCTTTGCTATTCTTCTTTCTTTATCGGTATTGTATTAACTAAAACCTGGTCTCTTGACTGTCTTACTTTTGTTTAAAGCGTGGATTCGAATAAAATAACGGCTTCTCAAGAAGCAAACTCATAAATTTCGGGCAATTTCTTCTTCAGAATATCGGTAAGGTTTGTGATGACGTTAGAACCCTCTTTCAGTTCTTTCTCGTGGTAAAATCTGTACTCTTTTCCATCTGCATTACCATGGTGTACCATCTCTCTGTAGGTGGCATTAAACTATCTCAAGGCGTCTTAGAAATCTAATTCCCACCCCTTGTAGGTTGACCTGTTTTCTCTCCATAATCGCTTTCTATATCGAGGTTCTTTTTTATCCTAAATGCTATATAGCGAGTGAAGTCTTCAAGCAGCTCATCACGTTCATTTGTTTTGCGACTGTCCTCGAGCTGTTCCCCTAAGTCTTCAAAGGCTTTAACGAACCCTTGCTCATCCTCCGGTAAAAAATAGGATGTTGTGTGCTCAACGCTTGCTTGAATGGCATACAATATCCGAGTTTTGATCGACTCCATTAGCAGCATATAACATATTTGGACGTAATGTTTCATAATCTTCCGGAGAACAGTTGGAGTTTCTTATCGCCTCGGAAGCATTGAAGCTTAGAAGCAATGATTTCACCTTTTCCGTCACAGCTCTTGGAAGAGGATGGTCATAAAATCTTCCGAACCCACGGAGCTGAGAAATATAGCTTTCAATAATATCTTGATTACTTCTTACTGCCACCATTTATTTAGGTCAGTGGCTTTACGGAATACATGAAAGTGTATGTTTCGTTCCTTCGCGTGCCTGATATGTTTTGTGCAGCCTGCAATGGCACAGCAAACCTTACTGAAATGTGTACACTACCGGTATTACTGCTTTTTACATTTTATTACATAAAATAATAAATAATAAATAATAAATAATAAATAATAAATAATAAATAATAAATAATAAATAATAAATAATAAATAATAAATAATAAATAAATAATAAATAATAAATAATAAATAATAAATAAAAATAACATAAATAAATAAAATCATAATTTTAGATGGCGCTGGAGGTCATCCATAACGTGTAGATAGTTGTAGAAAGGTTCTGTAGGTGGCAGGCAAGTAGGCATGAAAAGAGAGATATTAATAATTAAAGGCAGTTTGTCTCGAAGTGAAGTATTTCAAGTCTAACGTCAATCAGTGGGCCCTTCTAACAAAGAATTAGCCTATCACGTCAAGTATTATGGAGATAATATTGCTGGATTGCATTGAATCCGACTTGTTCGATTAACCTTGTTCGAACTCAGTGGCGGTGGGCACTCAGGAGCACATGAGCACGTGAACACCCTGTTTTAATACATCTTTACGCATTCATGAATAATTTAAAACTTTCCTTTCTTTCGAGCTGATTTCGACAATCGATCGAAAGCATTCAACTTATATCGAAGCTCCATTACACCGACAGTTGTTCGTTTTCTTCTTCTAAGGAATTTCTTGAGCGCTGCTGAGTTGTTCGTTTTGACTGACAATGCAGCGAGCACACCGGATAATGCGCTATTGTGCTGAAGAATATACGCATGCGCAAAGCAGATGGCGTCATGGTTTATGCACTGATATTCCCATTAGCGAGGAGCACGATAAGGTACGTGCCTAGTCGTCTAGAGCCACCCTCAACCCAGTGACAGTATTACAGTTGGCCACAAGAGTCCACCACCTCCCCCATTACGGTTAGCCACACCCTCCCAGGAGTTACTATTGCATTACATTACCGGCACATTTCGCTAGTAATTCTGAATAGGCATTTTTCTAGGTCGTTGTGAACAGGTGTTCGTAATCGCGGGAAGAAGTTTGCTTTACCTTGTGATTGAAAAATCTTTTCAAGTGAAATTTATTTGAGTGTTGTGTATTATTTCTCTCTTTGTATGATTTGTAACCATGGTATTCTTTGTGTAAGAAGAAATGAATTCAGTTCAATTTATTTTAACCAGCGAAATATCAACCTTCAGGATAAGTTAGATATTAAAAGGCTTGGGCCAGACAGACCAGATTTGATTATCGAAAAAGTTACAAAAACTGACAAACGCGAGTATATGCGTTAAGTATAAGTGAGAAGTGTACGAAACACGCAGGTGGCTCTGTGGATGTACTGTAGATCTAGAAATACCCTTTTTTGTTTGCTCTGTTTATTGTTCAACAAAGAAAGAAGTGTATGGAATTCAGCTGAGTGCACAGACTTAGCTTATTTGAGTGCAAAATTAAATAAACATGAAAATTCTCATACACACAAATACGCGAGTATTGAATTCCCTATGCTAGTGTTGCCTATAATTTCCAAGACGAGAATAATTAACATGTGATACAGCAGAACCCTGATTAACCGAGATAATGTGGAGATTATTGGGGTTAGTTCGGAAACAATTATTTTAAAAATCAACCGGTAAATGCGGTACACATTATTTCTATGCTTCTCGTCATACGAAGGTGAACTTCGTGCTATTTAAAAACCAAGAATAGTGCTCGAATCCTTCAATGTTCGCAGTACAGAAAAGTTATTATAAATTTTACTTTTGTTCTACACTAACACAGCCGGCCCCGTGCTGTGGGAGTAGAGCGACTGCCTCTTACCCGGATGCCCCGGGTTCGATTCCCGGCCTAGTAAGGGATTTTTACCTGGATTTGAGGGCTGGTTTGAGGTCCACTCAGCCTGCGTGATTACAGTTGAGGAGCTATATGACGGTGAGCTGGCTGTCCCGGTCCAGAAGCCAAGAATAACGGCCGAGTGGATTCGTCGTGCTGACCACACGACACCTCATAATCTGCAGGCCACCGGGCTGACTAGCGGTCGCCTGGTAGGCCATGGGGTTCGGTTTTGTTCTACACTAACACCCAGGTGTACTTCGTGCTATTTAGAAACCAAGAGTAGTACTCGCATCCTTCAATATTTGCAGTGTAGTAAAGTTATTAAGAATTTTACTTTTGTTCTATACTAACAGACTAGTCTAGAATAAAATTTATCCTCGGTTACACGGGGTCCTACAATATTATTTGTAAAAAGGAACTGTACAAGGAAATTTTTGTGAAGCGATTTATGTACCTATGTTACTTTTTTGCTGATTTGAGACATGAATAAAAATGTTGTTATGAACCCCCTAAAAATGTTGTCACGAGCCGCCACTGTTCGAACTTATATAGATTTTAAGCGATAGTTCCTATCTGTGTTGTTTGAATTCCAAGTGCTCATGTGCTTGCGCTGTAAATCTTTGTTCCTTGTGCTTGTTTATTTGAAATATATCTTCGCCAGTCCTCCTGAAATCCTGTATTTCCTGTTTGAATACACCTGAGGGGCTGAAAGCTGAATGGTTCTATTAATGTAGTTCTATATATTTCCTGTCTCAGTGCATTTAATTCTGTTATTTTTATTTTCATGTGGTACTTGGATATTGATGTGATACCCCATCCTCTTGCATATGGTGTGCTCTGCTGTCTTGCTTTCGAAGGGATTTCTTATTTGTTATAATATCAGCTTTGTGTTAATGTGTCAATCATTCATTTGAAGCTAAAGCTGCTTTGAGGTGTGTGGTTATTTTCTCAGTAACATAGTATGCCATACGAACTAGGGGTATCAGATCATTATTTACAACATAGTAAGTACTTGGAAATAAAAATATATGAATTACAATGTATTGGGCATGGAAGTAGTAGAACTGCATTTTTATCGACATGGGGGGGGGGGCAACGGGCAGGGGAAAGGAGGGGGAGGAGCTGTAATCATACCCGGATGTGCGTCACTGCGCCGGATGTCGCTTCTCTGCGCTATCTGTTGATAATAACAGTAAGATAGTGCACACAATGCGCACTGTGGCGCTATCTCTGATAGGTGACTGGAACTACTAGCGCCGAGTGGCTTGGTGCCGAAATTTATAATTGAGTGTCAACTCTATTCTATCCTCTTTGATTCCTACCTTGTATTCTGTGTATCTTGAGTGGAAGCAATGCCAGGATTGGGCTAAGAGGTCCGTGGCCGCCAACCAAGGATTCCAAGTTAAGAGCCACGGGGGCCCATTTTAGTGGCCTCTTACGACAGGCAGGAGATACCATGCGTGTTCTTTCTACCTCCCCAACGCTCAGGGGATATTTTCCTGCAGTGTAATTATTTCAATGAATGTTCTTAAACACTGTGCATCTATCTTAAATGACGTGTTTCTGTGCAGTGTGCTGATTTCAATGAATTCCGGATATAGCCTACACTGACGTTTTTCTGTGCAGTATACCGATTTCAATTAATCTTATTGAAAAATGTATTGATAGAAAGAAAGTAACATTAGTCGTATCCCCTTTACCTAATTTCCTTCCCGCACACGAAATATATGCACTAATTAAAAAGAAAGGGGGCCTGTAAACAATATATTTTGTACAATCAGGTGTTCCGAACAGGATTATAATAAAATTTTATTACCATACATAATTTAGACCAATTTTATTGTATAAATTAAGGAAATGTGTAATTACACGTCATTATCACGGTGAGTTTTATAAGTACACGGCTAGAAAGCAGCAGTTAAGAGACACGCCCGTATCCGCTGGTACACAGCAGAAGACAAGAAAATTTCACTGTAATATGTCGCATCGATCGCAGCAGTCCGGTTCACACCGCTTTGTGTGTTTATATTTTAAGTGCACAAAAGTTTTTCATTGCAAAATCGAATATTAAGAGACACTTTTTGGAATGTGGTAGCGTTCACAGCATTCTTTACAAAGTTCACACACTCAGTCACTGCTGGGGATGTGATACTTATTATTTGTGCACAATTTGGTATGAAACACATGCACCGCCATCCTAGTTACCACATGTCGTAATTTCCGGCTTGCTTGTCTCCATTTGGTGGTCATCACTGCTTCTGTTGCATAGAAGTCTTCCCATATTTGATCTTCCTTCTCCCATCTGTTCCACAGAGCGGTCTTCACTCTCGGCCGACTTGATGTGTCGCTCTAGCTATCTCTTTACTGGCCTTGACAATCGGGCCCACTCACTGTAATCGGAGTATTAAGTGTTTATTTATTTCTGAGAGTCTGTATAGAGTTTACCTCCATGTTTGACCCTATGGAATATCTATACCTAAACAACTTCTTCTGACTCCACTTACTAGACAAATAACAGATAAGCAAACAGAAAACAAAAATGTAATAGATAGAATCAAATGGCCCACGGTCGACTCCCTTCCTGACATCCGTTAGCCATGGAAATATGGCAGCTGGATAAGAATAACATAAAATAAGTGAAAATAAAAACATCGGCAGAACGGCACATGAAGGCTAAAGACCTTCACCTCTCTCCTGGCTGGACTCGCAAACCTTCCACATTCCACATCTTATACTACCCTCTCTCTTGACCTACTCAAGTTTGCTGACCCAGCCTTAACATTGCAATACCTGCGGAGTTAGTGTGCCATATTCTGCTCACATTGCATTTCCACATGAACTACTTCCTTGTTACCAGTCAACATTACCTAACTTCACCTCAAAAACAATCTCTTCTCTTTAAAACATATTTAACCATACCTAACCTCATTACCCATCTTTTGAACAAAAACTCACTCATAATTCTTCAAAGTTACAACTACTTAAAGTTCAATAATTCAGACTCTCATTCAAGTGTATATCTGTTGAACATAATCACTCACCGCAACCGTCACTCCAAAAATACCTTCATACTTTCCTTTCTCCTCACTGCAATCTCATTTAAACTTAGCTTCACTCTTTATTCTTTACGTCCCACCATATCCACCTCTTAATCATAATCATTCTTACCTACACTTATAATTCTAATAACACCAATCACTCCAAACTACAACCACCTTTCAGCCAACCTTCCTTATATCACCAAACTTAATAATTAATTTCTCTTACATATCACCAACAAACCTCTTAACATTTAATCACTCTTAATCTCTCTTACTACCACCAAATCAATCTCATAATCAAACAATACAATTCCACCCTTAACATGCTTACTCTTTACCACCACCCCTTTTTGATCCTAAGACACACTCTAACCTCATAACAATTACTTAAATTTCAGGCCATATTCATTTAAATTACCATACCCATTTCTTAATCATAATAACGTATAGCAACCTCAACTCAAAATTCCCATCCTACTCCCCTTTAACATAAAATTAGCACACATAATCACTCATCGCCACCACCAAACCCAACTCATTTAAAATTACCATCACTCTTACATTCGCTTAATCCCACCTAGCAACAAATCCACCATCCTCATCAATCTCATAACACCCACTCATCCACTTATTCATAATCTCTCTTATATTCACTATTCACTTTTCATTTTAAAGATAATACACATTTCAAAAACAATTAACACACCGTTAAACAACATAACCACTCATTGCCAGCACCACTCCGAACTCACTTACTTACTTTAATCACACTATACCTTCCAATCTAATTATACATGTCACCGTTACATACCTGACTTACTAACACTACATGACTTTTTACTTCTCGTTATACATTTCAAATACAATTAACGAACACAATCTATCATCAATAAAATTAGCCTTCTTAACATCATTATGACTTCATCACTATTCACCTTAACTTACTATTCAAATATACGTAACTTTAATCGTCGCACATACCATCCTGACTTCATATCATCTCTTTAGCACATATTACACTTGCACGCTATCCCCTACCATACTGACTAACTTTACTTAACTTTCTACTTCTCGTTACTATACCCTCTTCACTTTTTCTCCCTTTCCCCACAAATCTTTTAGACTCATGCTTCTCCCTTTTTTCAAAGCATCCCTTGTAATAAGTTCCTCCTTCATACCTTTCAGATCTTCGCAGTTCCTCTGTATTTGTCTTATACAGTCCTCCCAACCAATATATTGTTTTCTTATTTCCCTGACCACGTTCCTGTCTGCTTTCCTAGACGCTTCTATTCTCTCCCTATTAACCACTGACCTTCCTTTATCACTTTGTATGTCCACTCCATTACTGTGTTCACCTTTCTGCCTTTCCTCCGGGCTTGACGCTTCCAAAACAGCTTCTATGTCTGTATTGGTTCCTGGCCTTCCCATTAACAATGTCCGCCTTCTCCGCCACCGTTTTCCAATACGGTACCTGCTTTTCTTCCAATCTCGCCTCGTCACTTCTTCCTGCTTCAACCTTTCTTCTAATTCCCGTAAGTTTGTCACTGTCCAGTATCTTATCCACCTGCCATTGGTCACTACTAATTGCTGTCCCCTAATGTGAGCTTTTAATACTTGGTGTCTGACTCTCACTAAATGTTTCTTAAGGACATTTCAATTCTTATTCCCTTTTCTTCCCATGTCTCTTTAATCCAATTTTTTTCACTCTGAATGTTACCCGCATTTCTTATAACTATTTCAGCCATCAATGTAGATAACTTCACATTGATAGTCCTGTGACCATGTATTTTACCTATCCTTTCCGCATCATCGATATCTGCGTCGTTGAAATTAATATTCATTCTGTTCTGGATGAGCTCCGCCACTTTGTAAATTGTATTCACGTTGTCTTCTTTCCATCCGGTACGCCATATATAAATAAGCATTCATTTCTTCGATCTTGACTGCTGGCTTCTGCTTCTATCTTCAGCTTCGACACTTCCTCTTTCAAATATTTTATTTTCTCTCTCAGCGACACAAATTCTCTCCTGTTGATTCCCACTTTGTTTATTGTTTCGTCCGTTTTTTCTGAAACAATTTCTTCATGTTATCGAACTCCTTCGCTTGCTCATGTACCATATATTTAATCTGATCAAACGGGAAAACTTCTTCTACCACCTCTTTTACCACCTTCCTTATTTCTTCTACGTCTTCCCAACTCGTGTTTCCACTGGAGGTCGGTCAGGGGTTTACCTCCACTCCCCCTATTACTAGCAATAACATAATCACCGTTGCCACCAACATCATCTCTCCATGCATTCCCAATTTCACTTAACTTCTTTCTCTTTTGGCTTCTTCTTTCTTCCTTCTCCCCTGTCATCTTCCGTTAACTACCAAATATTGATCCACAACAATCATCTTCCTCTTCACTCTCCGCTTCTCTCTTGCACTCCCCACCTACACTCCCCTCTTGCTCTACCGGCACACTAAACTGAGCACGTCCATACCCGTTGCTTGCTTAGGCTAGACGTTGATAATTGGAGTAGTTACACAGCTCGACACGTAACGCTGGCGGCCTAAATATTTACGGTAGAAATGCATACTTCTTTATGGAAAAGATATTGAATTTGATTGCCGATGTATCGTAAATGAGAGATATGGAGAATATTACATAGGTAAATACTGTTAGAAAGATTAATTCTAAAGATTACTTTCGTTGATATTTGCCAAACTGATGCCGTGAAATGAGACAACGGGAAGATGGAGTAGTCCAGTTGTCGTTCTGATATTGACTCTGACTGCCGATTTCTCTTAATTTAGGGAATAAAATTGTATGCTACATGGACTAATACTGTTAAAATGATTAATCCTAAAGACTACTTTCATTGATATGTGCCAAAATAACGCCGTGAAATGAAACTGCGGACAGACGGATTAGTCCAACTGACGTTTCTGAATGTGAGGAATAACAGTAATCGCCTTTATTTATTTTTTATTATCATGATATTTAGATATATAGCAGAACTCAGTTAATCTTGAGATTAAGAGCCGTTGTTCAATTAGATTTTTAAAATACTTCAAGTGCTGTTCTCAGGAAGGGACTGAACAAAATACAACATTCTTATTTTTTCTATATTCGTTCTATCGATAACATACATATTTTGACTCAAACATGTTTAAATTTTAATTTCAATCTATATAGTTTCAGATTATATTTCATTCCTACCTTGCACTAGAATTTTAAATGCTGGGCGTGTTGGCCGTGCGGTTAGGGGCGTGCAGCTGTGAGCTTGCATCCGGGAGTGCAAGTGTAGGAACTGTGGGTACGGTCAAGCATTATGGAGTATGAGGGAGGAGTTGGAAAGTTTTAGAGAGATAATTAGGATTCTCTCTGTGGACAAGAAGGAAAGTAGGCCCCTTTCAAACAATGTAGTACATAATACAGTAGGTGTGAAAGGTGGATGAGAAAGAAAGGGGGAATTGTAGAAGACAGGTGGTCTAATGTTTTTAAGGGGAAGGAGATTGCAGGCTAAGGGCTCCATTCAGGGTAAAAATTCACGGCAGGTGTCTGTGAGAAATCGGCACGAGTCACTGCAGGTAAAACAATCGAGGGAAGATGAGGAAAAGAGAACTGTTGCTCAGTAGTGTGGAAGAAGGAAACACGAAAAAAGTAGGAAAGGGAAATAGCAGATAGGAAAAGACAGGTAGAACAGAGTCATTGGATGGAGACTAGGGAGCGGGAATTAGCTTCTGCAGCTGTCAGGAAAGATAGGACTGACCAGGAGGAGAGGGGATCAGATGAGGAGTGTAGAGTAAAAGCTCTGATCATGGGGGATTACATTGTTAGACATATCGGGAAAGTGTGTGGAGGAAACGATACCAGTGTAGAGTGTTATCCAGGAACTAGGTTAAGGCATATGTTGAGGAAAGTAGAAGAGAAGGAGGGAAAGGAGAAGGTGGTAGTGTTTCACGTTGGTACTAACAACGTAGGACAAGCAGGAATAAGTACCAACATAGCTGGGAATGTGTGGGACCTGGTAAATGCAGCACGGGTGAAGTTTAAGCAAGCGGAGATAGTTATCAGTGGAATACTGAGTAGGAGGGATACTGACTGGAAGGTGATTGGGGATTGAAATGAGACTATGGAATGGGTATGTGGGAAACTGGGAGTGAGATTTCTAGATCCTAATGGGTGGGTAGGAGACAGCGATCTGCGCTCAGATGGCCTTCACTTAAACCGCAGTGGTACATATAAGTTAGGAAACTTGTTTATAAGGGTTATAGGCAGGTACATTCAGGAGAAAGGGGTGGCCTAGGGAGCAGTGATAAGGGAACAGGGAGCTAGAAATCAAGTAGGAATGACATAAATATGTTAGTGTTGAACAGTAGAATTACTGTAAAGAAAGGAATAGAATCAAGTAATTTAATAGATATAAACTTACCAGATATTGTAATAGGAGTCGAATCATGACTGAGAAATGATATAATGGATGCAGAAATTTTCTCACAGAACTAGAGTATGTATTTTTGAGATAGGATAGAAATGGTAGGAGAGGAAGTATTAATTCTGGTGAAAGAAGAATTTGTAAGCTACGAAAATATTGAAGATGACAAACATGAAATTCTAGGTGTAAGACTCATCTTTAAAGATAATAGGCAACTTGGTGTCTTTGGAGTGCACAGATCGGGAAAGGGTAGCGCAGACGCTGAATAAGAATTATTTGATAAGAAAATCAGCTATGTGTGAAGCGATAAGGAAATGAACGGAATTGTAGCAGGTGATCTCAATTTACGAAATGTCAATTGGGAAGGTAATGCGAACGACAGGAAGCATGACCAAAAAATGGCAATTAAGTTAATAGGGGAAGGGCATCTGATTTTGAAAGTGATGGAGCAAACTACAGGGAAGAATATTCTGGATGTGGTGCTGGTAAAAGCAGAGAGCTCTATAGAAAAAACGAAGTAATAGAGGGAATCAGTGATCACGAAGTTGTTTTTGTAGCAACTAAAAATAAATCTGAAAGGAAGGAAGATATTACAATAAGGACTATTATGCAGTACCATATGGCTGATAAAGCATGCGTGAGGGTGTTTTGGTACCATATCTGAAGTACTCATTTGATTACTGTTTGCATGAAGGAGGTATACCAAATGAAGGAAGAGTTGCTGTAGTAGCCCTTGTGTATAAAGGAAAGGGTGATAGACATCAAGCTGAAAATTACAGGACAGTCAGTATGATATGCATTGCATGTAAGCTTTGGGAAAGCATTCTTTCTGATTATATCAGACATGTTTGCAAGATTAATAACTGGTTTGATAGAAGGCAATTTGGGTTTAGAAAGGTTATTCTACTGAGGCTCAGCTTGTAGGATTCCAGCAAGGTACAGCAGATATCCAGGATTCAGGAGGTCAATTGGACTGTATCGTGATTGACCAATCTAAGGCATTTGATAGGGTATATCACGGAAGACTATTGACAAAAATGAGTGCAATTGGACTTGACAAAAGAGTGACTGAATGGGTGGCTACGTTTCTAGAAAATAGAACTCAGAGAATTAGAGTAGGCGGAGCTTTATCTGTCCGTGTAACATTTAAGAGGTGAATTCCTCAAGGCAGTAACTTGTTATTGAACCTTTATGTTCTCTGATATATATCAATGATATGTGTAAATAAGTTGAATCAGAGATAAGGCTTTTTGCAGATGATGTTTTCTGTACAGAGTAATAAATAAGTTAAAGATTGTGAGCAACTGCAAAATGACCTCGACAATATTGTGAGATGGACAGTAGGCAATGGTATGATGATAAACGGGGTTAAAAGCCAGGTTGAGTGTTTTGCAAATAGGATAAGTCCTCTCAGTTTTAATTACTGCGTTGATGAGGTGAAAGTTTCCTCTGGAGATCATTGTAAGTACTTAGGTATTAATTTATGGAAAGATCTTCATTGAGATAGTCACATAAATAGGGAGCGGATTTTTATGTAATTACATACTTTTTTGCGAAAGTTTTAACGCAAGTTACGAAGTTCATTAAACGTATTGTGCATCCCCAAGTGTAAAAACTGAATCTTATTTCACATAACAACATATATTTTCACATTTTTAAAATGTAAATACATATTTTAAGTAAATCTATAAAAAGCACATAAATCGGCAAAATTTGTTGATCAATAAAATTTAAAATGCTGTGTTATAAAACAATGCTCATATTTTCATTTTACGATTACGGTATTGTTTTCAACAGTGTATTTAACATAATGTATCTGAATGTTTCGGTTATTTATGGAATTCCCTCCATAAGTTCCAAAATTTGCTGGTCACTGGTTACGTCGTCCATTTAGACAGCGATTTCATTTGCTGCACAAGATGTTTCCTTGCATGATGTCATTCCAACTCTTTATGAGTCAGCCCTCTCGGGTTTTGTTTATAGAATATCAGCGAAAGGCAATCACGGAGAGATAAGGTGACGTAATTCCGTTACGACATGGGAGACTCGGAAGAATATTGCCCCACCATTAGGTAGTGGAATTTCATCACTCCTAAGAGCAAGGTTAGCTGTTCGGGTCCATATATCATTCCCGTGATCGTGTGATTTTATATGGATTTATAAGGAATATTTCCTTCAGTGTCCGCTGCTAGTCTTTTTATTGAAACAGTGATTCACCGTAAAAGCGTGTGTCGTAACCTGCAAAATAATGCCAAAAGAGAAGTCGAGTACAAGGTCGCGTTTTCAACAATATGTAGTGGAATTTAAAAGCATTTTCACTACCGATGGAACGTCAGAGAATGAATAACCTGACGGCTGATCCTTTCACAACAGAAACATCCACACCTGAGCCCTTTTCAGGGCCACAGTTAACGATTATCTCTGTTAACATAGAAGGCATTACACCAGCCAAAGAAGAACTGCTACAAGAACTATGCAGGAAGCACCAGTGCCACATACTGTGCATACAGGAGACACATAGAGGTTGTGATATTCGCAGGCCAAAAATAGATGGAATGCGTCTCGCCATTGAAAGACCTCATGATAAATATGGAAGTGCTATTTTTGTTCATCCAGATTTCCAGATTTCATCCACAGCATTCACAGAGGAAAACAACATTGAAATCCTTACTGTAGAAACAGCTAATTGCACCATTTCATCCCTTTATAAACCACCTGGTGCTCAATTCACTGTAAACCTACCATCCAATTTCGGAAACAAGCATGTGCAAATTGTGATCGGTGATTTCAACAGCCATAGTCCTCTCTGGGGCTATGACCATGAAGATGAGAATGGGACAGCAGTACAAGAATGGGCAGAAATAAGCCAGCTGACTTTAATCCATGATGCAAAACTACCTGGATCCTTTAACAGTGGCAGGTGGAGAAGAGCTTACAATCCTGACCTCATATTTGGCAGCAGCAATATCAACCAACAATGTGTAAAATCTGTCTGTTCCCCAATACCCAATACACAGCATAGACCAATAATGTGCCAAGTATTTGCTGCTATAAGACCTCAGATGGTATCCTTTCGGAGGAGGTTTAATTTTAAGAAGGCAGACTGGTCAAGATTTGCGGAATTACTGGACGCTGAAATATCTGCTATAGAACCAGTACCCAGTTACTATGACACCTTCACCACAGCTGTAAAGAGATGCTCAAGGATGTCTATCCCCCGTGGCTGTCGAACATCTTATATCCCCGGGCTTACTTCAGATCAAGCCACACTACTTGCAGAATACAAAAACTTATTTGAAGAAAATCCTTTCAATGAAGTAACTGTGGAAGCAGGGAACAAGCTTATTTCCTCTATTAGAGAGACCAAAAGGGATCAGTGGATACAAACTATTGAAAACTTGGACCTGAAAAGAGACAGTCATAAAGCTTGGAGACTTCTGAGACGTCTAAGCAATGATCCAACCAAGACCACCGCACATCATAATATCACTGCTAACCAAATAGCACATCAGTTACTGCTGAACGGGAAGGCAAACCACAAATCACAAAAACCGAAACTGCAAAGAGAAGAGCATGAAGAGAGCGACGACCTAACATCATCACTCAGCATGGAAGAATTAGAGAAGGCTATCAAACAGAGTAAAAATGGAAAATCAGCTGGCTTGGATGATATACGAACTGAGCAAATTAAACACTTTGGCTTAATGACAAAGAAATGGATTCTCCAACTCTTCAATAACTGTTTGAGCAGAAACCAAATTCCAAAGATATGGCGGAAGAGCCGAGTGATTGCCTTGCTGAAACCTGGTAAAGAAGGGAATGATCCAAAGAATTTTAGACCAATTGCGCTACTATGTCACCTTTACAAACTGCTGGAAAGATTGATCTTAAATCGCCTATTACCTGTAATTGACCCATTACTTATACCTCAGCAATCTGGATTTCGTCCTGGTAAAAGCTGTACTGGACAGTTATTAAACCTTACACAGTTTATAGAAGATGGGTTTGAGGCTCGTAAGGTGACAGGAGTGGTATTTGTTGACTTATCAGCAGCGTATGACACTGTCAACCACCAGCTACTATTAGTGAAGGTCTACAATCTAACCAAGGACTTTAACCTAACAAGACTCATCGCCACTCTTTTGCAGAATCGCAGGTTCTTTGTTGATTTCCAAGAACAGCGTAGTCGATGGAGACTACAGAAAAACGGTCTTCCGCAAGGAAGTGTGCTGGCTCCAATTCTGTTCAATATATACACAAACGACCAACCCATAGCCCCCAATTGCAGTAGCTTCTTGTATGCTGATGACCTCGCCCTAGCCACTCAGAGAAGAGATTTTGAAACAGTGGAGATCACCCTCACGGATGCCCTTAATGATCTTTCTAGATATTACAGCACAAACCAGCTTAAACCGAACCCCTCAAAGACACAAGTGTGTGCTTTTCATCTGAGAAACAGGGAAGCCACTCGCAAGTTAAAGATAGTATGGTCAGGAGTCGAACTGGAACACTGCGAGTCTCCAAAATATCTAGGAGTGACACTTGATAGATCTCTTACTTTCAAGAAGCACTGCATGAACTGCAAATCAAAAGTCTCCACCAGGAACAATCTTTTACGGAAACTGGCCGGATCACAGTGGGGTAGCCAACCTGAAACCATCCGAACTTCTGCAATGGCACTATGCTATTCTGCAGCAGAGTATGCGTGTCCTGTCTGGTATAATTCAACATATGCCAAACAGGTGGATATAGCTCTCAATGAAACTTGCAGAATTATAACAGGTTGTTTGAAATCCACTCCAGTTGAATGGCTCTACCACCTTGCAGGAATAGCACCTCCTTCTGTTCGAAGAGAAATAGCTGCGAACAAGGAAAGAAAGACAGTGGAACAGGAAAGGACCCACCCTCTATATGGGCATGCACCGCATCTGCAACGTTTAAAGTCAAGGAAGAGTTTTCTCAGAACTTCAAAGGAACTTAGAACCACTACTGAAAAAGCCAGGTTGCAATTATGGAGGGCTATATCCTACCTTCCTCCTGGCTGGATAAGATTTTCTGAAACTCTACCTCCTGGCTACAATGAAGAATGGATGACCTGGAAGTCCCTGAATAGACTGAGATCTGGAGTTGGCAGATCCAAAGTTAATTTGGCAAGATGGGGCTATATAGATCAAGAAAAAATCCAATGTGACTGCGGAGAAGACCAGACAGTCCAACATATGCTCCAGTGTCGTCTATGTCCAGCCTCCTGCACAGAAGATGAACTATATCAAGCATCAAAAAATGCTTTGGAAGTGGCCAAGTTTTGGGCAAATGTAATATAGTAATTATAACTGTGTACAACATGTATGTTTCTGATACGAGAATAATAATAATAATAATACTACCGATGGAAAAGTATTATTTTGCCAACCGTGTGGTAAAACAATACGTGCAGATCAACGTTCTCAAGTAATCGAGCATTTGTCTGGAAATACGCATACTGCGGCTGCTTCGCGTGTGCGATCGCGACAGTTACTAATAGCTGAACCAGCTACTTCAAATGCAGCCCCATCTAAATATCCACAGTATTATTTAGATGTGTGCAGAGCATTTGTTTGCGCCGACATTCCTCTTGGTAAAATAAATAATCCGGGACTGAGAAATTTCCTAACAAAGGACATTAATTTTGAGCCTCCAGACGAATCCACATTAAGGAAAAACTATCTCCCAAAATGTCACGAAGAAACTTTACAGAGAATTCGGGCAGTATGTGATAGCGAAAAACTGTGGGTGAGCATTGGCGAAACAACTGATTCAAGTGGCAGAAAAGTAGGAAATGTTGTAGTTGGTGTGTTGAAGAATGACAAAACTGCTTGCGAACATTCTTATTTGCTAGCGTGTAAAGAAATGCTTGTTGCAAACCATGTCACTGTAGCTAGGTTATTCAATGAAGCCATGCACTTACTTTGGCCAAAAGGCATAAAATACGATCCTGTATTGCTTTTCCTTACTGACAGTGCAGCTTACATGAAAAAGGCAGCCGAAGGCCTTTCTGTGAGCTTTCCGAAAATGATACACGTAACTTGCGTTGTTCATGCTCTACACAGGTCATGTGAAACTGTGCGGACTCAGTATCCTCAAGTGGATAAATTAGTGTCTAATGGCAAAAAAGTCTCCGTAAAAGCACCCTCAAGAATCGATCTCTTTAAAGAGAAAAACCCGGATCTTGCGCTTCCTCCTCTGCCTATTGTTACGCGGTGGGGTACCTGGCTTAGCGCTGTGGTATACTACGCAAACAATTTCGAAAGTTTTGCATCCGTTGTGAACGTGCCAGATAAAAACGACGCGTCGTCAATTGAGATTCTTCAAGAGATACTAAAAGACAGCCTTTTGAAAAATGATTTGGCGTTTATATCTGCCAATCTAAGCTTCTTGTGTAAAACTATAGACATACTTGAAAAATCCACTAACCTGTTGTCCGAAACAGTGAAGGAAGTGCGCGCTGTTGAAAATAAATTAGATTCACTCCCGGCTTCGCAGGTACAGGGACTGTTAAAGGTCAAATATCAATTTTGTCAGGAAAAATAGAGGATTTCAAACAATGTGCCAAATTTCTAATGTATTAGAGGGTGCTCATGTTGGCGAAATTGATGGCGTTATTGTTGGTGACATTCCTCTCTTTAGCTATGCTCGTCTGACTTCCTGTGACCTGGAGCGATCGTTTTCGCTGTATAAGGCGTTCTTTAGAGATAATCGGCATGCATTTGTGATGGACAATTTGGAGATGACCTTTGTTGTTCACTGCAATTCTGAGACTACTTCTAGCAACTAATATTCCAGCGTGTGATGGGTGAGTACGAACTGGTACTATTTTTTCAAAGATGATAGGTTGCTTTTGCCATATTTAAACAAAACATTACCTTTAGAAAATAACCATTCATAATATCTACTCTGGCATATCAAAAATTAGTATACCATACAGCACGTTTCCATACACAGACACCATTTTGCCTTAAGGAGCACGTTTGATAGCACCATATTCTAATACAAAACATTATAATTATTTACTTCTTGAGCGCGAGTAGTTATGTGATATTTAAAGGAAAATAATTTCAATTTTTATCACATATTTTAAAGTTTTTCAGCACATAAAAATAAATATTTTTTACATTTTTAGCACATAAAAATCCACTCCCTACATATAAATATGATTGTAAATAAAGGGTACAGACCTCTGCACACGGTTATGAGGGTATTTAGGGGTTGTAGTTAGGATGTAAAGGAGAGAGCATATAAGTCTCTGGCAAGACCCCAAGTAGAGTTTCCAGTGTATGGGACCCTCACCAGGATTATTTGATTCAAGAAATATGAAATATCCAAGGAAAGGCAGCTCGATTTGTTCTTTATGATTTCCGACAAAAGAGTAGCGTGACAAATATGTTGAAAAGTTTGGGCTGGGAAGAATTGGGAGAAAGGAGGCTAGCTGCTCAACTAAGTGGTATGTTCCGAGCTGTCATTGGAGGTATGGCGTGTAACGAAATCTGTATAGGAATAAATTTGAGTTGCGTCTTTTAAAGTAGGAAAGATCACACTACGAAGATAAAGTTGGAATTCAAGAGGACAAATCAGGGCAAATATTCGTTTATAGGAAAGAGAATTAGGGATTGGAGTAACTTAACATGGGAGATGTTCAATAAATTTCCAATTTCTTTGCAATCATTTAATAAAAAGCTAGGATAACAACAGTTAGGGAATCTGCCACTTGGGCGACTGCCCTACATGCAGATCAGTAGTGACTGATTGATAGTGGGTTCGAGCCCAAATGTCGACAGCCCTGAAGGCGGTTTTCCTTGGTTTCCCATTTTCACATCAGGCTGTACCTTAATTAAGGCCAAGGCCGATTCTTCCCCAATCCTAGCCCTTTCCTATCCCACCGTGGCCATTAGACCTATCCGTGTTGGTGCGACGTAAAACAAATAGCAAAAACACGAAGAATTTTAAAAAATCAGCGAGAGAATGTTATTTTGAGTAAATACATTGTAAACTGCTCATTGCTCATATAACAACACTTCATACGTTGGCCTTACCGTCATAACAGTAATGGTTCTTTCTTGTCAGTATTTAAATGTTAAGTTCAGATTATCTTGGATAAAAAATTGGTGTTGCTGTCATATGGCAAATACGACTCCGCATAAAGTATTTTTCAATGAGAGAAAATTTAGGGGTAAAAATAGCCGATTAACGAGATTAGCTGCCATCCCCGGTAGCCGGGTTCGATTCCTGGCCCTGCAACGAAATTTCAAAAGTGATTTGAGAGCTGGAACGTAGTCCACTGAGTCTTGCGAGTTCAACTGAGTAGAGGGGTGATCGATTCCCACCTCAGACATCTTCGAAGTAGTTTTCCATAGTTCCCCACTTCTCCAGGCAAATGTGGGGATGGTACCTAACTTAAGGCCACGGTCGCTTCCTTCCCTCTTTCTTGTATATCCCTTCCAACCTTCCATTCCCCAACTCACGGCCCCTGTCCACCATAGCAGTTGCGGCCGCCTGGGTGAGTTACTGGTCATCATTCCCAGTTGTATCCCTGGCCCGAATCTTACGCTCCAGGACACTACCCTTGAGGTGGTAGAGCTGGGATCCCTCGCCGAGTCTGAGGGAAAAGCCAACCCTGGAGGGGTAAACAGATTAAGAAAGAAAGAAAGAAAGAAAGAAAGAAAGAAAGAAAGAAAGAAAGAAAATAAATACTCGAAATGGAAACGGAAAACTGGCATAAAATGTTAGCTGCTTTGAGCACCTCCGTAATTTTGTCCTGGTCTACAGAGAATGCGTGAAATTATAGTGCCCCTTTGCTCTTTTTTCCTGTTCGAAATACATAAAGGCACACAGGTGGACACAGCAATACATATTGGAATATTTACAAGCACAGTTAATGAAAAGCAAATCACTACATCATTTAAAAAAGCGAATTAGCGCATAAATTATAATTCTTGTTTAGGACGAAGTTACAGCGAGAAATCACATTGACCCACTCATTACATTGTATTGTATTTTATTTCATTCATCTGATCATACAGTGATATGGGACACGTCAATAATCATATTTACAGTAACAAAAGATAAAAAGTAATATACATGCCATAAGGAATAAAGAGAATTATGCAATGTGGTAAAGCGGCACAGTTTAAAGAGAGTAGGCGATACATAAATTAATTTTCAAAAGCTAAGTATTCTTCAATAGAATAAAAAGAATGGTTAGAAACAAATTTGTATAATTCTTTCTTAAATTTTGAACATGCTGTTATATGCTTAATGTAGTCTGGCAATTTATTAAATAAATGTACTCCTGCATAACTCAAACTTGATTCATATAGCTTAGTTTTGTGTGGTTCTATGTGCAAAAGCAAAGCAAAGTATCTCCATCAGTTCATGATGGGCCTTGGAAAGGTAGAAAGTAAAGGCTTCCACTATCCGTAACCTCGGTACTTGATGGGGGTAGTGTGATTAGTTTTCGCCCGGCCTCTTTGCCACCAGGAATTATCCTGGCACTCATTTTTTGTGTAGGCTGAGTGAACCTCAGGGCCATGTGCACCTTCGGAAATGGAAATATATTAAATTTCTTAAATTTTACGACTTCCTGACGGGCATTCGAACCCAGGTCCTTCCATGCGAACCGAGCACGCCTTTACCACCTCGCACCGGCAGCCCCTGGTTCTATATGCAGGCTGTGTCTATTTCTAGAATTATACGTATATACTTCGGAGTTTATGGTGAAACTGTTTACATTCTCCTTCATATATACAAGTGTATGGAAGATATAAAGACTAGGCAATGGTAAAATAAAATAAAGTTTAAAGTATTTCTTGCAGCTTCTCCTCCTGCTGACACCGCACACTCCTCTAATTATTTTCTTTTGTAGCTTAAAGTTGACTTCTCTACATTGTGAATTCCCCAAATAAATTATTCCATAGATTAGTATAGGATGGACATATGCAAAATACATTATTCAGCAGGCCTCTAAATTAAAACAATTTTTCAAAGATATCATGAAATAAACTCTACTAATCCTTTTCCCTATAAACTCTATATGTTTTTCCCAGGTTAATGATTCATCCATCCACATGCCAAGAAACTTCGTTGATGATGAGTACTCAACTATGGTCTTTCCAAATGATTTAGAACTTATTTCCATATTTAGATTGATTTTTGGTGAAACCTAATCACAAAAGTTTCCTGTTTACTTAAAATTATTGTATTATCTTCAAGCCAGCCCAGTACATTACTTACTATATTGCCTGCATTTAATTTTAACACTTCCAAACTTTCACCAGCTACAAAAACAGTAATATCATCTGCAAACAAAGTTAATTGCACTCCTTGAATATCATCGACAATTTGGACAATGTCGTTAATAAATACTAAAAATAATAACGGTCCTAAAACTGACCCTGTGGAACACCAGGATCTATGTTTTTGGCACAGGAATACACATTCTTAATTACATTTTTGCTCAAATCAGTACCGGTATATGATATTTCAAAAACCTGTCTTGTATCCCCTAAAAATGATTTGAACCAGTTATCGGCCATTCTCCGAACTCCGTACATATATAACTTTTCTAAAAGCAAGCTGTGGTCAATTATATCAAAAGCTTTTGTTAAGTCTAAGAAAGTACCTAAACATGCACCCTTCCCATCTAGTGTGTCATATATCCGTTCAATAAAGGTAATGAATGCTCTGATAGTTGATCTATTTTAACGAAGTCCATTTTGGCAACCAGCTAATATATTATGCGTCTCTAAGAATGGTAATCGTCTAGCGTACATAATTCTTTTCTGTATTTTGGAGATTACAGAGGGGATTCAGACAGGCCTATAGTTACCAGTATCTTCTTCACAACCCTTTTTTGCATCAGAACAACTTTGGTTACCTTGAATTTGTCTGGAAACTTACCAGTGGTTAGTGACAAATTTATCAAACAGAGAGGCTTGATTATGTATTGGTAACAGCATTTAATAAGGTAGTTTGAATAACCATCTAAACCAGAAGACTTCTTTTTACCCATTTGTTTTATTATCTTCTTTATCTCTTGCTCAGCCACAGGAGTAAGAAACATGGATGATACATTCCAGTGAATTGTATTCAAGTTTGTTCTTGTCACTAATGTTTGAAAATTTTCCGTTAACCTCAAAACTGCTTCTAGAAAATAGTTACTAAAGCTTTCTGCAACTTCTTCTGAATCACTGACTTCTTTCCCTGCATTTGTAAGAGTGTTATTCTTTTTTATTGGAACTAGAGTACCTTTCTCCCTTTTTATAATGTTCCACATACATTTAGACCTCTTTTTTAGAATTTTAACTCATTCTCATTATGCAGTCTTTATGCAGCCTTCAGAACTTCTCGATACATGTTCTTATATTTCTTACAATAATCCTTCAATTCAGATGAGGTGTTACACCATTTCACACATTTGCTTAAAAACCTACAACTCATACCGTATTTGCTACAACCAAATACAGTAGAGACAATACGCGACACTCAGCGAGATATCGAGGGACAGCTATTAGAGCTCTCTCTAGCGGGTAGACCTGAGAACTGCTGATTCTGTCATAAGAACACGTGTACTAGTGTGTGCAGTTTTTGGTGTTATTTATGCGTTTTCAGTGAGTAGACATAATTAAATAGGAGCGTGTGTCATTCCTTAATATCTCCTCTTAACATGAGGGGAAAGGTATGTGCTGTGTTTGGCTGCAGTAACTATGAAGTAGAGAAGAAAGCGCGGTCTTTCTTTCGTATCCCTTGTGACAAGAAAATGTAAGTAATATTGTGTTTGCATATATATTCTTCCAGTGACAAAGACATTTTTATAGTACTTCATAATCTTCTGACCTGCTCGACGCAAATTTCAACCGGCTTAAAATATAATACGCATATTTTATTGTATAGTGCAGCAGTTAACCTTCAATACCGATGTTTTGTTGTAGGTGTGATCTGTGGGTTTGGAAATGTCCCAGAAGTGATTTGGACAAGGTGTACAAGAAAAAAAGGATGTTACGCTTATATGAGAATTATAAAATATGTTCAGATCATTTCCAGGCCAGCGACTTTAAAAATCCTCGACTATACAGCCAAGGGTATGTTAAATTTTTACTCTAATTGTACGTAAATATTCCTCAAAGCATCACTATCGATAGCATTTTCATACTTTCCTTTCTTTTATCCCTCTTCTCAGATTAAAGCCGGGATTTCATAGATTTTCTTTCTGTTAGTAGGCTTCATGTTAAGAGGAAAATTGTCCAGCTTTTAAATGTTAATTCATTGCATCATGCGTGTAAGGAATGTGCCGATATTTTCATTGACAAGTGTCTTAATGTGATGATACAATGTTTTTAAATGAGAAAAAAGGCAAATCGAATCGAAAATGTTCAGGCAGGAATGCTAAAGCAAAAAAAGTAATGCATAAATGAAAAATCAACCCATTTCACAGCAGTCCTTTTCACATCTTGTTTATATGTCTAATTTCAGTCTTTAAATAACCTTTTAAATAATTCTTCATTAATTTATCCAGAAGTGCTGTAGCAACTTCGAAGTTAATAACTCAATAATATTTTCTTTATAGACGTAAGTTATTTATCCATTTTCGTATATGCATTTCCATTGATATTTGAATTTACCGCGACATTTCAGGTCAAGTCACTAGGAGCGCCACCGTCGATTGTCTCCCATTTTAACAAGGCTAAATCCGTAAGTGTCGCGTATTGTCTCTACTGTATTTGCTACAACTTTAGTCCCCGGTAGCATATAACCAAGTTCGACAGCAATTCCCCGAACATGGCTATCCCCGTACACTTGTATTTGTTTGCAGCAAATTTCTGCTCGAAGTACAAAAAGGCGCACAATAATGTCACAAATTCCGAGATTTGTAAACACAGTTTAAAAAATATACTCACCACACCGCACGATAAAATATTTAACTCACTAGCGCATAACTATCAGCTGTCAATTTCAAGCAAACAAACACCCCATTGCGAACACATTTCCAAAATTTACGACAGCAAAACAATATAAATAAAAATGAAAATGCGGCAATTTGCGTATGCAGCTTCCTGTCAGTAACGAGGAGGCCAGCGTTGGGCTTCACAAGCGGTTGTCATGGCCGGTATAAGGAGCGCAGTGAGGGATCCAGTCGGCCGTGCTTCACTGCAGCTGTCTTTGGCAACAAGTGATTTTGTGACTTTTATCACCGCCGTCTCGACCCTCTTATACTGCCTGCTCTATGCCACTAGTTTAACACAGGAAGGCGCGACTACCAATATTTCTCCAAGTCGCCGTAAGAGTGCAGCAGTCGACGCACACTCTTCGCTGTCAGTGCTTAGCCTACAAGGCTAAGGTCAGTGAGGGTGTAGCAGAGTGTTATTGATGCATGAATGTCTGTGAAAACCTGAGTTATTTCGTACAATGAGTAAACGTGTCTGGTCACTTCCGTTCGTACAAGAGATATTATGTATACAACTGTGAAATGAATTAATCATGTTATGTTTATACCTACATATTTCAAAAATGATTTTATGGAGTTGGTACTTGTTTCTTTCCGTTTGTGCAAGGTATATTTTTCGTGGAATTGACATTTCAGATTCTTTCTCCGAAATATGCAACTGTTGTGTACCATTTTGCCAATCTCGGCAAGGTGGTTCGCAGCCAGAAAAGATACGACTCCGTGTAATACCGTCTAGAAGGGAATTAAGAGAAAAGCGGCTGTCGGCTTTATCTAGGCAAGGACCTAATACAGAAAGTAATTGGATATCTTCAGATTACTCTGCTATCTGTGCCTTTACACCTTATTATAGAAGGTGATGGAGCCTCCGCGGCTCAGGCGGCAGCGCGCCGGCCTCTCACCGCTGGGTGCTGTGGTTCAAATCCCGGCCACTCCATGTGAGATTTGTGCTGGACAAAGCGGAGGCGGGAGAGGTTTTTCTCCAGATACTCCGGTTTTCCCTGTCATATTTCATTCCAGCAACACTCTCGAATATCATTTCATTCCATCTGTCATTCATTAATCATTGCCCCGGAGGAGTGCGACAGGCTTCGGCAGCCGGCACAATTCTTATCCTCGCTGCTAGATGGGGCTTCATTCATTCCATTCCTGACCCGGTTGAATGACTGGAAACAGGCTGCGGAGTTTTTCAAAAGGTGATTAAAGCCGTGGAAGGTAGTGGATTCCTTGTGATAAGAATTGTGACGGACAATCACAAAACAAACGTCTTCATGTTTAGACATTTTGGACAACCTCAGATATCCAGACGATAATATTCCGATCAAACTAGAAACAAGAAATCAAATTCTAATTTGCGGTACTAAGTTCGTGTTGTTGAAGAGGGGATGGAGTATGACATTTGTGTAAACAGCATCTCACTGCCTAGAGCTTTGACTCCGCTAATTGGAACTGATTATGCATCAGGACAGAGGAGGAGTTCGATACCCAAGACCTTGTTTTGTTGCTCTGGTGAAGCATTTCAGGAGTTCGTTTAAGCTGGTGTGCCCTATATTCGAAGTCCTTCAAACGTACGCGTAATATGAGGACTTGCGACGTCTTCCCTTTCAGAATACCGGGCGAGTTGGCCATGCGATTAAGAGCGCGCAGCTGTGAGCTTGCATCCGGGAGATAGTGGGTTCGAACCCCACTGTCGGCAGCCCTGAAGATGGTTTTCCGTGGTTTCCCATTTTCACAGCAAGAAAATTCTGGGGCTGTACCCTAATTAAGACTACGGCCGCTTCTTTCCCATTCCTAGGCCTTTCCTATCCCATCCTCACCATAAGACATCTGTGTCGGTGGGACGTAAAACAAATAGCAAAAAAGAAAACCTTTCAGAATGTGTTTTGTTACAGTGTGAGGTCAAAGTACATCAGCAAACTGTTGGTGATATTATCCTAACCAAGTTCGTAAGACCTCTATTATTTGATATTGCGTTGGCAAGAACACAAAAAGTACGGTACCACTCCTCGCCTCCGTCCAGGAAAATCTTTAAATTGTGCATGAAAGGGCCGACTGCGACTTCATATAGGTAATATTGCCAATATTTAATATTAATGATGTAATTTACGAGCTTCAGTGAACATATGACCATAGTGCATAGTGTTTTGTAGGCTGTCGTCATTAGAATAAGTTTAGAAGAAAATGCGTCTATGTCTGCCATCTAGCGGAGAAATTTTGTCGCAGCGCAGTTGCAAAAACGCTCGCATAGTGCAGGCAGTATAGGAGGATCGAGACGGTGGTGCTTTTTATGTTAGTTTATAACGTTGCTTTCGCTATTATAAAAGGCTGGGAAATACAAGGCCTCGCTGGTCGTGAAACTGGTTCCCGCTCGGGCTTGCCAAACGCATCGTTTTACCGCTAGGTGCGCGCTTCTTAGACATAAATTTGCGCGGACGAGGTACTCATTCAAACATTCACGAGCGTGTCAAGACGTATTTTTGTATTTTATGAGCTTTCTTGTGCTAGTGCAGGTGATTACAATTGCGTGATTGAAATTAATGACCGTATATACGTAATGTGAACATCGGGTAAACTTAAAAAACATGATGTACTGTAGTGTTCCTTATTGCAAATCAAAAATCTCAAAAGGGTGTGGTATTTCATTTCATAAATTTCCGGAAGACGAGAAACTTAAAACTAAATGGTGTTTGGCAATTTCTCGTCTGCTAAATAGACTGGGATCTCTGTGGAAACCTAGTGTACATTCCACTGTTTGCAGTAGGCATTTTAAGGACTCAGATTACAGTGTGAGCATAGCACTAAAAATCCTACTTCCGAACGTCATTCCATCCGTATTTAAAGACTTTCCCGGACGCAAACAAACACAATCATATACTGGAAGACCACTTAATAGGAAGGCTTTAGAAGTGGGAAATGAAGCTAAACCCTACAAGAAAATTGAACTTCATGTGCAACCAAGCACATCTAAAGCCAGTGAAGAGAATGAACCTCCAACTGTACTTATCAGTGAATCATTATATAAAACCACAGCCACACAGTGTTCTTTTAAACATAAACTACACTGCGCTAAATTAGGTTTGAAACTGAAAAGAATAGCCAGGATATGTAGGAAACAAAGAGCACTTATAGCAAAACAGAAACATATTATTACAACTTTAAAAGAAAGGGAGTATCAAATCAAAAATGAAAAAATAAACATGGACTTGACAGTCAACTAAATAAAATTACAGGACTAACTAAACAAGGTGATTTGAAAGCAAATTTCTTGATTGAGCAGATTCAGGCTTTTTGTAAACAAAAATGTAAATTCAGAGAGAACACTATAAAGGTCTGCATTTTTACTGTCCAACAGGTCATCTACAGGCTACAGGATCCTAAGATCTCTTAATATTTTGCACCTACCTCACCAAAAAACTTTAAAAACTTACATTGGCCATTCCAGAGGAGAGACAGGAATTACTTCTTTGGTACGAGCTCGTCTGGTTACAGAAAAGAAATCGTTACAGCATGATAATGGTATTGCATTTATTTGTATTATATTTATTCTTGAACATAACAGGCGTTCAGCCCCAAATACATGTTCACAATAAAAAGATAATAATAATTTAAGAACTTAAAAAATCAGGAAAAAGGAACAAAGAAAAAAACAACATGAGACTCTCAGGGCACGCCATGAGGTCCATCAGATACTCCGGAAACGTGACAGTCCCTAGGGAGGATCACCACAGTAGTCATCCTCAGTCCCTGCATGCCACGCCCATCGACCCCGCTGTATTAAAAATAAAAATAAACGACTGATTGTCGGGCCATGTCATCATCCCTGGTGAGAAAAAGACCGCCCTCCCATAATGACACGACCGGCCCTATCCGTGGGGCCCGTAAGACGCCCCCAACCATACCTACCAGATGACACTGCAGCTTTATCACCATTCCAATAGCGGCCGATCTTGTGAAGCTGTATATATATATATATATCTTTTATTTGTAATGTGTAGGCCCGGTTCCTACCCTTCCTCTTCCGGGGATGTCCTGCTCTCTCTTACCAACTACTCCTTGCCATCACTTCTTGTACATAAATCGTGAGAAAACTTACAGCATGATAATGAAAAGGTAGGTTCTCTCATCATAGATGAGATAGCAATAAAATCAAAGCTGGTCTACGACAGGAATTTGGTTATGCTTCTTGGAATGACTGATGTAGAGAGAGATGCTGTCGGTATTGAAGATAAGCGTGCTAATAAATTGCTCTGCATTCTGTTCATAGGTCTTTCCACACATTACAGGATTCCTGTATCATATTATTTTACACACAGCCTGACAGGAGATCAACTAGCCAAATTAACACGCGAGGCCTTACAGATTGTTGAAGACTGTGGATTCCAAGTCGTCCGAATTGTGACAGACAATTGTCAAGTGAATGTTGCCATGTTTCATTCTTAGTGTGGAAAGGAGTCAGATCTTGTACATCAAATTCAGCACCCATTAGATCCCAGCAGGCCTATATTTTTGAGTTTTGACCCTAGCCATATATTAATAAATGTTAGATCACAACACCTGAGCAGGAATTTTGAAGTAAATGGTAATGTGATAACTGCAGACCTTGTGAAAAAGCTGTATCACCTTCAAAAAAATATTGGTAGTGAAACCTGTGCGGAAATTACCTACAAATCTGGAAAAGATGAATGTTGCAAGGGCTAATGTAATATTCTCGACAGACACTATTGCTGGCGTAAGGAGTTTGGAGAAAGTAAGCCCAGAAAAAGTTGGTGACAGGAACAGCTTCAATGAAACCATAAATGTTCTTGAAATGTTTCAAACATGGCATGATATTCATGATATCTGCAACACTACACATGCCATTACTTCCAGAAATTATAATAAATTTATTTTCAGCAGTCTTTATGATGATAGACTCTCCTGGTTGACCAATGACTTTATTTCATACGCTGAAGCAATTCAAGCAAATTCAGACAAATCCAACAGATTCACAAGAGAAACATTTCAAGCTTTAGTGTTCACAACTCTATCAACAGCTGCATGCATCAAGTATCTGTTATTCATAAACTTCCATTATGTCTTAACCAGAAACTTCACAAGTGATGACATTTAACATTTTTAGTTATTTAAGGCAAAAGGGAGGATTCAATGACATGTTGGACACAAGATCATGTCTTTACGCTATGGAAGCAACACTACAGACTGGCATCATTGCAACTTCTAATCATGGCAATGTGGAAATTAGGAATGGTAGCAAGGCTGATTTGCCTCCATTAATAAACAAGGAAAAAGAGTCAGAAGTGCAAGTGAATGGAGGCATTGAAATTCCAAACATTCCCCCTCATGTTCTACAAATTATGGATAAAACCAGTTCAAGGTAGGCCTACTGAACTTCTGTTTACATAAACCAGTAGAGTAGGAAAATATAGGGTCATAAAATTGCATATCATTAATTTAAAAAACTTTTTTAAATGCTTACAAATGATTTGATCCTTAACTCAGCAGTGATAATTACTTTTTTCTGTTTACAGAATCTGTAGTTACTCTGTCATCAATTTCACTGGCAATGATAGCTGGATATTTAATACATGTAGCAGAAGAAGAAACTAGCTGTGATAGTTGTCTACAGATAATATCCTTCCCTGAAATTGATAGTCCTGCAGTATGCTTAATCCGTTTTCAAGACAGGGGAGGGCTAAGGTACCCTAACGCTTTCTTCAGGGCTGTGATACAAATGTGTTACGATGTTGTTATTGAAGCAGTACACTATCTCCCACGAAAGCACTATCTACCTATCTGTTCCCACTACCTGAAAGATAGGTTTTTAAGGGAACTCATGTGCAGGACCTGCAATAACGAAACATAGCCACTATTGTTGCTGCAAAAATTGTTCAAGCCTTTGTTGGACAATATCGCAAGGAATATTTCATCAAAGTGCCAAAATATTTCGAATCTGGAACGAAAACCTTTGAACAGAAATTTGTTAAAGTTAAGTTAGGCTAGGCAGTGATGTAAGATTAAAATGGTGATTCTGAACTGGGGACCCATTACTAATACTATATTTTAATTAATACCTTTTACGTGAGTATAAACCGACTATATATTTCCCAAACACTTTAAAACACCTTTGTAAATAGGTATAACATCGTGTTGACTGTGGGTTCATACTGCGACGACTCATAACCTCAAGATACTGATGTTTCCAACATGACACGTTAATATCATATTGACGGGATTATTTGCACTACATCAAAAATGGATCACGAGCAACATTCAAAACACTTGGTTTCTCCGTAAGTATCATAATTGGCTATATATTAGCGAATTTCCACAAGCACTTGTCACGAAATCCATGCTGAACATAGGAAGACATTCAAAACTTGGTAGTAGGTTAGTGGGGGAGCAGTCACGCAGTGATAGTGGTACGGTACACTACTCTACTTGTGCGAGTCAGTGGAGCGCGGTAGTGGTAATCACTTGTGTTTTCGTTCAAGTGTGGTGCGGGAGTGACAAGCAATGGAGACCGACAGTGGAGGAACGTCGGCGGTAACCGGGAATTCCTTACGAGTGGAGCGTGAAATTGTCGTACCTATGGAAGAGGAACCCATAACTAATTCCTCTAGTAATACGACACGACAGCAAGGGTCTCAGACAACTGAGTCTGATGTACAGAGGCGTAACACGGAAGTGGTAGACCGTTCTAATTCCGAACAATCTAACAATCAATCCGAAGCGTCCCAAGTGGCTTCTACCCCGGAATATTATAATCGCTTTCATCATGGACCTTTCTTTGTATTTGTTGAATCTATAAACGAGCAAAACTTCGGCAATTTACACCCTATGGCACTTGGTCGCCGATTTTACGAAACTAAACTCAATGTCAAATCGATCCAACGTAAAGGACGTAATCGACTACAAGTTACTTTCCATACGGCTTCTCAAGCAAACGAATTTTTGAGTAATCCTAAGCTTGAAACCCTCAAAATTAAAGCTTACATTCCATCCTCACAAGTGTTAAGAGTAGGCATTATTCGTGGAGTTGAAAAAGGTTTATCGACTGATGACATATTACAGTACCTGGAATCCGAGGCACCAGTTAAAAGCGTGCAACGACTTAATCGCTGTGCAATTCAAGATGGAGAAACCCAATACCTTCCTACGGGTTCAGTAAAAATTGTTTTCAGATCACAAACATTACCCTCCCATGTCGCCTTATATAAGGTGTACATGGAAATTGAACCTTACATCTTTTCACCCATTCGCTGTCGCAAATCCCAGCGCTATGGGCATACAATTCCGCAATGTCAAGCGAAAAACGCTCGTTGTGGGAAATGTGCACAACAACATGAAACCCAGGCGTGTACCGAGCAATTTACACAATGTACGTACTATAAGAAAAGCCATGTCACAGGTTCCTCAATTTGTCCTGAACATAAGTATCAGGTCACCATTAAAAAATTAATGAGTATTGAACACATATCTTTTCCCGAAGCTAAAGCCCGAATCGCCCTTCCAATTTATCATTCCGAGCAACAAGAACTTCAGTTCCTTTCTCTATCGTCAAATCCCCCATCCCCTTCGACTCCAAACAAGCGTAAGCGTAAGTTCACCCAAGTAATCATGCAATCTCCCCCTCCTACACCAGAACCCAGGGGCGGTTTCTCCATAAGGTTGCAGGTTTGCGCTACCCCCATTAATTTTTTATGTTTATTTTAGGTAAAGTTTTATAATTTGGATTACTCAACTACTGTATTTTCATTCAACAAGACAAACCTTTCAAGAGCTTGAAACAGCAAATATTGTCTACAGGAGACTACAAGCCGGTACACTTAGATGTTCACTGCAGGAGCGGAAAAGTTTGCAGCAGAGAGTCAACCTGAGGTAGGATGAAACCTTGGCTGCCAGAGGAGGGCGCGGGGATGATCGAGGGGTGCTTTTAGGCTGCCAGAGGGGTACGCGGGAAGAGGAAAAGATAGGCGTGGCTTCTTATACATTGCTTAAATGGAGGTTTATCAACCTGGCTCCTCCTACCACGACCGACTTGATGCGTCGCTTCTTGCAACGCAGCGAGGGATCCAGTCGGCAGTGCTCCTACGTAACCACCTACTAGCAAAGTCGCCAGAGACCGTTGGCGCTCAATGTGAGAGTCTGTTATAGAACAGGGATGTCCCCCAGCGACACTGGATAGAAGTTCATCTGTTGGATATATAGCTCATGCTTTTAAATTTGAAAATAAAAACCGCCATTTCTTTCAGTGTAGTTGTGAGCTTTGTTATGTGCGTACAAGCTAAGTAGCTTGTTGATTTCACTGTGTAAACATTCATGTCAGCGTGTGTGTTTTTATTATTGTGCGTTTTTATCAGTTAGTGGTATATTGCTAGAATATCAATTCGGTGCAGTGTTAAATGTCTGGGCCGTTTCCGCAACGGACTGCCGAAGAAAAATCCTAGGTAAAACGAATAGGTAGGCCCACGCGACGTTTAATTTTGAAACTAGATACAATACCGGAATTAGGCTACCTCAAAGTGTTTCATTTCAATATGGTAAAAGAGTTTTCAAATGAAAAATATGTTACTGGGTTGTAGTAATATTCCTGAAAATAGAAATGTAAAATGTTTGTTTTATTTTTAATAATAAAAAGCATTGTTGATGTATCTGGATTTGAAAATTAGCCTGTAATCATATTATATCAATGATAAAAATTGTGCACCACTGAACTTTTGAATCACCAGCCGCCACTGCCAGAACCCGGTTTCGACCGACAAGGATACATGGCCATTCTGCGAAACGAACCTTCGGTTCCAGTACATTCGATCCCGTCAACGAGTGTCATGCAACAACCTCTGCAACTAGCATATCCCTCAAGTGCGCCCACATCTGCTAGGCAACAACCCTCCGCAACCCCTCAAGATATACATTATCCTCCTTCCAAGGAACGCCTTCAACAAGAAATCCAGCAATTGCTGGTAATGTTAATCCAGAGTATGGGTCACGAGCCTCAACTTCACCATGTATTATATAAACTACGAGACTCTATCATGAACATACTAGCATGATTACTTTACTCCAATGGAATTGTCGAAGTGCCGCCTCTAAAAGTCATGAGTTACAAATATTGCTGAATGAAACACGAGCTCATTTTATCTGCTTACAAGAAACGTGGTTTCAATCGCATTTCATTTTTCGATTACGAGGTTATCAAGTTTTCCGACATGATGGTAACGGCTTTGATGGAGTTGCCACATGTGTTCATACTTCCTTATCAGTTACACATTTATCTTTACAATATATCATCCCGCACACTTATGCTGTAGGAATAGTACACCATAATACTAGTTACATAAACATCTATTGCCCTCCCCAGATTTACATTACTCAGAATCAATGGATGCATTTTTTCAACAATTTGACACATTTCCACATCTTTTTCTTCTTGGTGATTTTAATTGCCACCACACTGAATGGGGATGTATGGTGGATACAATCAAAGGTTCTAATTTACTTACTACTTCAACTCATCAGAATTTGTTCCTTTTAAATGACGGCTCCCCGACCCGTTTAACTCCGCCTGGATCTCCACCCAGCGCAGTAGACCTTACTTTCTGCTGCACAACTCTGGCCCCTGTCACCACCTGGCATACATTATCTGATACTCACACTAGTGACCACTTCCCAATTCTCATCACATATGGTATTCACCCACCACATTCCCAGTTTCGGACACCCTTCTGTATAAGTAACGTCCGATCTTATAAAAAATTTAATGTTTCTAACTATCAATCATACCTCAATTATATTTTGCAGCAGAAACACAAGTCCCCTCTTTCCTTTTCCCTCTTACTCCCTTATTTAACTCAATATTTAAACATATTTCATCCGTGTCGACCATTAAACGTGACGATCCATCCACAGGAATATGCACTAAAATGGTGGGATAAAGAATGTCACGATCTTATTCATAAGCCCAAACAATTATTCAAACAATATCGCCAATCAATGACGCAGCAGCATTATTTTCAATTGCGAAATCATATTGCGAAAACAAAGCTCGTCTTTAATGCAAAAAACGAAAAGTTGGCAATCTTTTATTTCTCAATTAACTCCACAACTTCCAGCAACGAAATTTTGGAACGCGATCCGCATGATCACGAGAACTTTCCAGTATCAAACTTCTTCTCCCCAACACACAATTGATAGCCGTTCCGCGACAAGTTCTAGAAGACTTTTTATACACCCTTGCCCCTGTTACAGTAAATCCATTCTTTCTACCCACCTCACAGAATAATTCTTGTTCTTTTATTTCCCTTTTGAATCCAATTACATATAATGAATTACACTCTGTATTATGTACCGTTAATAGCTCATCACCAGGACCTGATGCAATTACTTATCAAATGCTCAAGGCCTTACCCCCCATGTCCAAATTTATTTACTCAAATATTATAATAGTATTTTCGAGACACTACATGTACCAGCATCATGGAACGAGTTTTTCATCACACCCATTTTGAAACCAAGAAAACGACCTACCGAACCTGAAAATTTCCGAGGCATAGTTCTGGGATCGTGTATACGCAAAATCTTTTGTAAAATCCTTATGAAACGAATGGCGTGGGTATTGGAATATCACTCGCTATTACCCAAGTATCAGTTCGCCTTTCGACGTGGTAATAGTAACAAGACCCTATCATTATTTTTTTACTTGACATCTTATTAGCAAAATGGCGGAAACAATCTATCGTGGCAGTTTTTTGGATATAAAAGGTGCCTATGATGCTGTGTTATTGCATATCCTCCGGGAGAAATTATTTAGTGCTGGATTCCCCATCCAATTCCTTTCTATTTTAAATCAACTATTTACTAACCGCCGGTTAACTATTAAATCTCCCCATTGATAGCCGTTACACATCACAAGGTTTACCACAGGGTTCGATACTCAGTGGAACTTTGTTTGCCCTTTACATGAAAGAACTCGAATCTCTTGTGATTCCACACGCTCGAATTCTAGCTTACGCGGATGATTATGTTATTTATTGTTCTGACTCCCACATTGACCTGTGTAGAGCCACAATATCTCGGGTTTTAAGTTTAGTCTTTCAGTGGCTCACGGCCCATGGACTTTCACTTTCTATACCTAAATGTGCAGCGATGATCTTTACACATAAACGAACCTTTGATAAAAGCCCTATTAACTTTGACACTTATAGCATTCCCTTGGTTTCACAACACTTATATTTAGGAATATATATCGATCAAAAACTCACATGGCAAACTCATATACGGCATCTTATTCGGAAATCTGACCGTTATATCACCATCTTACGAACGGTAACCCTTTGTCAGCACTACAGCTATATCATGCAACCATTCGGTCCATACTTGATTATAGCGCCCACATTATTGATTTAACCTCTAAACATAGTTTATTAGCTTTGGATCGTCTACAATTTTCAGCACTACGTATCAGTGTGGGTGCCCTCCGCACAACACCAACTAACGCTTTATTAGTAGAAACTACGGAAGAACCACTGTATATTCGCAGGATAAAACTTTCCAAAAAATTCCTACTTAAACATATTAGTAGAACGAACTCCCTTATTGTCCCTAAATTACAATTATTATATGAATATTATCAACAGCGTCCTCCTCCCAATCATCGGTATCCCGCCTTATATATGGCTTATGCTGAAATCCACCATCTTAATGAGACTATACTTCGTACACCACGCGTTAATAAGTATTCATACCACTATGATATTCAAACATTCCGTCCTTCTATTATCATTGCCCCTTCTGATGCATCAAACCAATCAATGTCTACACCTTATCCCACATTATACGCTCATAAGAAATTTAAAAGTCCCATAACCTCACCAGATTACCACCTATTTACCGATGGGTCAAAATCAAATACTGGAGTCGGAGCAGCATTTTACGATCCACAACTACACACTAGCTTTAAATATCCGTTACCTAATAATTTAACTATCTTTACAGCAGAATTATATGCCATATACCAAGCCCTCGTATATGTTCAACAGTTGCAATCCAAAAAAAAAAAAATATTCAGCGATTTTCAAAGTGTTTTACAAGCTCTGCAATCACTCGCCCCTCATACAAATACATATGTCTACGAAGTTAAGTCTCTTCTATTTCGACTTGAAACATCCGGTTTTGTTATAACGCTAATATGGATTAAAGGGCATAATCGGCACGTAGGCAACGATATGGCCGATATAGCAGCCAAAGACGCCAGTGCAGATACCGCGAATATATTACAAATCAAAATTCCGATTCCCGACTTCTTTCCACATATCAAAACTGCAGCTCAACACACATGGTGCACACAATGGCGATTATCTGCTCGTACGAAAGGTGAACATTACTATCAAATTCAACCGAGTATTCCCAATCTGCCGTGGTTTGCAAATGGTACGTATACACGACGTCACATTACCAATAGCATTCGACTACGTTTTAATCATTACTTAACCCCAGTATATTTAACTCGATTTCACATTACGAACGACCCAACTTGTTCCTGCGGAGAATCTCAGGGTGATAGTGACCACCTGTTTTTTCATTGCCCCCAATATGCACATCACCAGGCCATTTTAATGCAGAAATTACTTAAAGTTCACGTACCTTTCCCTACACGACTTTCAGTTTTGTTGCACCAACCTTCGCCTATGATCATTACTATTTTAAACAAATACCTTGATAACACTCACATAAAATTGTAATTATGATCTAGTTTTTCAGTTGTTTTGTTCCGACATGTTTGTGAGGTGGCACTTCTATATGTTCCTGGTGAGTGGATACTGTATCAAGCCCCATTCACAATGCAAACGTAACCGTAAACTTAACGACGTAACGTAACCGTAAAATTAACGTAAAATTTGTGGTATTCACAATGGACGGACGTACGTAACGTAAAGAAGACCCAGCAGCCAATCAAAACACTGCCGTGTACACAAGCAGGAAAATAGGGTTGTTACACATTTCTAATCTCGGAGTTTTGTTATATTTCAATACCGCGATGGAATTCAACAACGTGCTAGCAGAATTGATGTTACTGCATACATCTCTTGCTTTGCTCCTGGGAGCTGTGTATCTGAAAAGGCGAAATAGACAACGGCGCAGAAGATGGTGGGTTAATCCTTTGAATCAAAGGAGGTTATCACAGGGCGACTTTGGTAATCTACTGCAAGAAATGCGAGAAAATGATCCTCATGAGTTCTTTTTGTACATGCGGATAAAACCTGAGCAGTTTGACACGATCTTAAATCTTGTGTCACCTTTTCTAATCAAAAGAAGTGTAAGGTCTCCTTTGCCGACATCTATGCGCCTAGCTATCACTCTCCGGTAAGATGTTACTTTATGATATCGTTTTCGTAAACTAGTAGTCAATCAATCAATCATTACTGATCTGCATTTTAGGGCAATCGCCCAGGTGGCAGATTCCATCTCTCCTGTTTTCCTAACCTTCTCAAATAAGTACAAATAAATTGGAAATTAATTGAACATCCCTCTTGATAAGTTGTTCCAGTCCCTAGCTCGCCTTCCTATAAACGAATATTTGCCTCAACTTGTCCTCTTGAATTCTTACTTTATATTGTGATCTATCCTACTTTTAAAGACACCACTGCATTTATTCGTCTACTGTACTAATGTCATTCCACACCATATTTCCACTGACAGCACGAATAATACCACTTAGTCGAGCAGCTCGTCTCCTTTCTCCCAAATCTTCCCAGCCCAAACTTTGCAACATTTTTATAACGGTACTCTTTTGTCAGAAATCACCCAAAACAAATCGAGCTGCTTTTCTTTGGATTTTTTTCCCAGTTCTTCAATCAAGTGATCCTTGTGAGGGTCCCCTACACTGGAACCATACTCCAGTTGGGATTTTACCAGAGACTTATGTGCCCTCTACTTTACATCCTTACTACAACCCCTAAATACCCTCATAACCATGTGCAGAGGTCTGTACCCTTTATTTGCAATCATATTTATGTGATTACCCCAAAGAAGATATTTCCTTATATTAACACCTAGGTTAAGACAGTGATCCCCTTAAGGAATGTTCACCCCATCAACGCAGTAATTAAAAATGAGAGTACTTCTCCTATTTGTGAAACTCACAACCTGACTTTTAACCCCGTTTATCATCATACCATTGCCTACTGTCTATCTCACAACATTATCGAGGTCATTTTGCAGTTGCTCACAATCTGGTAACTTATTTATTACTTTGTACAGAATAACATCATCTGCAAAAAGCCTTATCTCTGATTTCAGTTCTTTACTCATAACCGGTATCATTTATATATATAAATGGAAACATAAACATCCAAAAATACTGCCTTGAGGAATTTTCTTCTTAATTATTACAGGATCAGATAAAGCTTTGCCTACTATAATTCTCCGAGTTCTATTTTCTAGAAATATAGCTACCCATTCAGTCACTCTTTTGTCTACTCCAGTTGCATTTTTGCTAGTAGTCTCCCACATCCACCCTATGAAATGCCTTGGACAGGTCAATGCCTTCTGTTGAGCCGGTTATTAATTTTGCAAACAAGTGTAATATAATCGGAAACAAGTACTTCAGATATTGTCTTTAGTATATCCCCAGGAATCGTATTAATTCCAGTTGCTTTTCTAGTTTTCAACTTTTGTATTTTATTGTAAATGTCCTTGTTATCATAGATACATTTTAATATTTCTTTAGTATTAATCACCTCGTCTATTCGAACATTATCCTTGTAACCAACAATCTTTACATACTGCTGACTAAATACTTCTACTTTCTTAAGATCCTCGCATACACTCTCCCCTTGCTCATTAACAATTCTTGGAATATACTTGGAACTGTTTCTCCCTTAAAGGACCTACACATACCCTTCATTTTTCACAAAAATTTGTATGACTGCCAATTATATTTGCCACCATGTTATCCTTACCTGACTTCTTTGCTAGACTGAATTTCCTAGTAAGATTCCTTCAATTTCTCCTTATTTCCACAGCCATTTCTAACTCAATTTCTTTCCAACTTGTACCTCCTTCTCTTTACTTCTCTGTTAGAGTATAGTGGGTCTTTATCATTCCTTAGCACCTTTAAAGGTACAAACCTGTTTTCACATTCCTCAACAATTGCTTTAAACCCACCCCACAGTATGTTATGTTTTCATTTACTGTTTTCCACCAATATTAGTTACTTTTTGAAAACTCCCTCATGCCTGTTTTATCAGCTATATGGTACTGACTAATAGACCTACTTTTGAGACCTTTCTTTCTATCCCACATAGCATATTATCTTATCAAATAATTCTGAATCTGTGTCAGTGGTACCCTTTCCTGGTCTCTCTGCTCCAAAGAGCCATTCCTTGCTATCTCTACGATACACACTCCAGTTCTGTGAGAAAATTTCAGCATCCATTATATCATTTCTCAGCCATGATTCAACTCTTGTTACAATATCTGTTAAGTATATATCTATTAAAGTACTCAATTCTATTCCTTTTTGACTTCCAGATCCCTGTACCCGTATCACTGCTCCCTGGACCACCCTGTTTCCCAGCATGTACCTCCCTATAACCCTCTGAAACAAATTTCCTAACATATTTACCACTGCTTTTTAAGTGAAGCTCATCTGAGTGCAGATCGCTTTCTCCCACCCACCCATCAGGATATAGAAATCTCACTCCGTTTCCTACATACCCACTCCATAGTCTCATTTAAATCCCCAATCACCTTCCAGTCAGTATCCCTCATACACAGTATTCCACTGATAACAATCTCCGCTTCCTTAAACATTCCCCCTGCTGCATTTACCAGATCCCACACATGCTGGTACTTATACCTGCTTGCGTTACATTGTTGGTGCCAATGTGAAACACTACCACAATCTCCTTTCACTGCTCTTTCTCTTCTACTTTCCTCAACATCTGCCTCAACTTAATTCCTGGATAACACTCTACCCCGGTTCCATTTCCTCCATGCGCTTTCCCCACATGTCTAATAATGAAATCCCCCATGCACAGAAACTCAATCCTACCCACCCCACTTGATCCCCTTCCTTCCTGGCAGCTTCAGAAGCTACTTCCTCCACCCTTTTCTCCCTCCCACGACACTGTTACACATGTCTTTTTTCTATCCTGTACTGTACGTTTCCATATCCTTCTGCTTTCACACTTCTCAGTATTGTAGTGTAGGAGTACATTAAGTACCTTACTGTCGTGTGATCTTTTTGTACTATCCTAGACAATATTTCTTTCTTTTCTTGGGGGGGGGGCACAGAATAATTTATTTTATTTTTCTTTTATTTTCATTCTTCCCCTTAAAATATTAAACCACCTGTCTTCTACAATCCCCCCTTTACTTTCTCATCCCTCTTTTACACCTACTGTATCCTGTACATTGTTTGAGGGAGGCCTACCTTCCTGCATGTCCTCCAAGAGTATGCTAATTATCTCCCTCAAACTCTCCAACTCCACCCTTATACTCCTTAATGCCTGGCCACATCCACAGTCCTTGGCCATTCTTTACAGAATAATGAAAAGAAAAGGTAACTGATTCTGTGCCCAAAAAAAAAAGAAAGGAAATAAATGTTTTCTAGGATAGTACACAAAGATCACACGATATAAGGTAATTAATGAACTACTACCCTACAATACTACTTAGTCGTACTATATTTTATCCTACAACATCCTGACACCATAATTACTGAATTATAAGCTATAAATTTCATTTTTTTTCCATATTAAAGTGAAATCATAAGAATAAATGGACAAGAGGGTCCACCTTTTCAGTACAATATATCAAGTAAATGATATTACTAAGTCTTGGGATTAGTTTCAGCCACCTATTGGCCATCTTCAGCCAAAGAGTGCTTGTTCCCTATCAACTCCTTTGTTAACATGGCCTACCTGCTTCCTAAAACAAGTCAGACATTAGAAGATTATAACATTAATTTTTGTTATTATATATATTTTAATGTTATAGGCCTAGTTATTCCTACAACACTGTTTTTGTCTGATATACATATATTTTAGTTGTCACATAATTTGTTTAATTTTTATTTGGCTGAAGATGGCCACTAGGTGGTTTAAACTAGTCCCAAGACTTATGTAATATCATTTACTTGATAAATTGTATTGGAAAGGTCAATTTATTCTTATAATTACTGAATATCAGTCATAATATTAAGACATATTGTATCAAAACTTCGTTCTGTTTCAGTTTCCTAGCAACTGCCGATTCTATCCCGAGTCTAGCATGGAACTACAGGATTGGAAAATCAACGGCATGCCAGGTGATAAATGAAACCACTCGTGCTATCTGGGATGCACTTCATGGGACATATCTACCGCTGCCTACTGAAGAAGATTTCCGGAGGATTGCGCAGGAGTTCTACACACAGTGGGATATGCCAAATTGCATTGGAGCTATAGATGGCAAACACATTGTCATTCAAGCTCCAAGCAACTCAGGCTCACAATTTTTCAACTATAAAAAGACATTCAGCACAGTTTTAATGGCAGTGTGCGATGCCAATTACCGTTTTACTTATGTTGACATTGGAGCTTATGGCTCACAGTCTGATGGGGGAATATTCCGTCAATCGGATTTTGGACATAGACTTTATGATGGTTTGCTCCCAATCCCTAACTCTCATCCCTTTCCAAATTCAACAAACCCCATGCCATACTACTTTGTTGGCGATGAGGCATTTCCCCTAAAAAGAAATTTAATGAGACCATTCTCAAAGGCTTCCTTAAATAGCTTAAAGACAAAGGTATTCAACTATCGCCTCTCGCGTGCTCGGCGAGTTATTGAAAATACTTTCGGTATTTTGGTTTCTCGGTGGCGTATTTTTCATAGAAATATCAACGCTAAGCCTGAAAATGTGGACAATATAACAAAAGCAACTGTGTGCCCTCACAATTTTTAACAGTATCTGAAATGAATTCTCCAGCTAAATTATATTGCCCATCGGGATACGCTGATAAAGAAATGGATGGCCAGGTACAGGATGGTGATTGGAGGATGAACATTCCTGGAAATATGGGTGCACTGCAACGTTTAAGGGGTAATCGCCAACGAGTTGGTGCACGGAATGCAACGTTTGAGGCCCAAGATGTGCGGGATAAAATTGCCGACTACCTCGTTTCACCGGCAGGTGCAATAGATGGGCAAATTGAATACATTTTGAGAGGAACTTTACTCGCTGACTAGTGTTTCATTATTCATGTATTGTGATTTTAAATAAATATACATGTTAACTGAAAAATAAAATAAAAATATAAAAAAATTTCCACTTGTTTCACTGATATTTACAAATTGTTTCTCCTCCGTGCCTTCTCTTTTAAATAAATATACATGTTAACTGAAAAATAAAATAAAAATATAAAAAAAATCCACTTGTTTCACTGATATTTACAAATTGTTTCTCCTCCGTGCCTTCTCTTTTAAATAAATATACATGTTAACTGAAAAATAAAATAAAAATATAAAAAATCCACTTGTTTCACTGATATTTACAAATTGTTTCTCCTCCGTGCCTTGTCTTTTGCTTCCACAAGGGTAGTCATAATCTTCAACGTACACTCGTCCTTTATGTCCTCTGGCAGCTGAGATAAGCTCTCAGCCACAAACTGTGAAAAAAAATTTTCTGCACTATTTTGCATTTTTTCTGTAATTTTACTTGCACTCTCTGCCACTAGTTTTAAATGTTTTTCTATTAATTCATCTTGTGGTGTAGAGGAGCGCCGTTTTTTACCACGGCGCTCAATGGATGGGCTGGCCAGAGTTGGAGTCCACTGAGCAGCAGGGGGAGAAAAAGCAGTGACGTCAGAGCTGTTGTCACTCTCTACCTCTGTACCCCCAATGTCGAAAATTCTGAAAAAAGGAGAGAAAACACATTTAAACTGATGGCCGATTTGAGTGTAGTGAAACAGTAAGTAAACAAGAAAACATAGAAAATAATGTAAAGAAGACATATATCAATATATATACATACCCATCGTACTCAACGACGCGATGTTCAATTGCAGAGCAGCTGGGATCTGACTGGGAATTATTTCCCAAGTCTGGGAAATTACTGTACGTTTTCCGGGGCTTTATGTGGTCGTCTAAAAAAGACATTGCCTTCATTAGAGGCCACGGTTCTTTGAAGGACTTGCCTGCTCCACTTCTTGTCTCCATTTCCAGTAATTTTTTTTCTTTACAATATCGCTCTCTCAGGCATTTCACTCGCGACTGGCAATGAGCAACTGAAATACAATGAAATATGCTGTAGTACAAGTGTAGAAAATGTATTATCTTAACTAGTGACCAACTAAAAAGAAAATACATGAACCTGCTTTCTTGCTATGATTTCAAGCAATGCAATAATGTATATCCAACACGAATATGTGATACCACAAGCACTTTAATAGATCATGTGTCTATAAATAATTCTGGAATATATTATTATTTATCAAATGTTGGTAGCTATATAAGTGACCATAATGTATTAATATTTGATATTCTTTTGCCAAATTCTAAATCTCCATCACAATCGCTTGAACTGAAAAGGCTGAAAGCAACTAATGTAGACCAAAATAATGATAGACCTGAAAGTAGTAATATCACTGAACATAACACAAAAGTCATAAACAACACTACTAGTAGAATTGACATAATGTATAATTCCTTTATTGACCAGCTACCGCTTGGTACACAAAAACAGAAAGCACAAAGTCATCGAACACAAAGAACTGGTAGCCTGCCATGGATATCTCCTGAACTTCTCAGCCTTATTAAGCGACGTGACATTTTACATGCAAAACTTAAAAATCCCACCCTAAAGAATAACATCAATCTCAATCAGGAATATCGCAGGTGTAGAAATAATGTGACAAATCTAAAAAGGAGCTTAAAAAACAAATATTACTCTGAAAAATTTAGAATTAATAACAAGAACCCAAAGGAAACGTGGAAAATAATCAATGAAATCATACATAACAGAAAAACAACAAAAGGCGATAATTGTACATCTCTAGAAATAGATAACAAGATAATTACAGACAGTCAGGAAATATGTGAATCATTAAATTTATATTTTACAAATATTGCTAAAACCCTGGCTTCAGCAATCCCTCCCCAGAGCACTGAAACACTTGCAGTTCCTAGTTACTTGAACTCATTTTACCTATATCCAACTGATGAAACAGAAGTAAGATCTATAATATCAAATCTAAAAAACAAGAGTAGCTGTGGGCAGGATGGTATAACTGCCAACTTTCTAAAAGAATTCCAGGATTCTTTAAGTGGGATGCTAACAGATATCATTAACGAATCCTTGGCATCTGGTACATTACCTAGTGAGCTAAAAGTAGCTAAAGTAGTTCCTGTCTTCAAGGGTGGGGACGGGAGGAATCCTAGTAACTACAGGCCTATCTGTATTCTTTCCATAATCTCCAAAATATTAGAAACTATTGTTAAAAAGAGACTTCTCACTTTTTTAAACAAAAATAATTTCTTTTACAATGCACAATATGGCTTTCGTGAGAACTCTAACACTGAAATAGCAACCGTAGATCTCATAAATATGCTGCAAGAGTCAATAGATTTTAATAGTTTTGCTGGTGGGTTGTTTATAGATCTAAAGAAGGCCTTTGATACAGTAGACCATGAAAGACTGTTAGCTAAATTAGAGAGAGCAGGAGTTCGTGGTGTTGCATTGAAGTGGTTTGATAATTATCTGTCCGATAGAAAACAGTATGTAGTGCTGAATAACTGTAGCAGCTCAGCAATTAGGGTAACCCATGGCGTTCCACAGGGGTCAGTATTAGGGCCGATTCTCTTCCTAGTCTACATCAATGATATTGCAACTTGCCGCTTGAAAGGACGTATCACACTGTATGCCGACGACACAAACTTGTTCTATACTGGTAGTAATATAGACTCCATTGTTAAGGATATGCAGGAAGACCTCAGTACTCTGTGCTTTTGGTTTCAAGCGAATAAATTAACTATTAATGTGCAAAAGACTAATTATATGATAATGACAAAACAAGGTCAGAATGAAATCCCACACAGTAAAATATATATGCAAAATACTGAAATAAAACTAGTTAGAACTGTCAAATATCTTGGGTTGGTGATTGATAGGAACTTGAACTGGACAGACCATGTTGAATACATTACTAAAAAGATCACACCTGTTGCAGGAATTTTAAAGAAACTTAGTTATCTTATCCCACAACATCTTCTAAAACACATCTACTACTCTTTAATTCATAGTCACCTACAATATTTGAATGTAATCTGGATGCGCTGTAAGAAGTCCGACTTGAATGAGCTAATGGTAGTACAAAATAGAGCTGTTAGAAATATACTTAATCTTCCCTACTTAACACCAATAAAATATCTATACCTAAGTGCTAAAATACCACCCCTAAGCATGAGTGCAGAATTCAATACAGCTGTACTCATGTATAAAATAAAACATAAATTTATACAACACAACACTACATATACTCTGAATTCTGACAACCATCCATATAGTACTAGGCATGCAAATGACTTTGCCTTATACAATGTTTGCTCTTATAAATATGGTATAAACAGCTTGAAGTTCTCTGCGATCCAGTTATTTAATAACATCCCTGTGGAGATAAAAACAGCACCAACTTTGGCAAAATTCAAACAAAGAGTCAAGCATTATTTTTGGGAAAGGTACAGTGCTGTTTAAATCAAAATATCAGATGTCATTTAAGGCATTCTCCCAAACAATCTTGCAAACTGTCCGGAACTATTCTTGTACCTCTACAACTTTTATGTTATGTAAATGTAAATACTCTGTAATCTGTTCTTGTACCTCTGCAACTCTGTGTTATGTATATATACTGTAAATACTCTGTAATCAATTCCTGTACGTCTGCAACTTTTGTGTTATGTAATTGTAATAATCTGAAATCTATTCTTGTACTTCAGCAACTCTTATGTAAATGAAAATACTCCATAATCCATTCTTGTAAATTTGCAACTTTCATGTTACGTAAATGTAAATACAGTCAGAAATAATTCTCTGTAATCCTCATATTGATGATGTACATATTTTATATGTTGTATGTGTTTATATGTTCAACCATTTACTAATTATCTTATATACACAAACTATATTTTGATGTGTAAGTGCCCGCCAGTATGTAATGTCCTGTACAATTCCTATGTATGAGCCTGCAGGCTCGTTGGAATTAATTGAAATAAATGAATGAATGAAGGAACCTCTGCTAACTTCTATGTCTCATCAATGTGTCGTATAATTAATTAAACTAGTTAGCTAACTAGTCTAGGTATGCACGAAAATTAAGGTTATGGGAAATCTCAAATTGTACTTACCGTCAGATTTCATTGCTACAGCAATTTGCTTCCACGTATTATCTCTCAATACAGAGTCCTTGTAAGTTTTTTTCCTCTTATCATACAAACAAGGATGATTTTGATATAAAATCACCAGTCTTTCGTCGAAAGAAGCCATCGCTCATGAAATACAATGTTTACCGGTACCTATGTTCTGATTGGCAGGTTCTCAAACTTAACGTAAAATTAACCGCAAGAGCTTGGAGTTTGCAATCGCTTAATTTTACGGACTTGCGGTTAAGTTTACGTCGGCGCATTGTGAATGGTTCCATTAGATAACATGGCCGCTAACTTCTAATTTAACGTTAATTTTAAGTTTACGTTACGTTACGCTTGCATTGTGAATGGGGCTTCAAGGTTTTTATTACTTTCCGATCTTGTACAGTGTAACACGTTACTCCTATTCCAGCTTACTAAGTTATTTGTGTCTCTGCTCAGTACCGAATGTAAAACTTCCATGAACCTACTTATACCCGATATAATATTGCTTCTTTAAGGCCCCATTCACGATGCAAACGTACCCGTAAACTTAACGACGTAACGTAACCGTAAAATTAACGTACAATTTGTGGTATTCACAATGGAGGAACGTAACATTAATGTAAAGAGTACACAGCAGCCAATCAAAACACTGCCATGTTATTTAGTACGGAAGTCAGGTTTTGGGCTATCTCGCAGTTTTATATTTCAATAACTCGATGGAATCAAACAACGTGGTAGCGCAATCCATATTACTTCAAACATCTATTGCTTTGCTCCTGGGAGCTGTGTAGGCCTACGGTACCTGAAAAGGCGATCTAAACAACTGTGCAGAAAATGGGTTCATCCCTTGAATGAAAGGTTATCTCAGGGCGATTTCGGTAATCTACTGTAAGAAATGACCCTCTTCAGTTCGTTTTGGACATACGGGTGAAACCTGAACTGTTTGCCTTTCTTACGATTTGCTTCCCCTTTTGTAATAAAAAGAAATGTGAAAGGTCTCCTTTACCGACATCTATGACCCTATCTATCACACCCCGATGAGATATTTCGATCTATTTATTTGGATGATATCGTTTTCGTAAACTAGTAGTCTGTCATAATGTTAAGAAATATACAGGAACACTGTTTTATTTATGACAGGGATATTCTCTCGTCCGTTTGCCAGCGCTGCGAGCTTGTCTCCCGCCATTTATTGTCAGATTTCATTACTACAGGATATTAATTTCCACCTATTATTTTTCGGTACAGCGTATTTGTAATTCTTTTTCCTTCTATCATACATAGCCTATACACAAAGATTATTTTGAAAGAGAATTACAACTGTTTCGTCGAAAGAAGTCATTATATCGTGCACAACACACAATGTTTACCTCTGCTCTGATTGGCTGGTTCTTAAAGTTAACGTAAAATTAACCGCAAGAGCTTGGAGTTTGCAATCCCTTAATTTTACGGACTCGCAGTTAAGTTTACGTCGGCGCATTGTGAATGGATCCATTAGATAAGATGGCCGCTAACTTCTAAGTTAACGTTAATTTTAAGTTTACGTTACGTTACGTTTGCATTGTGAATGGGGCTTAAGTGCATCTACCTACGTGTGATCATGCTAAAATCAGGCATTAGTGATGTAATCGTGTGGTTTTGTGATATAAGTGTAATATATTAATGGCCTCGTGACTGGGAAAGAATTTATTGAATGCCAAATAAATATCCGCAAGGCAAGACAAGACATTCAAATCTTGTGTCTAAGAAATACGATCCCTAGCGGGATAACTGAAAACTAGAATCGGTGACACCCCACTTCTAATGGCTCATTTTTCAGCGGTTTATAATATCCACTGCCGTCTCGATCCTCCTATACTGCCTGCTCTATGCGAGCCTTTTTGCGACTAGGCCGCGACGTAATTTCTCCGCTAGATGGCAGACATAGACGCACAATGTTCTAATCTTATTCTAATGACGACAGCCTACAAAACATTATGCAGTATGGTCATATGTTCATTGAAGCTCTTAAATTACATCAGTAATATTAAATATCGGCAAAATTACCTGCATGAAGTCGCAGTTGGCCTCTTTATGCACAATTTAAAGATTTTCCTGGACGAAGGCTTGGAGTGGTACCGTACTTTTTGTGTTCTTGCCAACGCTATATAAAAAAAATAAAGGTCTTACGAACTTGGTTAGAATAATATCACTAACAGTTTGCTGATGTTCTTTGACCTCACACTGTAACAAAACGCATTCTGAAAGGTTTTCTTTTCTTGCTGGTTGTTTTACGTCGCAGCGACACAGATAGGTCTTATGGCGGCGATGGGATAGGAAAGGCCTAAGAATGGGAAGGAAGCGGCCGTTGCCTTAATTAAGGTACAGCCCCAGAATGTGCCTGGTGTGAAAATGGGAAAGCACAGAAAACCATCTTCAGGGCTGCCGACAGTGGGATTCGGACCCACTATCTCCCGGATGAAGGCTCACAGCTGCGCGCTCCTAACCGCACGGCCAACTCGCCCGGTATTCTGAAAGCGAAGACGTTGCAAGTTCTCGTATTACGCTCGTATGTTTGAAGGACGTCGACAATAGGGCACAACAGCTTAAGCGAACTCCTGCAGATGCTGCACCAGAGCAACAAAACTAGGTTTTGGGTATCGAACTCCTCCTCTGCCCTGATGCATAATCAGTTCCATTTAGCGGTGTCGAAGGTCTAGGCAGTGAGATGTTGCTGACACAAATGTCACAGTCCATCCTCTCTTCAACAACACGAACCTAGTACCCGCGAATTAGGATTTGATTTCCTGTTTCTAGTTTGACTGGAATATTATCGACTGCATATCTGAGGTTGTCCAAAATGTCTAAACATGAAGACGTTTGTTTTGTGATTGTCGGCACAGTTCTTATCACAAGGAATCCACTATCTCCACGGCTTTAATCATCTTCTGAATCCGCAGCCTGTTTCCAGTCATTCGACCGGGTCAGGAATGGAATGAATAAAGCCCCCACCTAGCAGCGAAGATAGGAATTGTACCGGCTGCCGAAGCCTGTCGCACTCCTCCGGGGCAATGATTAATGAATGACAGATGAAATGAAATGATATTCAAGAGTGGTGCTGGAATGAAATATGACAGGGAAAACCAGAGTATCCGGAGAAAAATCTACCCCGTCTCGGCTTTGTCCAGTACAAATCTCACATGGAGTGACCGGGATTTGAACCACTGAACCCAGCGGTGAGATGCCGGCGCACTGCCGCCTAAGCCGCGGAGGCTCCATCACATTCTGAAATAAGGTGTAAAGGCACAGATGCGAGAGTAATCTCAGGATATCTAATTACTTCCTTTATTAGGTCCTTGCCTAGATAAAGCCGACAGCCGTTTTTCTCTTAATTCCCTTCTAGACGGTATTTCATGGAGTCGTATCTTTTCTGGCTGCGAACAACCTTGCCGAGATTGGCAAAATGGTACACAACAGTTGAATATTTTGGGGAAAGAATCTGAAGTTTCAGTTCTACGAAAAATATAACTTATACAAACGGAAAGAAACAAGGCCCAACACCTTAAAATCACTTTTGAAATATCTATAAGAATAACACGATTAATGCATTTCACAGTTATATTCAAAATATCTCTTGTACGAACGAAAGTGACCTGACACATTTACTCATTGTACGAAATAACTCAGGTTTTCACACACATTCATGCACCAATAACACAGTGCTACACCCACATTGACAGCGAAGATTGTGCGTCTACTGCTGCACTCTTACGGCGACTTGGAGAAATGTCGGTAGTCGCGCCTTCCTGTGTTAAACTAGTGGTATAGAGCAGGCAGTATAGGAAGATCGAGACGGCGGTGATAATATCTTCTGTGGAAGTGTATGCATACTTGCATTCGACATGGCGGCTTTTTGAAGTAGGGTTTTGAAAGTCGATTTTTTTTTTTCTGATTTGGGAAGTTTTTCCTAGTGCGGAAATGTTGACCATAGAAATGAAAGTAAAATCTTTACATTTATAAGAGACATAAGTTCATCTTTACGTTAGAAAAATAAAACAATTCTTAAATGACTGAATTGTTGCAGATGCCGTCATATAACCGTAAGGATATGTAGAAGAGAACTATTGTTTTGTGGAGAGTTTTCTGTGAATATAGTGTTATTTAATAACTACCTGGAAGAGTATCTTCATTTCAATTTACAGATTTACGAAACGTTTCATTCCTGTCGAGGATGGGTCAAAAACGCGTCACGTTTGTATCTGAACAAAAAACCAATCTCCATAGGAAAGAAAATATTAATGACAGGAATCATTCCGCCTCAAATTTAACAAAATTTCATTCATGCAAACGCGGTGTCTTATTGCAGCAATGTAAAACGCAACCACCTTCCAAAATTGAGTGTGTTAAAAAGTCTTTGGTGAGAAATTTTGAGCAAGCTGTAACAAAAAAGGCTATTGTGAGTAAGGCTTTTAAAGAGAAAGTTCCAGCGGATGGAATGCTGAAAGGTGGTAATTTAAAGTCTAAGTACAATACCAGGTATGCTACTCCAGAGTTATATTCTACATTGTGTGTGGCCAAAAGAATGCAACAGGCATCAGAAAAGGACAAGTCAAACGATTTAATGATTCACTCAAGTGCTGATAATGTAGGGAAGGCTGACATGGGAGCTGCATTGAAACTTGATTCACCAGTATTAAGAAATGATGTAAGTAAAAAATTCCAAAGGTTCCACAAGAGTTGAAGTGTTGGAAGAAAGAGAGAGAATCAAAATTTTGTTTTCTTCTGGTATGAATGTTGTGCATCTAAACATTCTGTAGTGACTGAGACCCTTAAATAGCATTTTATTGTGCTGCCTTTAATATATGGACCAAAGTTAGAGTGGCTGACTCATTATCCCAAGTTCATGGTTTAGGTCCTGACCAATCTAACTTTGTGGAATTACTTGTTATCATAACTTTTGGCAGGTAAAATATCTGTGATAGTGGTGGCTACATGCTCATGACTTAATTAACTTATTTTGTAATATCTGAAGCCACTTTTATTTTGGACTCTGTTAATTTGTAACTGTTTGGTTCTACAGTCACCATGTGAGTTGGCTGGCGGTTAGAGGCACGTGGCTGTGAACTTGCATCCGGGGGATAGTGGGTTCGAATCCCACTGTTGGCAGCCCTGAAGATGGTTTTCCATGGTTTCCCATTTTCACACCAGGCAAATGCTGGGGCTGTAACTTAATTAAGGCCACGGCCACTTCCTTCCAACTCCTAGGCCTTTCTTATCCCATCGTCGCCATAAGACCTATCTGTATCGGTGCGACGTAAAGCCACTAGCAAAAAAAAAAAAAGTTCTTCAGTCTGCCAAAACTAATTCTGAGTAATAAATTTATAAACTACTTGCAAAAGAAAACTTATGGTAACAGTATTATTGCCCTACCTGAAAATTAAGTTATTTCTTTTTCAGGTATAAGACTGTTACTTGATTTATCTATATATAAGACACTAGGCCTAACTTTTTTTTCTTTTGCAGGTAGTTTATAAATTTATTAGGCTTACTCAGAATTAGTTTTGGTTGACTGGAGAACCTAACGGCTACAAACTAATTAACTTAACCGTAGATACAATATTAAAGTTGCCTAATATGAACAATGAATTGCTACACAGGCCACTGAAATGGCACCACTTATAGAGGTCTGTACCCTGGTAGCTTGCATGCATCAGTATTTAGTTTGTATTATTATATTGTTAGTTAGCATTTTATTGCAACCTATTCACATACTATAAGTTTGCAAATGTACCTTGCAGTTTTATTAATTGCTGATGATTTACATTTTAATCAGGGGCAGTATAATCATAGGTCATTCTACTCCAAGCCAACACAAGATTTTAAACACTGTTACAGATTGTTGTAAATTATTGTATATTGAGTGCTGTGAGGACTATCAAAAGTTACCAAATTCTATATCAATGTGTCAAGCAGTTTTGATGTTACGTGGCTTTAAAGCTAGGTAAACATTTTTTACAATGTAAAATATATTTGAGGTGCATTTTAATGGTCTTGCTCTGATAGACATTCATATGGGATGCAAGCCAACAAAGATTGCTCATGTAAAACATTTCCAAATTCAGTGAAGTGTACTGCTATGTCTTTTTCTCTTTCAAAATCCCAGTGGGTTCGAACACCAATGTCAGCAGCGCTGAAGATGGTTTCTAATTTTCACACCAGGCGAATGCTGTTGTGCTGTTTTCTGATTTTATTCTATTGTTTGTTAGCATTTTGTTGCAACCTATTCACACACTGTAAGTTTGCAAATGTACCTTGCAGTTTTATTAATTGCTGATGGTTTACATTTTAATCAGTAGTAGCAGAAACCTCAAAAAGTTCAAAGCTAAGTTTTATATTTGTAAGTAGGCTAAGTAAGTAATTAATTTATCTTTATTCGTGGCAAAGTTAGAGCTGAAGGGCCTCTCTTACACTTAACCCTTTCAATCCCAATGTTGCTTTAAGTTAACATGATGTTCAGTACATACATGCACTAAGCTTATTATTTTCCCCTGAGGCCCAATGTTGCTGTGAATTAACTATAGATGTAAGTTTCCATAATCAGTCAATAGATGTAAGGAAAGTCGTATGTAATTTCTCTTAGATAAAAAAGTTGACAGTGGTGTACCGCATGGTCAAGAAAGATTATATCTTGGTGTTTACATTCTGCATTTTATAAGTGTTGCATTGAGAATGTATTTATTTTGTTTGGTGTGAAAAGCTTTAAAAATATCATATGTAGAGATAAACTTCAATTTAGAAATATTATTTTGTTATAAATAGGTTTGATGTTGTTAATCTAAAGCAGCATTGGGACCCAAGGGGCAAACTGTGTTACCATATCCTAACCTCAAAACAATACTGAGCAAAATTAAGCATTTTGGACGAGAACTGAAAGAGACAGAAATTGAGGATATTCTTGAGAAGCTTGTGGACGAGACAATGTCTGACTTTGAAGATACTTATTCGGCAGTTCGATAGGTAGGCAATCAACTTTATATCTACATATATGTAGGTGTTGGTCCAGAAGATAAAAGACAACGATTGAGCCAGTCGAAAAAGAAAACTGTGGAAACAAACAGTCCCCAAGTGGTGAAATAATATACGGTAATCAGTTCTTGGGGGAGTAGATCTAGCAGATATGTTGCTTGAGCTGTACCGAATATATATTAGATTGGTCAAGTGATATATGGGAACTATGTTTTAGTATGTTAATGTTGCAGTAGTCAATGGTTGACTACTGTAATGTAAACATAAAAAGCAGCCAGGAGAAAAATGCATGTACTGTATTCCCATGTACAATTTCAGTTAGAAATATTACAAGCACTGACTAAGACAGGGAAGGTTCTGAATCAGAAGCGTGGGTGACTAAATGACAGTCCAATTCTTGAACCCAGTTGAAAAAGTTTGCTCCAAGACCACTCGATGATGTCAGGTATAATGCATATAGACACTGGCCTCGGTATGAAACAAAGAAAGGCCGATGTAAATTTTGTCCTAGTGGAATCACCCAGCTGACCTGCTCTAAATGCAGAGGAGGAGGACAGGAGCCAAGAACTGGTTCTTCCAGTTTCATAACAAGTAACTGAAGAAACATTACATTTTGATGCACGATTTACTGCTCTATTCGCTTTTGTAGAATTGTATAACGAGACAATGTTAGATATAGCTTATTTTTTTTGCTAGATGTAATTTTGTGTACAGACAAACACCATGTAAATTGTTGTGTGAAATATGTATGTCGCATTTGAAAGAAAATCCAGCATGTTGCTCTCGGTTAACATTGGGAGCCTGTGATAACATTTATGTGGGAAATTTTGAAAATTGTTAATGAACATGATCACTGTGTCCTAAAACAACTGTTCTAAAGAAGAAGAAAATTCTCCCAGAAATAAATAATAATTATTTAAAATAATTACTGGTAACAGAAATGTAATTTTTTTAAATACAGCAAATCTTTTTTTAATAATATAGTACTAATAGCAAATATGGAGATAGTAATAAAAGAAATAATTAAAGAATGTACACTATGTCATAAATTAACATGATAATAACTTAATTATAAAACTACCATTAATAATAAAAGAAGGAAACATGGTAAAAACCTATAACTAGCAAATACATTTCCATTTTTTTTGAAAATATACTCATTCAAAACCCGCGAGAAGAAAATTAAGAAAAGTGACTGATAAACAAGACATTGCTTTGGCATATTACTGGATTAAAAACTTTTTTCAGATTGTATGTGTAGGCCTATACTATGAGGGTGAATCAAAAAGTAAGTGTCCGGTTCCATGGCTAAATGGTTAGCGTGCTGGCCTTTGGTCACAGGGGTCCCGGGTTCGATTCCCGGCAGGATCGGAAATTTTAACCATCATTGGTTAATTTCGCTGGCACAGGGGCTGGGTGTATGTGTCGTCTTCATCATCATTTCATCCTCATTACGACGCGCAGGTTGCCTACGGGAGTCAAATCGAAAGACCTGCACCTGGCGAGCCGAACATGTCCTCGGACACTCCTGGCACAAAAAGCCATACGCCATTTCATTTCAAAAAGTAAGTTACACTTCCAAGGTACGGCCGTTCATGAAACCACCTACACATAGGCAGCATGACTATGTCAACATACAATGTAAGTTCACTTTTCCACATAGTCCCCAAGAGACTGTAAACGTCAGGCTGAGTGGCTCAGATGGTTGAGACGCTGGCCTTCTGACCCCAACTTGGCAGGTTCGATCCTGGCTCAGTCCAGTGGTATTTGAAGGGGCTCAAATACGTCAGCCATGTGTCGGTAGATGTACTGGCATGCAAAAGAACTCCTGTGGAACTAAATTCCTGCACCTCAGCGTCTCTGAAAACTGTAAAAGTAGTTAGTGGGACATAAAGTCAATAACATTATTTATTATTGAGACTGTAAACATTTCTTGGAATGGTCAACCAACTTTTCGATTCCGGATACCTAGAAATCACCTCCAGCGCTATGGAGACAGCTGCTTTCACCTCTTCATCGTTTCGGTATCGTCGTCCACCGAGATTGTTTTTCAGCTCACCGAACACATGATATGTATGTTGCCATACCTCCCACTTGAATCGCTGCAGCAGTTCGGACGTTTGGGGGGCCGTGTCAGGTCTTGAGTAATCATGCAACAAAACCACACTGGCGCTTAATTTTCCCCGCCGTTTTTTTAAATTGTCTTACGCCACTGCCTCAACATTAGACAATAAGAAGCCAAACTGATTGTCATGCCTTTTGGCATAAATTCCGCGTGCACCACACCTTCCATGTTAAAGAGCACTGTCGCCATTATTACCTTTCGTGTTGAAGGTTGGAACTTGGCCTTCTTTCATGGTGGTGATGTGGTGTGCACCCATTCCATTGATGTTCTCTTAATTCTGGGGTGAAGTGGTGCACCCACGTTTCATCCCCTGTGGTGATTTGCCGCACAAACTCGCTGCCCTCCACAGAATACTGTTACAAAAATGCCAGTGACAATTGGAAACGTTGTCTCTTGTAAACATCGATAAGCAAACATGGAAACCATTTTTGACACAGTTTACGAAATCCAGGGTACTGGTGAACAATGGAGAACACACTGCCATACAAAATGTTCAGCATCCTGGCAATTTTCTGCAGTGTTATGTACTGATTCTCTCTAATGATCCCATCCACACGGTCGACATTTGCAACGGTTGATATAGATGTTGATTCCCAGAGGACCGAGCTCGATAGCTGCAGTCGCTTAAGCGCGGCCAGTATCCAGTATTCGGGAGATAGTAGGTTTGAACCCCACTGTCAGCAGCCCTGAAAATGGTTTTCCGTGGTTTCCCATTTTCACACCAGGCAAATGCTGGGGCTGTACCTTAATTAAGGCCACGGCCGCTTCCTTCCCACTCCTAGCCATTTCCTGTCCCATCGTCGCCATAAGACGTATCTGTGTTGGTGCGACGTAAAGCAACTAGCAAAAAAAAAAAAAAAAAAATTCCCAGAGGGAACCTGAAATATTTGTTCCGAATGAGTAAATTTATAATACCAATATAACTGGTCCATTATAGGACCAATTTACTCATTATTTGCAACGGTACCGGACGTTGCTTGCCTGTCTTCACGATATTGGTCCGTGAGATCCGTGTGTCCGGCGTCGAATTGCTTACACCACTTTACAGTACCTGGGCAAGAAATTGTACACTCGCCATATGCAGCAGTGGTTTCACAATTAATATCCTTGCAATTGAGCCGTTTAGTCCATAGAAATCTGATCGTTGCACACACCTCCAATTTGGAGTGAACATCCAGTTGACGCAGCATTGAGCCTAGCCCGGTCTGTACACACAACGCAACGCAACGGGGATGCCACACCAACCTTCCTATAGGACATGTCAGTAGTTACTGTAGCTTTCTCCGCATTGGCCATGGTCACGACACACAGCATGCTCTTTCGGCAAGCTAGCGTAACTTTTTGATACACTTTCATATTAATTTTTATGGCCTTTTTTCAATTTATTTGGGCCGGTAGTGAACGGCGATTTGCACAGTTTTATGGTCGAATGTCCTTCCTGACTCTAATCGAATATGGAGGAATGTATTCACTGCTGCATGTTTCTATGGTATTTGGTAGTGTTGTGTGTTATCTGTAGATGAAGAGAAGTGTGTTAAGACAAAGAAAAGCATGAACACCGTGTCCCTGAGCCACAAGAATTAATCATGTGTCTGTCAGGTCATCAGCCCAGAGGCTGTTTGGATCCTCAAACACCACCAAAGGTTATGCAGTTATAAAGAAATGGTAAAAACCGACGGTGGTACCAAAATGAGGCGTACTAGGCAAGATGAGTAAGTGAGATAGTTTGTCATTGCTTTCCTTACTAGGCCAGAAAGTGCTGTTGCAGCACAACTGACCCTATGAGCAACACATTTCATAACAATCGGACTCACTGACCTCTCTCTGGATGTCATTACTCAGCACTACCCATACCTCAGAAGCTTCCATATTGTCACAGCAAGGATCAATCGATCAATACTGATCTGCATTTAGAGCAGTCGCACAGGTGGCAGATTGCCTATCTGTTGTTTCCTACACTTTTCTTAAATGATTTCAAAGAAATTGGAAATTTATTGAACATCTCCCTTGGTAAGTTATTCCAATCCCTAACACCCCTTCCTATAAACAAATATTTGCCCCAATTTTCCTCTTGAATTCCAACTTTATCTTCAAACTTTTAAAGACACCACTCAAACTTATTCGTCTACTAATGTCATTCCATGCTATCTCTCTGCTGACAGCTCGGAAACAAATTGAGCTGCTTTTCTTTGGATTTTTTCCAGTTCTTGAATCAAGTAATCCTGGTGAGGGTCCCATACACTGGAACCATACTCTAGTTGGAGTCTTACCAGAGACTTATATGCCCTCTCTGTTACATCCTTAATGCAACCCCTTAACACCCTCAAAACCATGTGCAGAGATCTGTACCCTTTATTTACAATCATATTTATGTGATTATCCCAATGGAGATCTTTCCTTATATTAACACCTAGATACTTACAATGATCCCCAAAAGGAACTTTAACCCCATCAACACAGCCTTTTCTTGAATGATTTCAAAGAAATTGGAAATTTATTGAACATCTCCCTTGGTAAGTTATTCCAATCCATAACTCCCCTTCCTATAAATGAATATTAGCCCCATTTTTAGAAAGTTTTAAATTGATGGTACTCCATTTTTAATTTACAGTATTTTTTGGAAATAGAATTCAATGCTGGGTTTATTGAGTTTGTGACATGTTTAGTACATGAGCATACAGTATATAGTATAGGACAGATCAAGTGAGAATTCATTTAAAAAATTGGATATATCATTTAAAATGATCTCTATATATAAAATAAGAGTTTTGTCTGTACATTGCTCAGAATTTGAAAAGAATGGTATTTCTGTATTGGTCATGTCCATAGTAACAAGGAAAAGCACTTTTTACTTTGCCATAATTTGTTTGTCTGTATGTATGTACACGTATCACGAGAAAACGGCTGAAGAGAATTTAATGAAAATCTGTATGTAAAGTTGGGGGGTGAGCCACTACAATCTACGCTATACATAATTTTATTTACACTGAGTGAAATGGTAGTTTAGGGGAAGGCCTAAAATTTAATTCTCAAGTATTTATATTATTAGTGGTCCTGTCAATAAATACTACATAACTAAAGTTATATAGAATTAAATTTCTGATCATTTATGTCATACATTGTTACCGCACCGGCTTTGATAACACAGACATTCTTGAATTTTTTTTTTTTTTTTTTGCTAAGCCCATATCAACGCCAAGTCACGAGAAAATGGGTTAATAGAATTTAATGAAAATACATAGTTGGAGTATAAGAACAATTTTATTCACCCTGGATGAAATTGTAGTTTAGGGGCAGGTGCCTAAAATTTAATTTTTAACCCTTGTCTAGTCATGCCAAAATTATTACGTTACTAGTCGCGCACAGAGGTAACCTCCGGGGTTAAAAATGCGCGTCATCTTCGTCCTTTGAGATGTTGTTTCGGCATGTTCATTTGCAGTATTCTTCGGTTTAATTAAAGATAACCCTTTTGAGTACTTGTAGGTTATTTTTACACAGTTTGTTTGATCTAAAAGCAGAATTCTGTAGACCTTAACAATGTCGAATGATCTTATGATATCAAATTTGTGAGACTCGCCATTACCTACGACGATCACATCATTTGAAATATGAAATAATCCTTTTCTAAAATAAGTTTAGAGTAACAAAACAACAAGGTCATCAACCTCAAGTAAAAAATTGTGCTCTAAAATATAAGGAAACACGGAGGAAACGTCCAGATGATGTCACTCGTCGAAACAATGATCCCACACTCCCACACAGGATGCACGATCGCGCCAAAATGCTGACAGGACGAGTCTAAATGAACAAGGAGAAAGGTATAGGGATGGTAAGACCCACAGTTCAACTGGGAAGTTCAGTAACGTGCAAAATGTAATTGGCCCGGAGGAAATCTCCGTGAGCGACTAATTAAGGGTTAAATACCTATGTTATTGGTCCTATCGAAAAGTACTACATAATAAAAGTTATAGAGAATACAGTTTCCGACCATTTATGTTTTATTCACTTTTACCGTACCTACTATGATAAGAGTGGTATTTTAGAGTCGGTAGAAAACTAAAGCGCATAACATTGAACAACAATAATATTACATTGTCCATTGTTTGCTGTGATGTTCTTTGTCTCTTATACTGCCGCTCAACTCCGATAGATGGGATTACTGCTGCGTACTGAATATAACAGCCTGGCTGAATATTAGCAAGAATTAGCTGGGGAGTTAGAAAACTTTCTTCTTTAGCATGTCATTCCTCTGATTCATACATTTTCTGATACCGTACTGCTGGTATGTAACACACTGGTTATCATAGTATTCCAGCTATTCAATCCCTACCCTGACACGCTGTTTTGAATGAGCAGTGTGCACACTTAAAGCAGAGGCTCTCTTAGTAGTAGTAGTAGTAGTAGTAGTAGTAGTAGTAGTATGATGCCGACTTGGTCTAGAATTACAATTTAGGTCAGTTCCAATTATAGCACCACTATTCACTAAATAACTCAAAACTCAACATGAAAAGAGCCGTTTCTTAAAAAGAGCTTATTCCTCTGCACTTTTATTAAATTCTACATTCATTTTATTCAAAATTAGCAGTGAAGAGGGGGGTTTCTCCTCTGCCTTGGAGGAAAATTTGCCTCCAAGATAGATTTTTCCACCGCCAGTGTAGTGAATTGAGATTTTCTGACTCATTGGGTTCTCCTAGGAAACTGATTAGTAAAAGGGCATAGTTTTTGCCATGGGACTCTCCACTATTCGATCCCCCTCCCCCCTCCCAAAAAACTAAGGGTGTTCACGGATCACGGCTGTTTGCGGCCTGGTCATTCCAGCTCTGGACCTTTGGACTGTTAGATAGGCAGCGTAGTACTGTTTGTTAAAAGTGAGAAAATGTGTGGTTTTTCATTTGATCGAGTATTTCACATGAAAGCCTTGCTTTTACTCGCACCATTCCTACTGACATCATTGTAATGACCTATGTTCATTTCAGTTGGGAAAACCAATAAGACGGTCTTTCTAAGGATGTAAACAGGCAGGTGGAGAGTGAGTGCCTGCCAATATAATGAAATTCCCCAACCTGATTATGACTGATGGTAGGTCTACCATTACAATGAAAATTCCCTATTCCAGTCTTCATATGAGAAGAGGTTTGGTGATTTCTCCGTAACTTTTCTTGAGTAACATTAAGAGCTATGCAATTTAATGACGTGTACATTACCTAACCTAGCATTCTATATACAATGTAGAATTCCATAGCAAAGCACGGGTACATAAGCCAGTCATTAAATAAATTTAGATACATTATTTTTGGTTTAACATCTGACTAACCTGGATAGGCTTTCAGCGATGATAGGATAGGAAAAGGCTAGAACTGTGAAGGAAGCGACCGTGGTCTCAATTAAGATAAAGGCTCCGCAGCATTTGTCTGGTGGTTAAAGCTTCGGTACCTGGCAGGCAAAAGTATGGTTAGAGATCCACATGACTTGGACTACAGACATGTATCCCATGACACCACGATTAGTTTTGATTGGTTAGATCCAGCTAGTGACGAGATCATTGGTCTAGATTGGTTAGGTCTGGCTTGTGACAAGACCATTGGGCTTCTTTCACAGACTCCACAAAGGATATATTGCTTAATTATCCCACGACTCATAGATCTTAAAAAAGCATTTGACCTGGTTGACCACAAAATACTTCTGAACAAGTTAAAATTAGCAGGAATTAGAGGTTTAGCACACAAATGGTTCCAAAATTATTTATCAAATCGAACACAATATGTGATGATTAATGATACTAAAAGTTTTAAGCAGCAGACAAAAACTGGAATACCGCAGGGCTCAGTACTAGGTCCAATTCTATTTCTGATTTATATTAATGACATACAATCTCTAACACTAAAGGGGAAATGTAAAGTATTTGCTGATGATATCTTAATAACTTACAAAGGACTATGTGAAACACGAATTATGGAAGACATAAATTGTGACTTGGACAAGTTATCGGAATGGGCTTTATCTAAAAAAATGATCATAAATGTGACTAAAACAAAATACCTAATCTTTCATAAAACAGCCCATAAGATAACAGCGGCTAACACTGTTAACCTAAAGGACCAAGTAATAGAGCGAGTCAACTCAGCTAAGTATCTTGGTATAATATTAGACTCAACACTTTCCTGGAAAAGCCATATTGATTATGTAATCAGCAAAATTACCCCTTTGATAGGAATAATGCACAGATTAAGATACAGTAATTTTTCTCATCAACAATTGAAGTGTATATATTATGCAATAATCCACCCACATCTAACATACGCAAGCTTTATTTGGGGAAGATGTAGGAAAGATTACATTAATAATTTGGAAATCCTACAAAAAAAGAGCCATCAAAATCATGTATGGATTCCCCTTCCTCAAACCATCACATGAAGTTTTTTCAGAGTCAAATATTCTGCCATTCCATAAACAAATTGCATTTTCATCAGCAGTCTTTATGTATAAGCTAGACAGGAAGTTAACCCATTCTACTGTTAACTTCTCCCACTTTAGTGAAATTCATGGATATGAAACTAGAGGATCATTAAGGATATATCCCTCTCATTCTAATTCAGTAAAGTATGGAGTGAAAAGCATAGAATCATCAATGTTTAGGGAATATAATGTGTTGCCTCCTGTTATAAAGAACTCTAAATCGATTATATGTTTTAAGAAAAAACTGAAGGAATATTACTCTTTTACAGATATCTTAATATAATCTCTATATAACTTGCTTTAATTAATACAATAATATATATATTGTCCATATTTAGTATATTACAGCCATGCAATATCTGAATATACTTCTGAAAAATTATGATCCTAACATGTAAAAAGAAAGAAAAAAAAAGTACTTGTCACTTTACAGAAAAGCCATTGTATATGAAATGTAATTATGGTGTTGCCTTAAAAAAGTATGTACTGTATTGTCCCTATCACGAGCCAGAGGCTCATGGGACCTTTTATCACCAATAAATAAATAAATAAATAAATTAAAAAGTCTGTGACCTTGCCAATACCTATGTGATCACATCGTAGGTACAGCACTCCCATCCTGCACACACCATGGCAATTTCCAAATTGATGTTGTTGGTTTTGTTTTTTGTTTTTTGTTAACCGAATGTGGCAGTCCTTGCCTGGACACAATGTGAGGTATACCAGACTTGGCCGGCTGATAGGAACACAGCAAATGGTCACATTTCACTGGTTTACACAGTCTCTGTTTTAATTCTTCTGTGTAAGTAAGAGTACTTCTAGGAAGGATCTCTCCTTCATGCTGCTTAAGGTTTTACTGCACATCATTTTTATGTTTCTTGTCTTTCCTAAATATGCCCATGCCTTTGCTGGCAGGACCTAGTGTTTACAGTGCACTATGTCTTCTGGTATAGGCTAGAGCAATTTTGTTACTTTCATAGATCTGTCTCAGTCTTATTCTTGGCTTACCGAGCTCAATAGCTGCAGTCGCTTAAGTGCGGCCTGTATCCAGTATTCAAATCAAAATCTCTTTATTTGCAAATGAGGCGTCTACCTCGGTGGCAAATGGTACACTAAAATACATTATTGTCAAGCACTAAATTTTAAATTAACAAGAGAAGAATTTTTTTTTTCTAGAATACAATAATATACAATTTATGCTAACAATTTTTTTCTATTAAACAAACAGATCATCCTTAATAAATTTATATTGTTTACCAAATTCTACTTATAATATCTCCTATACTTACAAACATAGTCAACTCATATACAGTATGTGGAATTACTTCAAATAATACTATGCAACTGGTATAAGGTTAAAATTTACATTGCATTTATTTACTTTTTTTTTTACCCATTTTGGAACCTAAGTAGCATAACGACCTGCTGCGTCTTAACCAGAGCCCCCTTTTGCCACCACTTTTCAGAGTTCCTGAAAGGCCTTCACAGCTACCGTAGCGGTCCCAGGGCCCTCGAAGTCCCCACTGTACTTCACCCCTACAGGCAGTCCCCTACTTTGGCTGTCCAAACTCCATGGATCAGGGGATGGAATTAATTTTTTTTAACACACATTTTTTATTTATAATAGCCTGCATTGGTCGAATGTCCTCTAACATTTCATTTATTTTCCCTGGTGCTGTTTATTCTCTTCTTGAATACCTGTACATATTTTGGGAAAGGATCAAACACTACCCCTGGTAAACTGTTCCACTCCTTCACGCCCTTCCCAATGAATGAAAATTTACCCCAGTCACTTCTGCTAAAATTCCTTCTAATTTTATACTTGTGGTCAGTTCTGCCAATATAATTATTTTCCAACTGAAGCCTCTCACGGATTTCTCCCCATGCTTCTTCTCCTGTATAGGCTCTATATAATCCTATAAGTCTAGTTTTCTCCCTTCTCTTACTTAAAGTTTCCCAGCCAAGTTCCTCTAACATTTCTGATACACTACCGTTTCTCCTGAAATCCCCTGTTACAAATCTTGCTGCTTTCCTCTGCACACTATCTATCTCTTTTATTAGGTATTCTTGGTGAGACATTGTAATTATGGGGCTTGGTAAGCGTTTACAGTAGGAAGGTTCGCAACATCAATGACCTAAAGGACCGTGTACGGGATGTGATATGTGTGTACAGGCTTTAATTTACTGTTAATCGTTGGTTTTTATGTACTGGCGAACAGGTTGAGTGTGCAGGTATTTGGCACTTGCAGCATACAAGGCACATTCAATGTATTTCATTTATCGATGTATAGAGATGTATGTAAAGCTAATAAATTGCTTTTGCTATTTGACTGTTAATATAATTTTGACTAACCCTTTAGTTACATCTACGATAAAGATTGCAATATGTGGGAGGAGAGCAAAGGTACTGTTAGATTCTGGTAGACCGAGCTCGATAGCTGCAGTCGCTTAAGTGTGGCCAGTATCCAGTATTCGGGAGATAGTAGGTTCGAACCCCACTGTCGGCAGCCCTGAAGATGGTTTTCCGTGGTTTCCCATTTTCACACCAGGCAAATGCTGGGGCTGTACCTTAATTAAGGCCACGGCCGCTTCCTTCCCACTCCCAGCCCTTCCCTTCCCATCGTCGCCATAAGACCTATCTGTGTCGGTGCGACGTAAAGCAACTAGGAAAAAAAAAAAAAGATTCTGGTAGTGAAAGGTCATACATTAACTCACAGCTATATGAGGAAGTTCTGAAAGAAAATCAGGAGATAATGAAAATTCCTGTGAAGAATAAATTCATTGTGATAGCTGTTGGTAGCAAGTCAAATAGAGAATAAACAGATAGTGGTACCAATTACGACTGTAGAAGAATACAACATTCAACCGTGCCTTGTAATACCAAATCTTGTGCATTCAGTTATTTTAGGAGCCGACTGGCTTACGAGTCACAGGGCTAGATTAGAGTTTAATCTGAGTAACATTTATTTGTCTTGGGGGGAAATTAGCCAAGAAGTATGTGTAAAGTATGATAATGTGTCTGAGTTAAGTGCTGATAAAGTGAGTTCTGTTAAAGAGATAAGGGGGAAGTTAAGTGAAGTTTTCCTAGTGAGAGGAAATGTTTTGATGTTTGCCACGTGTCTCTCGACAGGATCCGAGAGATAGTCTGCATGAGGCAGTGATGAGGAGTAACTTAAGTGAGAAACAAGAGGATCAATTGTGTTCGATGTTAGTTGAGTATTGAGATGAGTAGGTTCAAACCTACTATCTCCCGAAACTACCTGATGATGTCATAAGTGTTACAATTGTGTTGACTTCTTGCCATTTTTGTGTCGGCTGATGATGACATGGACATATGTCAAAACCGGTCCCATAACATATTAAATATGTTGCTACATTAATTTGTGCAACAATATTATTGTATTGAATAGGTGGAACATCTTTCTCTTTTTAGCATTATAATTATTATTGTAAGGTAAGAACTTCATTTTCCCGTATTGAACTGAGATTCACAATTAGAATTCAAGAAGGTTCAACCTATTCAATACAAAATGTGTTGTACAAGGTGTTCACAACATATTATTTATTATTGCTAGTACCGGTTTCGACGCTTAATGGCGTCATCATCAGCTAGAAATCACAAAGTGGGCATAGTACATGTCATAAAAGTGTATAGATAATACATACATTGCAAAATACAAATGATAGGCTGTTTTCTCATTAAAAGCTAGAAGAATGATGTGTAAAATATAGTGATATAGTATAACACATAAAGGCGTTATAGTCTAATGAGGCAAGTGAGTATTATACAATAAAATTGATCTGATGAATGAGAATAAAAGTCTTCATATGATAATAAAACGATGCGATAAAATTGTCCACTCTTCTATTGTTGTTTAATGGAGACATATATAAGTCCAGGTCCAGTGTTGTATGTGGTTGGCAAGACCATCAAATATTTGTCTAAGGCCGAGACACCTGACGTTGAGAGGTTGAATAAGGTTGATTTTTAAGGTTGTCTCAGCTCAATGTGGGTGGTGAAGCTTAAAAGGAAGAAAAAACTAAGTTAATGAAATGGATAGCTAAAAATGGGATCGCGGCCGAATATGATAGGATATGAGACTCACCTTGTTTAGCATGCTGGTTGTATGTTGTGAGAAGAGTTGTGGACGAGTGAAATGGGTGTGAGTAAGTTGAGTGAGTGTGAAGGTAGGGTGGAAGGAGCGGGGAGAAGGAGAGAGGAATGGAAAGGAAGGGATGGGAAGGCGGAGTTCAAGGCGGGTCGGGGGGGCGGAGTGGTGGTGGTGTGAGACATAGAAGAGTGTTTTGGAGAGCGTAAAAGATCGATTTCCTCTCTGTGATTTTGATACCTCTGAAGACTTTGATTAGAAAATCGAGAAGGATATTAGGATTGAAAAATTGATCTAAGTGAATAAAACAGTTTTCCGTAAAATCGAGTAAAGGGCCTTTGTTTATGTTTTTGAGAATTTCTAGGTCTTGTTCTATGGTAGTGAAATTATGCTTTGAGTCATGTATGTGTTGGCCTATTGCAGAAAACCAATTATACTTAATGGCATTAACGTGTTCTAAGTATCTAACTGTAAAGCTTCTCCCGGTCTGTCCAGTGTATGAGGAAAAACAGTTATTGCATTGAAAACGGTAAACACCTGATTTTGCGTGAATGTCGGATTTGTTTATTGACTTGGTATTGTGAACTATATCCATATTTTTATTGTTGGTTCTGTACAATATTTTAATATTATGTTTCTTGAAGATGTTAGTTACACTGTGTATGTTTTCATTAAAAGTGAAGGTGGCGTATAGGGCAGGGTTAAGTCTTTCTTTGGTTAATGTTGTCTTTAGTCTATGTTTACATTTGTTGATAATGCGTTCTATGAATGAAGAATTATAACCATTATATTTAGCGATGGCGCGTGTGGTATTCAGTTCTTTCTTTAGGTTTTCCTTGGATAACGGTATTTTTAGTGTACGGTCTACCATACTATAGTAAGTGGTGCACTGGTGTGTGTGTGGGTGTGTGGAGTCTCTTCTGATAGTTGTCACTGTTTGTGTTGGTTTTCTGTAGATATTATATTCTAGTGAAGAAGGAAGACTCTTGATTATGAGGTCTAAAAAATTAATTGAGTTATTGGTCTCTGATTCCAATGTAAATTTTATATTGGGATCTATCTTGTTTAAATTGTTAAGGGTGGTAGCTGCATTAACCGTTCTGTCATCCAGAATAACCAGAGTGTCATCGACAAATCTGGACCAGAAGAGTATGTTTGAGAAAATATTATTGTTATTAATTGCCGTGTCTTCTAGGAAATCTATGTATATCTCCGCCAAAATTCCTGAGGCCGGCGACCCCATAGCCAGTCCATCTTGTTGGTATATACATTTGTCAAATCATATTTGGCCGCGATCCCATTTTTAGCTATCCATTTCATTAACTTAGTTTTTTCTTCCTTTTAAACTTCACCACCCACGTTGAGCTGAGACAACCTTAAAAATCAACCTTACTCAACCTCTCAACGTCAGGTGTCCCGGCCTTTGACAAATATTTGATGGTCTTGCCAACCACATACAACACTGGACCTGGACTTATATATGTCTCCATTAAACAACAATAGAAGAGTGGACAATTTTATTGCATTGTTTTATTATCATATGAAGACTTTTATTCTCATTCATCAGATCAATTTTATTGTATAATACTCACTTGCCTCATTAGACTATAACGCCTTTATGTGTTATACTATATCACTATATTTTACACATCATTCTTCTAGCTTTTAATGAGAAAACAGCCTATCATTTGTATTTTGCAATGTATGTATTATCTATACACTTTTATGACATGTACTATGCCCACTTTGTGATTTCTAGCTGATGATGACGCCATTAAGCGTCGAAACCGGTACTAGCAATAATAAATAATATGTTGTGAACACCTTGTACAACACATTTTGTATTGAATAGGTTGAACCTTCTTGAATTCTAATTGTGTTATAATTATTAGTTCAATACGGATCAGTGATGAAGTTTTTAACTTTAAATCAAGCCCCATAACCAGAAATCACGTGTTAAATCAGGAAATTGTGGAGGCCAGCACAATGGTCCATTACAACCAATCCATAGATCTGAAAACATTTCATCGATATATTCTCTAACAATATGGGCCCAGTGCGGTGGAGCACCGTCTTGTTGGAAATACCCTGCACAGCGGCTTTCTAATGGTAGTTCATTAATGGCGTACTGCTGCAACATCTGTAAGTTGACGTCAGAAGTTACTGATCGTGTATCAAAAAAGTAGGGTCCAATTATTCCAGCGGCAGTCACAGCGCACCAAACGTTCACTTTGGGGGAGTCATGTTCATGCTTCCAAATGACTTGGGTTTTTGGTGGCCCAGACAATCGTGTTATGTCGGTTCACAACTCCACTTGTGTGAAAAGTGGGTTTATCGCTGAATGCCATTACGTTCTGATTATCTTGCCGGATATTTGTCATCTCAGGTAAAATCTGACACATTCTACCTGCTTACATTTATGTGCCACTGTTAAAACTTAGCCGACTTGGATATGGTATGGTCTCATCTCAAGGTCGTGTTTCAAGATGTGCTACACTTTTCTTTTAGGAATTCCTGTTTCCAAACTGCATTGTACACTTGATTTTGATTTCGAAGGACTCTGAAACACGGTTCCCTGTATTTTGTTCACATCTTTCTGATCTTGGATGTCCTGCATTGCCTCGATAATTGTTAGCTACTGATCCCATAGTCACATAATTCTTGTAGATACAGTACACTGTCAAACCATATACTTCCATCAAATCTTCTTTGCTCCAATGTCAATCGGTCAGCCATTGTGTCAACTAAAAACAGAAGAGATTGAAGATATTACAATGATCAGCTGTGCAACAACTGAAAATCTAACGATACAACATAATACATGAATACTATACATTAGAAAGGGTCTAAGTGCCAAAGTAAGCAAATTTGAGTTAAATGATTTAAAGAGGTCTATGTGCCGAACGGAATACCTTTATAAAGGGTTTATAGCTTCAAAGTTTGTCTTGTAGTTTTTACTGTCCTTGGAAGATGGCAGGAGCTGTATCTCCAGCGGTACGTTTAGTTAATAAGGGTCTACGTGCTGCTTGTTCTCACCAGTTGATAGTAGCGTGTGTACCAAGTGTAACACAGAATGTCGTCCAGTGGTGATGTTAACATTCTAAAGAGGTGAAAGAGGGGCTCTGAAAGTGTTACCAAGGAAAGGAAGAGACTAAGGAACAGTGGTCAGAAGACCTACTTACGATGGAACTACAACCACTGGAGTGCAGAAAACGCCTCGCAGTTGAAAAGAAAACTGATGTGAAGAAAATGATTCCCTACTTATCAAATGAACTCGAGCAATTTTATGACAGTATAACACAGTAGACTCCCGTAAATATACGTTAAATTAAGCTATGCCACATACTCTACAAAGAGACACATTAGTAATATATGTTTCGACATAGACCTTTGTATATTTAGTTCACACGGTACATAGACCCTTTTTCAAATATCAGTTTCCAGATAGGTTTTTTTCTAGTGGAACAGTGAATTTTCTTGCATTTTTTCTTACGTAACACATTCCTATGAAGCATGTCTGTGACAACATGTAGTTTCTTTTCTTACTACTAACCTTGTATTGAAATAAAAGTTTATCGCTTTTTCTCACTTCTTTATGTTTGGCGCATAGACCCTTTCTAATTTATAGTAAAAAGGGCACTACAAAAGTTTTGCAATACACAAAAATGGTTGGCTGGACACCCCTGTTATGGTGAGGGATGAAAAGAGGGGTGAAAACCGGTCTAGAAGACAGCAAGGCACGACCTTCACACCAGTTTTTACCAAGTAGTGGGACTGAAAGCAAGTTAAGATACCAGTGTGATCTAAAGGTGAATAGCGTGCAATTATCCGCTACAATTTTGATCGTGGATTAACTGTTGATCAGTGCCTGGAGGAAATGACTCCTGTGCTGGAGAAAGACTGTCCACATCGGACAACAATTTTCCGCTGGTACAAAGAGTTCCAGAGAGAAAATTTTGGGGTTGAAGACTATCCTCGCTCTGGGCGACTGTCTGAATCAGTGACTGAGGAAAACATTGAAGCTGTGAGGAAAATGTTGTGGCAAGAGGAGCGGTTGACATATCAGCAGGTAGAAGAGACCCTCCACATCCCTGCACCAGCTATTCATTCAATTCTACATTACCATATCCATGTTAGAAAGGTTTGTTCCCTTTGGGTGCCCCATTCACTTCCAGAGGACCAAAGGGCACATCGAGTGAAATGGTGCTGAAAAATGCTAAAACAATTAGAAAATGGGATTTTGCGTAATGTCAATAGCATTGTTACAGGTGAAAACTTGGCTCTATTATTACGATTTCCCAACAGAATCCCAGAACAAGGTGTGGTTGTTTGAAGATGAGGGTACTCCTGTGACTGTGCAAAAGTCAAGGTCAGTGAAGAAAAGGATGATTGCAGTATTCTTCACTAAACGGGGCATCCTGACTCGGGTTGTGCTAGAAACACAAAGGACAGTTACTGCGAAGTGGTACAGTGAGACTTGTCTGCCTCGGGTCATCCAGGCTCTCAAGCAGCTACATCCAAGGTCACGGCTCAACACTTGGCTCTTTGCATCACGACAATGCTCCAGCACATCTTGCTAATGTAATAATGGATTTTCTTGCCAGATCAGGGTTGACTGGGCTTGATCACCCTCCATACAGTCCTGATCTTGCCCCATGTGACTTCACACTCTCCTCAGAAGTGAAGATGAAGCTGAAAGGGCGGCATTTTGCATCCGACAAGGAGCTTCTGGCAGCATGGGATCAAGAGTGTGAAAATGTAACTGGTTTTGACGTATGGAGAAGTGTATTGACTGTGGCGGAAATTATTTTGAAAAAGACTAAAGCGTTCACTCACATTGCAAAACTTTCCTAGTGCCCTTTGTATTCACATGTTACAATAAATTCCAGTAAAGTATTTCTGATCTATATGAGTTGTGTACATTTGAGTGTTAACATAATTTTGACTAACCCTGTATATCACTACTTACATTCTCAGTATTACATGTAATTAAATTACTTAAAAGTTCACTTCTTTTGTCTAAATTAATATTACAATTAGCTGCTTTATTAGCTATGACTACGTCATCACTTAACACATTTGACTTACATCTGCTTAGGCTACAGTCACTTTTTTCTCTTTTGTTTACTTGTTCTACACAGTTATTTACACTATTTATGTGTCTCTGAAGTGATCTACCTTTCAGATTGTCTACGTGACCCTACTATACAGTCCGCTGAGTGTTTAAAGTACTCGGGCTAGGTTTGACTCTTGGCTAACGTGTATTCGGCCCTTCATTCTCTCTGATAATTCCGTCCAATATTCCTCTGAGGATTAACATTCCGGTGCCTCCCATTACCAGGTTGTATAAAATTTTATCGTCTCCCATCTCTTAATGATTCTTGGTAGTTCTAAAGACCCTTGTTACTATTAAAGTTTCTATTATTCCTCTGCTGATCATAATTGTTTGGTCTGCTTTGTGGTCATTTACCACCTACGCTACTATTCCGAGCTTCGAAACTGTCTATTAAGACTTCTGTTTCTTTTATTGTGCTCACTTTCTGCATGCACGCAGCTTCTCTTATCTTGTCAGAGTAGTGCTTCAGCATTAGCTTACTACATCTCCCTCTGACCCAATGATATCAAGATTCTTCCATATGAGCATGTGTTTGAGAAAAGAGTCACAGATATGCCCTCCTGTTGTCTGTATCTACAAAACATCACTCGTTCCCTTTCGCGACCTTGTATATTCTCATTCCAGAATTCAGCAACAAACTTCTTTTTGAATTCCCCTAAATTAAACATGGTATTCCTATACAATTGAAACTGCATCTTAGTTTTCCCGATGAAAGCGTTTGACAAGATCTCCAACACATATTACCATTCAACAGTGTTGTCCCTCAACTTATTTCCAAATCTTTCCTCGACTGATTTGATGATTGATGCTTGTTGTTTTAAGGGGCCTAACATCGAAGGTCATCGGCCCCCTCGACTAATTTTAAAAATTCCATTGGATTGAACTGTTTTCCAGAAAACTGAGGTAAATCTTGGTCTCTGTTTAACCAACTGCTTGCTAATACCACTTCTCTCGCAGTATGACCTTCTCTAAACTCCTGCCATAGTACTCTCTGGAAATTCAAAACATTTTCTTCTGCTACTTTCTCAGCATTTTCTCGCATTGTTTTTAATTCTTCCTGAAATTATTCCTTTTTCTCTATTCTTCTGTGACAAAGTTTTCTGTTTGTTCCTTAGTTCACAGACTTCCCCAAGCTTTCTTTCAACCTGTTCTTCTCTACCAACATGTTCTCTCATATCTTGCCCAGCTGTATAGTGGATCTTGACCAATCTTTTCTCTACCTTTTCGTTAATTTCCTCCGAATTGCTACAAGTCCTACTATTTATCTGCACGATTTTGTTGCTATTCTATATGCACATTCCCTTGACTTCCTCTATCTGAATATGAAGATTGGTCTGATTCAACTCCATTTCCACTCTAATTTCAGTACACTCTTTATCTACATTAATTTCTTATTTGATCAGTTACGTCTAGTATCTTAGTATCTAATTTACTATTTAGTGATTTACTTAACACATCTATTCCAGACCATGACAAGTGTTTTTAAATCTAGGAGCCAGGTAATTTTTCTGGTACGGTACTTCCATTGTTAATATACTGGCGTCTAGCCTTCTAAAACAAAAATACTTGGTAGTAATAGCAATAGATATTATGATTTTATAGTTTTACATACTACGATTACCTCAAAATGTAATGACTAAATAAGACATGCCACTCTATATACAAATTTATGAAACTACCCAATTGTTGCATAAAATGTTGATACTGTTCTAAGAAACTTGTAAAATATAAATAGCAAAGTGAATATTGTCAACAACACCACCAAATTGCACAATTCCTTTGTAAGTATTAGTCTGTCATGTTCAAGAATTAATAACTTAAATTTAAATATTATCTACCTATCCAAAATCAAAATCAAATATGATACAAGGAACAACCCATGCTTTACAAGACATCCTTATGTTGCCTTTTGTGTCCATGCATATGCCTAGGAGCTTCGTATCCTGTCAACATACAGAAATGAACAGCTCTGTTGAATAATAACTTTAATAGCAAACAAGATTCTATGCTTTCCTTGTCCATCTTTGGTTCCCTATTAATCATACTCGATCTCAAATTGATTTCCCCCTTTCGCTTCCCATGACATGCCCCCTAAAGTACCAATATCTAACACAAAATGACACTCCTGACATTTACGTGTTATAATTCTGTTGTCTTTTATGCATGTATTCTCCTAATATCAACCTGTGGTATGTTGCCATTCAGAACAGATTCTGAATTATTCGAGCCCTTAAATTGCAGCAACACTTTATGATTGCCCTTTGCTCATCCTGTTTCATTAACTTGTGAGCTCCCCTGTTGGGCATCACTTTATGGCTATCCTGACCCTTGACTATTTTATGATTATTATTATTATTATTATTATTATTATTATTATTATTATTATTATTATTATTATTATTATTTACGTAGTTGTGTACGAACTTTATTTGGTATAATCATGATTGTATTATTTGTGAGGTTATGGCATGAAACATCTGCTGTATATAAATATGAGTTTATTTAATGTAAGAACTCATAATTAATAGTATATAATTTATTATTACCTGTATATTGTGTAACACACTGTAATAGTCCAGAACAATGCAATGTGCGACTCGAATTGTGTAAAAAATTCCTTACATTGTAAATAGGCTATTGGAGACTCTCAAAATTACGAGAAGACATATTTTGTCATATTCTTGTAGAAGGCTGGCCAGACAACGTATATAAAGAGGCAGTTTTGGGAGTAGAGTTGAGTTATTTTAATGTGACTTGTGTGGAAGTCGTGAACTCGTGTTGAGACATGCTAATGTAGTAGCAGTAGTAGTTCTTTTTTTTTTTTTTTTTGGCAGGGGAAAATCTTTTAAAGACACCACTCTGTGTGAGAGTTGGATTTCCACCAACTAAAAACCCCTGCCCTCTTCACTCAGCCCATTCTGGAACTGCTAGTAGTAGTAGTAAGTGCAAATCGTTAATCCAATATGTGAATTTGTTGCGTTAGTATTTGGCTGACATGCAGGTGTTGCAGTCTTCTTCTTATTCTTCGTAGTAGTGTTTCGTTTATGATGGCATTTTATTAGTGCACGTGTGTAAAAATGTAAATAAAATAGTGTACACAATTGACAGCATTTTGTGTGCATCTTTATGGCTACATCAACATTATATACTAGACAAGATCCAGACGTTCCATCATACCGTAGCTCTTTTATCATTTCACCTAGTCACATCACTTTTCCTACTGACTATCTCCCCCTCTACACATTCAGCAATCCTTCAGCTAATAGAGCCCCTCATTTACCTCCCACGTGGTGATGCTTCGCTTGGAAATCAATGGCTTCACCTCGCTACCAAGACGATTGTCCACATGGTATTGTGTGCAAATTTGCCCTTGGGCAACGAGTGTACTAATGCAAGTCCACATTCCAAGTTAGATAATAGTTATGTTGCACAACACTGCCAGCTTCTGACTACATTATAGATTAATATTTTACATATATACGTGTATATATATGTATATACATGTCTTTACCTTAATTCTATTATACATATGTTCAATCCTAATTTATATGATACGTAGTTAATGAACATGAAATGGAGTGAGCGGTAAAATTTTGATAGTGAAATCTGATGATGGAATAGAATGTTGTTGTTTGAGTCATCAGTCCATAGACTGGTTTGATACAGCTCTCCATGCCACCCTATCCTGTGTTAACCTTTTCATTTCTACGTAACTATTGCATCCTACATCTGCTTGTCATATTCATACCTTGGTCTAATCCTACCGTTCTTATCGCCAACACTTTAAAAAACCAACTGAACAAGTCCTGGGTGTCTTAAGATGTGTCCTATCATTCTATCTCTTCTTCTCGTCAAATTTAGCCAAATCGATCTCCTCTCACCAATTTGATTCAGTATCTCTTCATTCGGGATTTGATATATCCACCTCACCTTCAGCATTCTTCTGTAACACCACAGTTCAAAAGCTTCTATTCTCTTTCTTTCTGAGCTAGTTATCACCCGTGTTTCATTTCCATACAATGCCACGCTCCAGATGAAAGTCTTCAGAAACATCTTTCTATTTCCTACATCGATGTTTGAAGTGAGCATATTTCTTTTCTTAAGAAAGCTCTTCCTTCCTTGTGCTAGTCTGCATTTTATGTCCTCCTTACTTCTGTCATCGTTAGTTATTTTACTATCCAAGTAACAATATTCATCTACTTCCTTTAAGACTTCATTTCTTAATCTAATATTTCCTGCATCACCTGCCTTCGTTCGACTGCACTCCATTACTTTTGTTTTGGACTTATTTATTTTCATCTTGTACTCCTTACCCAAGACTTCGTCCATATCATTCAGCAGCTTCTCGAGATCTTCTGCAGTCTCAGTTAAAATAACAATATCATCGGCAAATCTCAAGGTATTGATTTCCTCTCCTTGGATTGTGCTTCCCTTTCCAAATTCCTCTTTGATTTCCTTACTGCCTGTTCTATGTCAACATTGTAGATAATTCTTCGTCCTCGTATCTGATCCCAATCACCTTCAGAATCCTAAGTAGCTTGGTCCAATTAACATTATCGAATGGCTTTTCTAGATCTACGAACGCCATGTACATGTGCTTGTCCTTTTCTTTTCTTACTCTGTTAGGTCTTATGCTTTTGTAAAAAAGGTTTTGATATATAAGCAGAGTGACTTTTTCGGCACTTCGTCATGGCAAAGGACATTGAGATATAGTATGTGGCTCGGTTAAGTCTGCAACGGTCAACTTCGGAAACATAGCAGATATTTCTGGACCTCTAAAATCCTATGGTCTAATAGGTCTACATGCAGCAGGTTTTTTTTTTTCTAAGTTTTTCTCCAAATAGTGACTATGGGGGTCCTGAAACTACAACACAATTACTTCCATTGTTGAGTATCAGTAAGTTGTGTGTTCAGTCCTCAGCCCAGAAGCTGGTTGGATCCTCAACAGCTCCACCATTAGCTGTCATAGATGGCCTAGGCATCACTGAAAAGGCATACATGGGAAATGAGGAGTGAGGTAGTTTCCCTTTGTTTTCCTCACTGTGCCAGAATTTGCTATTACATATCAGTATGCCAAGCCCACTTTGCATGCACCAACTGACCCTACGAGCAACATTTTCACATCATTCATAGCATGGACTGGCTGCATACGGAATGACTTTACCATGGCTCATACCTCAGTCCCTTTTATATTGTTAAAAGCTGAGACAGATCAATGTAAGTAACAAAATTGCTCTAGCCCATACCAGAAGACAGTGCACTGTAAACACTAGGTCACGCCAGCAAAGGCATTATCAGTATGTATAGTTAAAAATAGGATTGACTCCCTATTGTGGGAAGTACAGTGGTGATGAAGAATTTTTGGAGATTCCTTAATAATGTTTAATGCAGTCATTTATACAAGTTTAAGACAATCCAAGGCTTATCATATGTTTCCAGATCAACTCCAGCACTCCTACTGCCCAACAGTAGTCCTATAACACATCAGTTTTCAGTGGAACATGATAGCAAACAGAGAGGTATGGAAGACAGGATTCCGTAGTCACAATTTGTATTGGAAAAGACAGCAACAACAGACTATACCCTCCAATGAGGTAACATTGGAGCATACGAGAAATATTAGAAGTGGTGGCTTGCACTTGTTTTGGCAAACAGTGATGGATTAAAAGTGATATTCCATAATCCAACTGGACTGTTTGCATTATATTTTTTCAAGTTCTGTTGAGCACTACAGTTGAAGTTCTATGTGAACAGAACTTCACAACACCCAACAAGCATTTTACATCATTCTTGCAGGTCAATGAATCTTTAAGCCTTTTCTAACTCAATATGTATGTGAACTTTTTTATTATAACAGAGTAAAGCCTTTTCAAAAAATGAAATATTTTAGTGTTTGAATATTGTAAAATGTAAAGTAAATGTGCATTAACACTAGGTTTACCGCAGCGGTCAAAATGACCATTTTCAGTTCTGTTTTCTCTATCACTCTCGTTATGCTGTTAGGACATACAAATCCTTTGGTGGCTTTTAATGTTTTTAAGTCTACTTTTCGGCATATAGCTTCAAATACACGTAACTCATTTCTAGTTAGTGTTATCAAGTTATATACCTAACACAACCCATTGATCAGACTCTAAGTGGACATATGATATTGCGTCTTTCTGAGCCTTTCATCAAACAGGGAATAATTATTACTTGTGATAATTTCTTCACTTCACTGAAACTAGCAAAATCATTGAATAAAGAGAACACAAGTATCATAAGCACACTGAACCATAGTAGGAGAGAATCTCTTCCTTCTGTGAAGACCAGCAGTGACTCACTATACAGCACAGTAGTGTACAAAAATGAGGATGCAAATCTCATGTCCTACCAAGGTAAAAAGAACAAGAATGTCCTCATTCTCAGTACAGTACATACTGATGTAAACTTCAACGAACAACATCCGAAGAAAAACCTGAAACGGTCTCTTTCTATAACTGTACCTAATTTAGTGTTGACATAGTAGATCAAATGGGCCATAAGTACACGGTAAAATCAATGAGTCGGTGATGGCCAGTGCATGTCTTCTTCAACATACTAGATCTCTCTTGTATAATAATAATAATAATAATAATAATAATAATAATAATAATAATAATAATCGTATGGCCTCAGCTACTGTGTGCAGACATTTCAATTTGACGCCATCTGGCTACCTGCTCATCAATTTCGACGTTCCGTTTTACTCTAGGCCCCCACTAGGTGGCAGACCAAGTAAACCAAAACTCTCTTGGGCGTCTATGGCTGAGATTTAATGAATTTTGTTGGGTAAACACCAAATGTGTCACCAGAGATCTTTTACATGCCTACATTGTACGACATGGAGTGTCAAATGGACTTTTTTCCGCCCTTCAAAAATCTGTCTAATGGACTTTTTTCCGCCCTTCAAAAATCCGACTACCTCTGCCGGGTTTGAACCCGCTATCTTGGGATCCGGAGGCCGACACTCTACCGCTGATCAACAGAGGCAGCTTCTCTTGTATAAATGCTTATGCATTGTATAGGGCATTAGCTGGCAAGCAAATACCGAGAAGGGTTTTACTAAGACAGCTGACAACCAATCTAGCGCATCCTTACGTGTCTTCTTGGATTAGTAGGCCTCTCAATACCATCATCACTGTTGGCTGCAACAATGAAGCCCTAGCCTCTGAAGAAAGTTCACATCGCTGACATTGTTAGTTGCAGCGTGCAAAGAGATGTGCGATGTGTAGAAAACTGGTCTGTGGTAAGTGCACTTCAAAGGTGACCAAGCAAAGTGTTTGTGTACAGTGCGACAAATAAGTTGAAAAGCAGAAAGTGACATCCATGCAAATACGTATATAATGAAAGTGTGTGAGAAGAACATTCTGCCTTATTAGTGTATTTATTTATTTGTTCATAATAGTGTTTACAAGACCTCCATGATCATAATTAAATTACATAGGGTCTATGATGTTTTTGTACTCAATTTTAACTTTATTCTGACACCAATATCCTCAAAAAATGAGTAAGTGGTACTATCGGTCAAAATGACTGCTTCTATAAAAGTAGGTAGATAGAATGTTTGGTAATCCTAGTGTTAAAGAGATCAAAGACATTACTGTACAAATATAAATTAAAAAACAACATCACAGTCATAACAAATAGAAGAGAGAGTGTGATTACTTTGCACGGTATTCTTGTATTAATGCAGCCGTGGAAGGCACCCTGCAGTTGTGAGCGAGGGAAGCTTCTTGCAATACCTTGGTCTTCTTGTATGCTATCTTCAGACCAACCTTTGCCACGATCTTTGTTAGGTTTTCCAGTGCAATCTTTGCATTACCTTCCTTTTCGTCCAGCAATGCCATATCATCAGCTAAGGCCTAGCGTCCATTGTGGTGTTATGCTTGATCTTGTACTGAATCTGTACATCTTCAATGCTCATGGTTTTGTTGAGCTCTCTCCACTGTTTCACTTCTTCATCCTGAACCAGATTAAACAGTATTGCTTCCTGTTCACATAATGTTTCAGCCCTTTGTCAGCCTTTCTGGATATCCTGTACTCTATCTTGATGGAGAATGCAGTTCATCACTCTTTCCTGAAGATTCTTTAATGCATGAACCCAGGTCCTGAACTTACTCCCTTGTTGAACCATTGTCTCAGTTAACTCTGGAATGAAAATGTGGGGCATGCAGTGCCCCAGACAAATTTCTTTTCAGTATCTTTTTATGTTGATACTATCTGTGAATGCCATATGATTTTTCAGAGAGAGTCAGCATTCGAATATAACTATTTGTTAGTGTGCAGAGGTTTGCTTCCAGGGTATGTGAAAGCATTTAAGTTTATATTAGTTTGTTGTTCTTCCAAGTATTTTATTGTTTGTAGACTGTAGTTTCTCTGGCAAGGAACCTAATGGATTTGTTTTCTATGACTCCTTTGATACTTATAGGTTAATAATATGACTGGAAAATACTTTTACCGGGCGAGTTGGCCATGTGGTTAGGGGCGCGCAGCTGTGTGTTCACATCCAGGAGATAGTGGGTTCAAACCCCACTGCCACTGTACCTTAATTAAGGCCACGGCCACTTCCTTCCCATTCCTAAGCCTTTTCTGTCCCATCGTCGCCATAAGACCTATCTGTGTCAGTGTGGCATAAAGCAAAAAAGAAAACTTTTATTGCTAGAAAAGGTGATGAATGGATTGGAGACGAACTGATGAAGTCAGACCAAGGGGAGAGTGTAGATGGAACATCGCTTACTTCAGATGACGAAGAGGATGAAACTGTGATTGAGAACTGCCTATATGTTCCACGGGCATGTTAAATGAAAGGAAAGAACCATTATCGATGGTCATCCAAGCCTCGTATGAAAGCCGAAAGAACACATAGGCTTGACATTGTGTCCATTAGTTCCAGTCCTGAAGGCCATACTAAGCTCGTGAAAACATATCCGATGCTTTGGAATTGTTTATTGATTCTCGTATGTTCGACAATATAGTTCATTACAGACTATAAATCTCATGTTAGATCCGTATTGACAGTTGAACTTCTTACAAATTGTACAAAATTGTGTTGATTATCCTCTTAGTAAATACTCAGTACTTCATCCAATTAACATGAAACTTTTAGATAGACTTGTTTCGACCCGGCATAGGGGAGCACGTCAGTCAAGAGCTGGACTCCATAGTCAGAGAACACGGATAATACGACTGGGCCACCTAACACTAAAAACAGGAGGTTCAACTTCAATAACAACTTTTAAGCTTATATGTCACCCTAGGACTAAACACATTAATTAATTCAATAGTGTACAGACATCAGTTAAATTACATCAGGAGACAACGAGACTATTACACCAAAAAGGCTTCCAGCTCAAAAACTTAATGACCACCATCTCTTAATTTTAATTTTTATCATGTTTGTTAAGGAAAAACTTGTTAAAAATCACTTCATATTGTGTCAAATGTTTTTAGTTTATTATATATATTTTACTGAGAATGACCTTATTCCGGGTCGAAACATGTCTATCTAAAATTTCATCGTAATTGGATGTAATATTGAGTACAGACCAGGAGGATAATCAACACAATTTTGTACAATTTGTAAGAAAAAACATCGTTCATTTCACTAAAAAGGGAATCCTCACACAGCAGATTAAACATGAAGCTGTTCAAAGATATATTGAAGATACCTATACAGACTTTGTTTTATTGTTGTTGAAAGTATGACTTTTGAAAATATTATTTTGTGTACGTTTGTTTAGTAGTACTTCCATAAGTGTTATAGTATGTTCCAGTTGTAACACAGCAGGATTCTTTATGCAAACTGTCATTTAAAATATGGGGTACTCAGTGCCCTATGTTTCAGTTTATGTCCTAAAAAACCTAGGTGTCCAGTCCAGAGCTAATTTAACTTGAAAGATTATCATTCTGTCAAAAACACTAATTATAACACATCTAACACTGTAACATATTTATTAAAAAAAAGAAATACTATTAAGCAAAGAGTGAAATGTTTCATTCTACAAGAAGATCCTCAGATCTTTATGCCTTGTCTTCTTTCCCTAGAAGTGGTCTTCCATCTGCGCTCTTAATATTCATACACCCTAACTTTTCCTTTTTTCCCAAAGGTTTCCTTGATTTTCCTGTATGCAGCATCTATCTTTCATAGGACCATACAACGTTCAACATCCTTCCACTGCTATTTCAGCCATACTTCCTTAGCTGTCCTCCCCTTTCTATCTGCTTCATTCTTTAATCATAGAATAACTTAAATATTGTATTATAAGTGGTCTGCCTATTCAAATCATATATAATTTATTAAATCTAGAACATGTTTGCTGGCCCCATGGTATAGGGGCAGCATGCCTGCCTCTCGCCCGAAGGCCCCGGGTTCGATTCCTGGCTGGGTCAGGGATTTTTCTCTCGACCTGAGGGCTGGTTCGAGGTCCACTCAGCCTACATGATTAGAATTGAGGAGCTATCTGATGGTAAGATGGCGGCCCCGGTCTCGAAAGCCCAGAGTAACGGCCGAGAGGATGCGTCGTGCTGACCACACGGCCCCTTGTAATCTGCAGGCCTTCAGGCTGAGCAGTGGTCGCTGGGCAGGCCAAAGCCCTTTCAAGGGCATTGAGTGCCGTAGGGTTTGGGTTTGGTTTAGAACATGTTTCTTCCCCTAATGGACATCATCAGCTAGAATAAATCACATAATAAGTTACATCAGATATAAAAATTAGGCCTACATTAATAGATTGGTAAGGCAAATTAAAATACACTATTATACAACAGGACAGTTAAAATAAAATATTTGCAAACTTGATTAAAGTTCCAAGTCATATTGTCAATAAAATTGATGTCAATTGTTCATTAAAAGTCTTGATGACAAAGTTTGTAAAATCGTAATTTGAACATTGATGTGAGTAAAAAAAAAAAACCTTTGATTTAAAATATTTCTTGATAATGAGTCCTTAAGATCTTCGGTAGAAATTTATCTTTCACTTTAATCAATTCCTCGTATAAGATGTTGTTAACCTTCTCAGAAAGATTGTTTATATTGCCTGTTGAATTGTTCCTCTGGTCAAGATACTGTAATCACCTGTACACTTTTCTGCCCTCCCTATTTTTTTGCATGCTTGTACTTTCATCATTCATCAATCAGGTCTCTTGAGTTATCCATTGATTCTCTGTCGATCCTTCCTTTCTTCCTAACATTTATTCAGCAGCCTTACTGACCTCATTCCTTGCCTATTGTGTTTCCTTCAACATTTTCCTTTAGTCCTTATACATACTATATCACCCAAAAATTGAAAAATGTGGCAAAACATGTATTTCTAATGAATGATTTTTGCCACTAACTTAATTCTTTTATATTAAGAATACAATTCATTAATTCCATTAATTCAATTAATTTCCTTATGAGTTCTTGTAACTTAACTCCACTGGTCTCTATCATAAATTCATTATCGATCATTAAACTGTGATCACTAGGCCCCTGCCTAAGATATTTTAAATTAATATTGCAATTGTAAACATTGGTGACAGAGACCATATCGTTGCTCCTTGCAAATCAATCAAAATTGTATTAGTTATCAGAATTAAGAATGCACTGCCCATAAATATTTTAATTAAAGTAAAATATAGGAGAAGAAAAATACATAACCTCTTATTCCCTATTCATTCAGCATTTTTGTGTCTAACAGTGTTGCTATGCTGCTGGTCATTAAAACGTTTTATGGCACTTACCGTACTTTAACTTTGCATGCTTTGCAGAAGAGGATTTTTCCTTCAGTACAGAAGCATTCCTCCCCAATCTTTCTGATACAATTTCTTTAGATATCCTTATGTCAGCTCTGTCACTGTTAATATAACTACGAAGCATCAAAAGTAGTCTCTTGAAATTTTTAAGAAAGGTGAAGGCAGAAAGGTAGTAAAGGTGCTACCCGAAGCGGTCATGGGCCTCAAGTGCTAAGACAGAGGAAAAAAAGCCCTTGTGTTTCCTTCTCTCTTAACAAAGGTAACATTTCAGACTGCAGTCTTACTCTTAAAGCAAGATATATATATAAAATAAAAGTTTTGTCTGTACATTGCTGAGAATTTAAAAGAATGGTATTTCTATATCGGTCATGTCCACAGTAACAAGGAAACGCAATTTATACTTTTCTGTAATTTCTGTCTGTCTGTACGCGCATCATGAGAAAACGGCTGAAGAGAATTTAATGAAAATCAGTATGTAAAGTCTGGGAATGAGCCACTAAACTTTAGGCTATAATTCATTTTATTCACGTTGAGTGAAATGGTAGTTGAGGGGAAGGCCTAAAATTTACTTCTCCTCAGATATTTGTGTTATTAGTGATCCTGTCGACAAGTACTACATAATTGAAGATATATAGAATTAAATTTCCGATCATTTATGTCTTGTACGTTTTTACCATACTGGCTATGATAACAGCACATTCATGAATTCTTATTTTTTTTGCCAAGTCCATATCAACGCTGAGCCACAAGAAAATGGGTAAACAGGATTTAATGAAAATCGGTATGTAAAGTCGGGAAATAAGGGACTACTGTCTAAGCTATAAACAATTTTATTCACCCCGGATAAAATCGTAGTTTAGGAGAAGGTGCCTAAAATTGAATTTTTAAATGCCTATGTTATTGTTCGTATTGAAAAGTACTACATAACAAAAGTTATAGATACGTCAGCCTCGTGTCGGTAGATTTACTGGCACGTAAAAGAACTCCTGCGGGACTAAATTCCAGCACCTCGGCGTCTCCGAAAACCGTGAAAGTAGTTAGTGGGATGTAAAGCAAATAACATTATTATTATTATTAAAAGTTATAGACAATACAATTTCCGGGCATTTATGTTTTATCAGTTTTATCATACAGACTATGATAAGAATGGTATTTCAGAGTCGGAAGAAAACCAAATCGAAAGCTGAAAAAATTGATCAACAATAACATTACATTGACATTGTTTGTTGTGATATTCTTCGTCTCTTATGCTGACACTCATCTCCGATATATGGAATTACTGAGTATAACAGCCTGTCTGACTATTGGCGGGGAATAGCTGGGGAGTTAGATAACTTTCTTCTTTAGCATGCCATTCCCGTGGTTCATACATTTTCTGATACTGCTGGTACATATCACACTGGTTCATCATAGTATTCTAGCTATTCGATCCCTACTCTGATGCACTGATTGGAATGAGTAGTGTGCACATTTAAGGGAATAACAGCAGAGGCTCGCTTATGCTGGTCTAGAATTACAGTTTCGGCCTATTCCAAATTATAGCACACTACTCATTCCAATCAGTGCATCAAAGTAGGGATCGAATAGCTAGAATACTATGATGTACCAGCAGTATCAGAAAATGTATGAACCACGGGAATGGCATGCTAAAGAAGAAAGTTATCTAACTCCGCAGCTATTCCCCGCCAATAGTCAGGCAGGCTGTTATACTCAGTAATTCCATATATCGGAGATGAGTGTCAGCATAAGAAAAGCTTCTTCCTTTTCACTTGTATTAAATTCTGCGTTCATTTTATTCCAAATTAGTAAGCATAAGGGGAGGGGGGTTGTGTGTGTTTCTACTCTTGTGTGGTGGAAAAATTTGCCTCCAAGTCAGATAGTTTTTTCCTCCACCAGTGTAGTGAATTGAGATTTTCCGACTCATCCGGTACTCCTATTAAACAGATGAGTAAAAGGGTATAGTTTTTCCCGTGGGACTCTACACTATTTGTCCCCCACCCTCACCCCGAAATTAAAGTGTGTTCACGGTTCACAGCTGTCTGCGACCTGGTCATTCCAGCTATGGAAATTTGGATTGTTAGATCAGCAGCGTAGTACTGTTCATTACTAGTGAGAAAATGAGTGGTTTTTCATTTGTTAAGAGTATTTCATATAATAGCATTGCTTTTAATCGTGACATTCTTACTGGTGTCAATGTATGTTGATGTCAGTTGGGAAAACCACTAACGATGTAAAAAGGCAGGTGGATAGTTAGTGTTTGCCATTATAATGAGAACTCCCCAACTTGATTGTGACTAATGGTAGGCAAGAGGACCTACCATTGCAATGAAAATTCCCTAACCCAGTCTTCACATAAGAAGAGACTTTGGTGACTTCCCTGTCGCGTTTCCAGGGTAATGTTAAGAGCTATGCAATTTATTACAATCTTACTTACGACGTGTATGCTACCTAACCTAGAATTCTGTAGCGAAGCACGGGTACATCAGCTAGTTCTAAAATGAATTATTTATTTGTTTATCGTATGATGAAAGGAGGAATAGCAGCTATTTACAAAATGTGTACAAAAATACACACATATACACACACTCTCTCAAGTTCATAAGAATATTCACAATACTATCTCCAGTTGGTTATTCCACTCAACGGCTTCTTGTGTTAGGTTGTGGAGATCTTTCATTGAGCTTCTAAAAGCTCTGAGGGGACATTCGAGCACTATATGATCCATGGTTTGCTGTTCTTCACCGCAGTCGCAATGAGGAGAGGACTTCCATCCCCACTTGTTCAGTATTGCTCCGCATCTTCCCTGGCCAGTCCTTATCCTATTCAGTACACACCACTATCGTCGAGGTGAATGAAAACCTGTGGGCTGCTCCCAAGGAGTTTTAATTAAGTAATGATGTGTCAGGGAGTTTTGGCTCTGCCACTGATTGTTCCTTGCATGTAGCATTTTGAAGTGATTGTCTTGCAGATTGATTGCTTTTCGCCACGATGGTTGTCTGGACTTTAATCGCTGCGGTAATAATACTTGACAATCTGAATCTATTGGTAACAGTGGGTTGTTTTCAATTTTCTTCCATGTGTTCAGCAGTGACCACTGTTGCTCACGTCCGCAGAATTTACCTCATTACTCTGCACGTGTCCCGCGGGTGGTGCTAAGCGAGCAACAATAATCACGATGAGACTGAACTCTCTTAAACAACCTCTTGGTCAAAGATTAAGGAGAAAAAATACCCCAATAGGTCCTTCTCAGGGCCCTCTAGTTCGTAAGATTGGACCATCAATACAAATTTACCAGCTCAACATAGAGGGTATAAGCAGACCAAAATGTGAATATTTATCCAAAACCTTGAAGAATCTGTCTAAAATGAATGATTTAAACTTACAATACATGCCACCTATTCAGCTTGAGGCTTGTACTTTAAGTTTCGTTACAATCCCACAAACACCTCTACACAAGCAACATTGGGCAACACATTCGAAGTACAGTAAGTTACCTTTTTCTGTGCAAAATACTGAAATAAGACCAAAACAATAAAAACAGGTAAAATATGCATTTATATGCCTTATAATATAAGGCTATATATGCTCAGAAATGTCCAGCTCGTGCTTAATTCCAACAAATAGCCAAAACAGAAGATGGGGAAAAAAGTTTTTACATTTTCTGAACATCCGAACGCTACTTATACAATCATATTTCTCTCTTACAACTTATATAATTTTTTCTTTGTTACAATGAAATCTAGAGAAAAAAATGTATTAAAGAAATAATAAATCATCCATCATCCACTGAGGGTGCCTGTTCGGATCTGGAATACAACAGATTACAATTTCAATAGACTTCACAATCATCCAAAATTGGTTTTATGCCATTAGTTAAATGTTATTTTGATTATTTCTAATATTCGTATTGACAAAAATTGTTATGGAAAAACTGTGATGTTAATTTTCCACTTTCAGGTAACTTTTGTAAGATTTAAAGGTCATTTTGGAGAACATTCTTTTTTTAAAATCAGGATTCTGGTTTTTACTATCTTCTTATTGTTGCTTGAGTCCTTGCTTTTAGTGATAAACAATATAGGTTGTTCATTGCTTTTCTTCGTATTGATCTACTTGATTGTTAATATTTCATTTTATATTTTCTGTGCATTTTTCTGCCTTACAGGTTGCAAAAAGACTAGATTTTCCACCAGATGAGCAGTTGTACATCAATCTAGTAGCTTTGGATCTACATGACAAAGGTGAAATAGACCCTGTTATTAAATCAAAATGTTCTGTAAGAAAACATTCGAAGAAGGAGGTGGTTAATGTAAAAGAACCTTCTAGGCAACATATTTGCACACCAGAATGTCATTTAGTTTTCAACTTCTTTGCAAAAGCTATACCTCGTCCTCCTTCACCAATACAAATACGTGATTATCCCATGTATACAGCCACGGATGCTCTGAGAGATTCAATGCGAAGAGTGTATTATAGATTTGAGCAAAAGCAGTCAGAGCTTATGAAAGTTAACTTGGAAGGATGTGAACTGTGCAAAGACAGAGATATAAATGATCCTGGGATTTTTGATCTAAATCCTAAATGTTACAAATGTATGTATCCTTCAGCTGTTGTAAGTAATGATTGGTTTACACAACTGAGCAAATCTTGTTCTAATGAAAGTGAAAGTAATATTTCAACCAGCGATACATTTTCGAAGAAGTATCCAGGCTCTAATGAAATGAATCCTTTGTCCAGCAGCTGTGCTTCAACTTGCTTCAGTGTCACCAGTGGATCTAGAAGTAAAGCTAGCACTCTGCCTAACTCTAGTCTGATGGAGGCTGGTAGTAACTACAACAGCAAAGATCATGGCAGTAGTTATAAGGGTTTATTTAGTGGAAGAAGGAGTTCAGCAAAATCTCAGAGGACAGAGACTAGTATCAGTGGCAGCACTAGTATGTTTAAGACCGATTGTGATGATAACATTTCTGAAAAATCTCAGCATTTGGAAACTACCCATACCAAATACAACTCTGGTATTATCCAAGATAGTGATGACAACAGCAATTTGAAGATGTATAGTTACAAAAAAAATTATGGAAGATCTGTAGGGATTGGGAATGAGGCTAATCACAGCAATAATGGCAATGGTGAAAATCATAGTGATGTTACCGTTACTCGTGAGTACAGTGTACATAACAACAAGTATTCTGGAAAATTTCAAGAGTCTGTAGCCAGTTACAGCCATTTTGATACTGATAATCATCGTAGCAATGATATTGCTGGTATGTTTAAGAACACTCAAGGGACAGAGACTAATTTTAGCAAATATAATACTGGGAAGGTTGGTGGCACTGTTGGTACTGGTATCTATAAAACTAACACAAATGGCACTTTTTCTGCTAAATCTAAAGGTCAGATAGAGTATAGGAATTATAATATTGGTACAAGTCATAGCAGAGATGACATTGAGATTTTTAAGCCTTATGATGATGGCAAAGTTTTTGCACATTCTGAAGGGACTGAGGCAGATTGTGGAACATTTAAACCTCTTAAGGTTTGTGGTAATGATGCTACTGGTGTTTGCAAGTTTTCTGTTCAATTTCAGGGGACTGAGGCTGTCAGTGATCACAGTTCATTAATTACTGGTGATGTTTGTGGCACTAATGATACTGGTCTCTTCACCCCTTACAGTGACAGCAAATTTTCTACAGAATCTCAAGGTACCGAGCTTGTTAGTGATAGCAGAACAAATGAACCTGATAGAGTTTGTGGTAGTGTTGGTACTGGTCTGCTCAACACCTACAATTATGATAAATTTTATACAAAATCTCCAGGAGCTGCAACTCTTATTAATAATATTTATGGATGTCATAAAAGTTTTAGTCATGCTGGCAGAATTGACAGTACATTTGGCTATAGCATTAATAGAGTTGGTGATACATCACGTGGTTACGGTCTTCGTAATTGTAAGCCATGTCAAGTTCCCACAAATTCTAGTGAAACTTCCAGCAAAAGTCAAGTGTCAGAAGTTAACAGTAATGATCGGCTTTCAAGTAATAACAATAAACCTTACATTTCTTCAAATTCAAGTAATCAGGCTTCTAGAAATTGCACTGATAGTTATGAGATGGATACACACATAAACAGCCCTGACAGTCGTTCATCTTTTGCCGATATTGTCTCTTGCTATAGTGAATACGGTGCTCCTTGGTATTATGGTACGAGTCAACCTTTTACAAAACTAATCAAGAGTCGGATTGGAGAGTGGACATCTTCTGAGACTCAGTTCTGTTATTCTGTTGGGCAAGATAATAGAAATATAATTTCTGGAACAGTCATAAGACATGAGGCTGAAGAAGAAAATAGTGACAATAGTGAGAATAAATCCGAGGGTGACGGCAGTGAAGAACAGTGATGATAAAATCATTCTCATTTTCACTTGTATGAAAATGTATACTGGTATCTATTTGCTATGCAAATCAAATGTCACAATTCCAGTAAAATGTTTATCCAATTACTTGTTTAGCTGTTGACTTGGTTACAGTGTTGTGGTTAATATGTCTTATTATTGGATTTTTTTTTTCACCTGGGCAATCTGGTTATATTAATACACGGTGGCTCCATCTTACTTCAAATATTTGAATGTCTGTCATATTATTTCGTTCTCTATACTGATTCCTAGTGTCTTGATTATTCGGCATCCAAATTTCATTCTTGTATTTTAGTAATGGTTTCAAAGTTATTTCTTAGTACGACCGGTATGTCATATGATTCGCTACATTCGTGAACTTGTGTATTAAAATTGTTTTCTGAAACTCTCATTTATTTTTACTGTCATAAAATGGTTCTTTGTGCCTTAGATACTAGAATTATTGAACTGTATGTAGTTTCTCATTTACCTTTTGTAGGTACCAATATTAACCCTGTTTCCTAAAAATGTGTAAGATTAATTAATAAATGAAGTTTGTAATTACAGATAGTTTTTCTTTCTAGTCGATCTTCGTTATGCTCTTTGACTTTTCTTTAATATAAAATGAAACCTTCAGGAAATTAAAACAAAATGTCTTAATGTGACTTTCTATTTCAAAAAACCTTTTCTTCAGTACTTGTAAACGAAAACTTGTTCATATGCAGTAAATGTAGAGATAATCCAAAATATTTTTGTACAGTACCGGTACATAATTTAAGGAGCTTAGAATAACAATGATGTATGCACCAGCTACTTCAATTTTTTGTTGTTTTGCTATTTATTGACACCTTCTCTACCTCCCTACCAAATATCAATGGCCAGTACGTATTGTAAGCGGGTGAAAATCCCTTTCCAATACATTGACTCCTCAGCTTTATGGCACAAGCGAATGTAGTCTAGAACTTTCAGAATAGGAATGACGTATGCGCGAACTCAGCGCACGTCTGCATTATTTTGTCTCAACATCATTAATGCATTTCTCATTTAAATCTCCAAAGCTGTTTGTAATAAACCCTAATATTATTATTATTATTATTATTATTATTATTATACATTTCCCGATTTAGGCGGGAGGCTCCCGCTGTTCAGCAGTTTTTTTCGTGAACTTCAAACATTTCTTTTCAAATCCCGCTATTTCAGCTTTGTACGCCAGTGGCGAAAGTCCTTCGCTCGTTGGCCGCATTCACATGAAATATCAACATTTATTAACACGAAACATGGATCTTGTATAAAGGGCTTCAGCACAGATGATCAAGCAATACAGTGTGAATCGAGCAGCCTTGGAGGAATGTGGTCAGTAGTAGATTAGAAAGATGTTTAATTACCGTCACCTAAATAATTGTCTTTTCTTTTTGCGAAAAATAGTACCTCCTTCACTGGATGAAGATGTAAAAAATCATCACTGCCCATCCTAACCTCATTCATGATTCATTTATTAATGGGAGAAGAGCGCGCAATGTGCATAAAACCAGCCACGGCCAACTCGAAATTCCGGCCTGCTACACATGACAGTTCCATAGTGATGACGTCAGATTTTTAGTGCCGTGATGTCGAGGTACGAGTCTTGTTTACATGGTGGTTTCGTAGCACGTTGTTGTTATTTCAACGTTATTAGAGGTGTTCGTTCGTGTTCAAAAGTGATAACTGTATGAAAACGCATTAGTAAAGGATGAATTTTCGGCAGTAGTATGTGTTAAATACTATAGCATTCTAAGATGAGCAGCCTGATGTTAGGAAGTATTGCTAGGTTATGTGAACCCACTGAGCTATTATGAATTGTCTAAAGTAGGTACTATAAAGTTTATTATTATAATGTGTTAGTGTAGTGTATGCTCCTCTCTGCAAAATGGGACGAACGTGTAGTGTGCCTGGATGTACATCCAATTACCGTTCAAATAAAGAGGTGGCTATCTCAACATTTGCGTTTCCTAGCGATAATGAGAAGCGAGTTAAATGGATTCATGCTAATGTTGAACCCAGTAAATATGCCTGCGTCTGTATTAAACATTTTTCCGAAAATCACATCATTCGAGTTGATACTGCAAAACGACCAGATGGTTCCGTTTTAAGTGTACCTAGGGTAAAGCCAAAATTAACTGACGATGTTGTGCCACCTATATTTCCTGGGCAGCCTTCATATACAGTGCATAACAGTCTTGTCTGTACACCAACTTATTGCAACGAAATAACGGTTAAACTTTTGTATACACTTATTGTGATGTATTTTATTGCCCATATCGTAATAAATACACTAATAAACATTGTAAATAATAAAGAAAAACTGATCTGTGATCTTACAATTTAACACAAATTCAAGCAATGTACAAAAACCGGGCGTTTCATCATGCAACAATCTTGTTTGTACACTTACAGAAGATAGCAAAATGTTCACACAAAAACACTCGTTAATACCCCGATGAGTATCCTCTGGCCTTGAGAACTGCTTTGCACCTTCGCTGCATCGAATGAACCAGTTTCTCATATATTTTTGGGTCGGTTTTACCCCATTCTTCGTTGACTATACTTCTTAAATGCTCTAGTGATTGAAGTTTCCTTGCATGAACCCTTCTTTTTAGATCGACCCACAAATGTTCTATGGGGTTCAAGTCAGGGGATTGGGCAGGAGTTCGCAGTTGCAATGGTACGTTCCATATCAGCCACTGCTTGCAAATATCAGCTGTGTGCTTGGGATCATTGTCTTGCTGAAATATGTAGTAAGACCCCAACCCCATTTTTACTGCACTCTGTTTGACACTGTTCTTCAAAATGTTTAAATAACCCCATCTGTGCATGGTGCCACTGATGATTTCTATATTTCCCACTCCACAAGACGACATGCACCCCCAAATGATAATTGATCCACCTCCATGTTTTACGGTGGGTAGCGTATTTGCAGGTTTATTGGCTGTATTAACTTTTCTCCATACATAACTGTTTCCATCCGAACCGTATAGAGATATTTTAGTCTCATCTGACCAAATAACTTTGTTCCAGAATGTGCAATCCTTGTTTTCATACTCTCTGCAAAATTTCATTCTGGTTTGTCGACTTTTCTTAGTAACAAATGCCCTTTTCCGTGGTCGTCTACCGTGATAATCATATTTCCACAATACCCTACGAATTGTCTGACTTGACATTTTCTTCTTCCGTACTTTCTTCCAGCATTACGCGGATCTTAGGCGCACTTAATTGTGGATACTGTTTTACTTGTTTCACAATATAATGTTCATCTCACCTATTCAGTATCTTTTCTTTTGCTTTCCTTGGCAAATTCTTCGTGGTTCCTCTATATCTGAATTTATTCAACACATAGTGTATTGTGGAATGAGGTTTATTTACTTTGCGTCCAATTTCACGCAAAGAATACCCTTGCAATCCGAGAGATACAATTACATTTTTTAGTTCGTCACTTAACTCTGTTCTTTTACCCATTAGGCCTATGTAACACACGGTCTGGTGCACTAACTGCGTAACTATACACACTAGCACAGCACAGATACACACCAGCTAGCTAGGAGTGTTCCCGAGCGACGAGGTAGCTAACGTGTACAAACAAGACTGTTGCAAGCAAATAGGCCACTACACAACATATATCACTCATATTCTATTAAAATGGTGTACCGAGACTTTTGATCGCTAACATCAAGTTCTCAACACCTTGTGCAATAACGTATCCATGTCTTGTGCACTGGTTATGTACTATTTAGAAATTATAAAGACATTATATCTGCTAAGTGGGTGTACAATCAAGACTGTTATGCACTGTATGTCTCAACCAACACCTGCCAAACGAAAATTGCCAGAAGAAAAGGAGAGAGGATATTTTGAAGAATGACGAACGAACCTTCAAGACATGGTGTGAAGGAGACAAGATATCAAATTATGAGGACTTGTTGGGTAAGTTAACAACCCTAAATGTACTTGAGTTTTCTACCAAAATTGATGTCGATAAAGTTTTGTTTTACAAGCTTCAAACCAGAGACATTCCGACTGTCGAGGTATCTATTACAATTTTCAAGGACATAAGTATGCAAGTTTGCTTAAATGGTTGCAAGATTCCTTCGAAAAAATATAGTTGGATTTTAGGAGATAGTCTGCTGTGTACCACATGTTCAGCACTTGAGTGTTTACTGAGTCATTTGAATGCTTTTGGTAACTCGTCTACATCAGGGGATACAGTTAACAAGTTAAATAATATGTGCTTAACTCTAGATGACTGTATCAGTGAGTTATTGAATTTAGACAGTGATGACACGTTGCCACTTGCTCAAAAACTCCAGTTTTTAAAAGAACAACTTGAGTTCAGTGTGTCTAAAGAAGGGAAGTATTCATCAGAGACTTTTTTGTGGGCATCTTCAATATTTTTTTTCATTCCCTGGTGCATATATTCAATTGAGAAATTCAGGTGTTTTGACCTTACCTCATCCTTCTTACTTCAGAAGATTAGGTGCTGATATGAAGAGTGAAGCAGGGTTGACGCACTCTCAAGTAAATTATCTTAAAGAAAAAGCAAAATGTTTAAAACCACATGAAAAAATTGTCAATGTTCTTTTTGATGAGATTCACATAATGCAGAGAGTGACATACAGAGGGGGTCGTTTAGAAGGTTTTTCAGAAAACAATGACATTGCTACTAAAATTCAAGCATTCGTGTTTTCTTTATTTTCTGCAAATGAGGACATTATTGCATTATATCCTGTAAAAACTTTACAGGCAAAATAATTAAGGAAATTAACACTGCAGGTACTGAAAGTGTTACGTTGTTGTTGTTGTTGTTGTTGTTGTTGGAGAGGTTATGGGCTCTATTATTTCACCCAGCCACTACACTTATTATCATGATATTACACTTATAATGCGAAATCACACGCAATTGGTCACACGCAATGAAGGTCACAAAAACAGAGTTGAGCATCAGGTCTATGTACACATCTTAAGTAGCGCGTAACGTAACAAAGGAAGTGCGTAGAAGCAAAAAACAGTGGAAGCAGGAGTATGTAACCGTGCGAACAATAAAAAGACAGTAATTTACAAATGAATATGAGTCTCATCCAAATATTGATTGATAGCATGTATTATAGCAGGAGACATATCGGTAAGCAAACAGGAGACATTGGTGGGGAGAGCTTTCTGAAGACTGAGAAGACGAGAAATAACAGCCGGACGAAAAGAATCATACACAGGGCATTGGAATAATAAATGATTTACATCAGCACTCAGAGTACCACATAGACAGTAAGAGTGGGGGGAGAGGTTAAAACTATGTTTACACAGAGGAGTAAGAGCATGATTAAAGCGAAGACGAATAATGTTGGTAATGTGACGGCGAGAATAGTTACCCTTCAAATACCAAGGATAGGGAGGAATACAAGGCTGGATATTGTAATAATAGCGACCTTTATAAGAAGCTGATCGAGTCCAATCTTCTTGCCACTGACGATAAGCGTAATGTTTAAGAACAGAGTAAAAATCGGGTAGAGGAACTGCAAGTTTAAGTAGGAATTTACCATCACGAGCAGCTCGCTTAGCGAATAAATCCGCCTGTTCATTCCCATAGATACCTATATGACTAGGGACCCAGACAAAAGTGAGAACCACCCCAGATTGATGCAAAGTATAAATGAGACTTTTAACATGATACAAATACCAGTTAAAAGAAAGATGAGATGACTTGAGCGACTGAACTGCACTGAGAGAATCCGTATAAATAGCTGCTTTAGGTATAGAATGATGCTTAATGTACATGAGAGCTTGACGAATAGCAAAAATTTCCGCAGTGTAGATAGAAAAGTCACTGGGTAAACAATAGAGTTCAGCAACATTGGTATTGACAATATAGAACGCTGCTCCAACGCCAGAAAAGTTTTTTGAGCCGTCTGTATATATGTTGACGCCAGAATCACTTAGAGCAAAACGTAGCTTCTTAAAAGAGGGGCAGTCAACGAAGAACCAGGAATAGAAGAGGAAAAAGAAGATGTAGGGGAGATAATGATAGAAGGGACAAAAATAAACAGTCAAAATTTACTGAATAAACGGGGGAAGAAGCAGTGCGTAAGATAGTATTTTTATAGGAGAGAAGAAATTGATATGCATACAACAAAGCAGGCATCTTACGACGGCGGGCCTGTGAAAGAAGAGAATATTCATCTAATAACTGCAATTTAGGAAGCAATGGGTGTTGAGCCAGAGCAAATCTTTTTAGTAAATATTTAGATGTTATCATTTTACGGCGAATTGGAAGAGGGAGCTCACCGGTCTCGACAAGGAGAGCATTAGTAGGGGTAGACAACAATGCTCCAACACAAGTTCTCAGGGCTTTAAATTGTAAAGTATTTAAGTGGTTAAGAACAGAATCCGGCGCAGTATCTATAACATGCGCACAGTAGTCGAGTCTAGAGCGAATAGTAGCGGAATATAACAACTGAGCTGTGCCAGGGTCAGCACCCCATGATCGTCTAGTAACCACTTGGAGAATTTTAATATACGTATCAGAAGAATTACGTAACTGAGTAATATGATGTTTCCAAGATAACGAGCGGTCTAGCATAACACCAAGGTATTTATGGGAGAAACAAAAAGGAATGACATGAGAATCGAAAACAAGTGGCTCAGAGTTAAACCTACGCTTAGAGGTAAAAAAATTGCACAGCATTTGGAGGTAGAAAGTTGAAGACCATGGAAAGTAAGCCATGTAATGACTTGCTCCATTAGCTGATATATATGGTGACGACACACATCGACATTACTATGAGAGTAATAAAGAACTATATCATCAGCATAAAAGAGAATGCGGGCTTTTTGGGTAACCAATTGTTCAAGATAACTCATATACAGGGCGAAAAGCAGACCACTTAAAATGTCTCCCTGAGGAACACCGACAGATGACAGACGGCAAGGAAGAGAAGAATGAGCGGATTTAAGTGAAAGTTTCCGATACGTAAACAAATTACGCAAGATGTGGAGAAAATGAGCAGGAAAACCTTTCTGTGCGAGATTAGTCCAGAGAAGATGAAGTGGTATGGAGTCAAAAGCTCGTCGTATGTCAAAAAAATAGCAATGAGACAATCCTTACGAATTTGCGCTAATAAAATATCTATAAGTAAAATGTTAATAGCATCTTGAGCACAACGACCTTTAAAGTAGGCGAATTGATATTTGGGAACCAAATTATAATATTCAAGAGACCACAGGATTCGTTGAAGGAGATTTTTTAAAAACGTCTTGCGGATACACGAACCAAGGACAATCCCTCGAAAGCTGTTAGCGTCAGTGTGAAGTTGACCACGTTTGGGGATAGGCACTAAAAAAAATCATTCCAAGAGGTAGGAAGAGAAGTAGTGAGAAGTATATTATTATAGAGAGCTAATAAAGCTTGTTTAGCACGTAGAGGAAGGATCCGGAGCATATCATATGATATATAATCAGGGCTTGGAGACGAACTCTTTGCGTTACACAAGGTGGCCTCAAGTTCAGAAAGGTGTATAGGTTTGAGTAATACAGAAAAGAGGGAAGAGCATGGAGACAGGGGGATAGTAAAGTCGGGCACGACATAATCAGGAGTGAGGGAGTTGAGAAAGATAGATACAATCTGTGGAGGGGTGACAGAGGGTGGAATGTATTGAGAAGCTCGGGTAAGGGAACGAATTGCACTCCATAAGTGAGAAGACGAAGTATGAGCGTTTAGGGAGGAAATAAAGGATCGCCATGCAGCACGGCGTTTAGAAAGAAAAACTCGTCTAGCGTAAGCAATATGTTGTTTAAGACGGAAATAATGATGGGGGTGCTAATGTTTTCCTATATATCCGGAATAAACGGCGTCGTTTAAGAACCAGATTATGGCACTCTGAGTCCCACCATCGTAACAAGGAAGAGGGGCGAGCAGAGTGAGAAGAAATAGTTTTATAGGGATGGTAAAGATCGAGATAATCTTGTACAAATTGAAAGAGCGTAGAAAAGGACAAAATAGTATCCGAAATAAGCTCAATACGATGGGTAACATAAGAAAAAAAAGATACTCTATCAAAGTGACGGAGGGAGCGAACATTACTGATACATGTAGGAGCGGAAGAAGAACTAGGAAACCTACCAAGACCATACGTAAGAATAATAGGGAAATGGTCGCTAGAATGTGTATCAGTAAGACGGTGCCAAGTTACAATCGAAGCCATTGCAGGACGACATAATGATAAATCCACAGCACAGGGAGGAGAGCCGGGGGGGGGGAGTGAGGCGCGTGGGAGAACCATCGTTTAAAATGACAAAGTCATGCGATTGGAAAGCAGTGAGGAAATAAGAACCCAGGGAAGTATCACTACTGCTTCCCCACATAGAATGATGAAGATTGAAGTCCCCAAAGAGGAGAAGCTCGTTATGTGAAGAAAATTGCTGCAAGAATCGACACCATTGAATATGAGAAATAGAAAGATCTGGAGGGCAATAAAGGTTAATAATGGAAAGGCGATTATATGAGATACCAATAACAAACGTATGGGGTAGACAATACGAGATATGAAGACGTTGATAGGATAAACTATGGTGAATAAATAAAGCAATACCACCGTGACCAACACCATCACAGCGTTCAACATTAAAGCCATTTAAATAAAACTCAGAGGATGGGGAAAACCAAGTCTCCTGTAATGCTATAATGAATGGGGAAATTTCGTTTATCAAAAATTGTAACTCATACCGTTTAGAAGGAATACTCCTAGCGTTCCACTGCAGGATACGTAGCATCTAAAGAGAACATAGTGTGCACACAGTCACGAAGCTTATAAAGTGTATGTGCGACATGTGGCTGGTCCCCTAATAATTGAATAAGTTGTAGAAATAGTTGATGAATACCACGTTGGAGATACGCCTTTTGGCGTAGCACAGGGGAACTAGATGATTGAGAAGGAGCTGAAGGTAAACACTGAGAATTACGGGACGTAGGCGGAATCGGGGACGGGGAGGATGAAGGTGAAGTGGATGGAAAGACCGAGGTATGTGAAGACACTGGAGTGGGTCTGATGAGATTAAGGTACCCAGACTTATCGAAACCAGGTGTTGGAATGGGACGGGGCTCTTTCATAACCACCTGAGTAAATTTACGTTTCCTCGGGGTTTCCACAGGTGAAGAGGAACTAGTAGAAGGAAGAGGTGGAAAATGATGGGTATTATTGGACATGTCAAATTGGGTCGAGGGTATTCTAGCAGACACTTCGGAAAAGGATAGATTTTCTGTACACATAAGCTTTTTAAGGGCAGTTTGCTGCTGATGAGTAGGGCAGTTTGATGAGCCGGTATAATGTTCCTGATGACAGTGAACACAGCGGCGAATATTTTCCTGACACTCTGATGTAAGGTGATGTAACGCACAATGCCCACATCGGGGTGACTTAGCCTGACAGTTTTTAATAGTGTGTCCATATCGCTGACATTTTGAACATATAATCGGAGAAAATATGAAAGGGTAAACCTTTAAATGCACTTGAAACAAAGAGACGTATTGAGGAAGAGTCTGAGAGCGAAAAACAATCTTAACTGTTCCAGTAGGAACGTAGGTCACTCCACTGGGCTCCACAACCTTACGGTTAAGCCGCTTGACCGATTTGACCCGAACATCAGATTTGAGGTATTTAAGAATGTCAGAATCAGAAACATTCTTTTCCACACCGCGTATAAGTCCAACACGAAAGATATTGGAACTGGGAATATATGCTTTCAAAGAGTGAGTTGCAAGTATTGAATGACGTAGAAAGGAATTAGCTTGGATCGCGGAACTAAATTCCACCAATAATCTATTTCGTCCTTTGGGCGTTATACCTTTCACAAAAATATCATTATCGTAAAACAACCGCCCAAGCGCCATGGGATGTAGCCCACCAATATTTTTCGACTTAGTTGATTCAACAAAGACAATAAATGGACCAAAATGAGTCTGTTGATAAACCTCCAACTCTTCAGGAGGTGGGGGAGGTGCAGGAGGCGGCTGAGCGTCATTAGACTGTTGAGGTTGTAAAGGCTACTGTAATGAATTCATATTTGAAGTGAGATTAATCAAATCGGTTTGCATCGGCACAGTTTCTTCACGACCAACATTGGCATTAGATGAGGGATCGGGTGCCTCATCTCCTCCACTATCAGTATCCATCACCAAAGCGTACACAGACACACACTTGCCATACGTTCACACACTACTCGTCACCGCAGGCAAACACCAGACTGCAACCAAAGAACGATCCGCACCGTACGAGACACACGAACGGACTGGAAACACTGAAAGTGTTACATGAATGTGGATTTGTTGTTTTTTATCACTAATATGTGATAATAACAGAATGAACCGTAACACATTTAAGCTGCTTTGTGATGGTACTATTAAACCATGTATTGACAATCCTTTTAATCCAACATAAAAAAATATTTCTGTTATTTGATACAGTGCACCTATTGAAGAGTGTTAGAAATAATTGGCTAAACCAGGGTAATGAAGAACAGAGCTTCATTTTTCCATATATTGAAGACACAAGGATAGTTCTAAGTGCTAATTTGAAGGATTTAAAAGTTCTTCATTTTTCAGAAGAAAGAACTTTAGTGAAGTTAGCACCAACTTTGTCAAAGAAGCTCTTGTATCCCTCAAATATTGAACGCCAGAATGTCTCACTGGCTGTCCGTCTTTTTGATGAGAAGAACATTGTGGCTTTGCAGACATTTTTTAAGGATCATTGCATTGTGGGTACAGCAGAATTCATAAAGACTGTCCTCACATGGTGGAAAATTGTCAATGTAGGAACCCCAAAAGCAGGAAAACAACTTAGAGATCCATTACGGGAGCCAATTCGAAGTGCTGAAGATGAAAGTGTGTTATTTCTTAAGAAGTTTGTAGAATTTCTGGAGTTACGGCAAAGTTTGAGTGTACAGACATCTTCTAAGCATACAGAGAAATTAACTCATGACACAATTTTCGCATTAAGGCATACAACAGAAACTCTCATTAGATTGACTGAATATTTATTTAGTTTTCAAGACTTCAAATATTTGCTGTTAAGGAAATTTCAGACTGGCCCACTTGAAGCCAGATTTGGTCGATACAGGCAAATGTGTGGCTCCTGTTACCATATCTGTTTCTCAAGTGCTTGATTCAGAAAAAAACTTAAAATTATAAGTGTTTTAAAGTTGAAGTCCTCATCATATGGAGAATTCTCATTGAAAGACTTTTCCTTAAAAGGAGATCTAAATGAATCCGTGAAGGAAGTTTCATACAATGAAGATCTAAATTTGGCTATCACTAAATCAAGGGACTTAGAAATTGATTTCAATACTGCATCAGTATTGTTTTACATAGCAGGGTACATTTTACACTGTTTATTGAGAAATGTCAAAGGATGTGCTGATTGCAAAACACTTGTTACTTTGGACAAAGAATTGCCAACCGTAGGACTGAATGATGAAACAAATTCATACTTGCTAAACCTGTGCAGAGGGGGGTTGAAACCGCCGACAGATTTTGTTTTTCAGATTGCTGTGGAGGGCTACACTTTATTTCAGACCTTGGTATCTGATTTTGAAGATGCCTTTTTGAACACTGGAAATCACAGGGATGTTTTTACAAACCTTTTGAAAATGAAAATTGAAGAAACTGGCGATTACTCTGATAAGTGTGTGTGTGGTTTAGAGTTCATTAGTATTGTGTCCAAGATCTGCCATATTTTGGGAAACATTTTTAGTAACAATTACTCACAAATAATTAACAACAACACTGTGCGCACAAACTAGCGTAAAATAATGACATTTTAGAGACAACAGTTCGCCTAGTGAGCATCAAGTGATTTATTATGGAGGTCTACATGTTAATTCAGGCCTTGATATCTGATTCAAAGCTGTATTTTTAAACAGTGGAAATCATAGGGATGTTTCTTTCAATGTTTTGATAATGGAAGTTGAAAAACCTGGTAATTTCTGTGACTAGTGTGGGTGTGTTAATGAGTGTTGTATTCAAGATCTGTCATATCATGGCAAATACTTTTCTTAACTGTCATTCATAAATAATTAATAACATTATGTGCTCAAGTGTAATATAATGGCATTTTAGAGACAGCAACAGTTTGCCGAGTGACCATCATACTACTTTTCAAATTGTGGAAAACTACACATTAACTCAGACCTTGATATCTCATTCAGTAATAATTGTAGGGATGTTTCTTTCAATGTTTTGATAAAGGAAGTTGAAAAACCTGGTAATTTCTGTGACAAGTGTGGGTGTAAGCTGCAGAATTAATGAGTGTTGTGTCCAAGATCTATCATATCATGGCAAATACTTTTCCCAACTGTCATTCATAAATAATTAATAACACTTTGTGCTCAAGTGTAATATAATTGCATTTTAGAGACAACAACAGTTTGCCGAGTGGCCATCATACTACTTTTCAAATTGTGGAAAGCTACACATTAACTCAGACCTTGATATCTCATTCAGTAATAATTGTAGGGATGTTTCTTTCAATGTTTTGATAATGGAAGTTGAAAAACCTGGTAATTTCTGTGACAAGTGTGGGTGTGTTAATGAGTGTTGTATCCAAGATCCGTCATATCATGGCAAATACTTTTCTTAACTATCATTCATAAATAATTAATAACATTATGTGCTCAAGTGTAATATAATGGCACTTTAGAGATAGCAACAGTTTGCCGAGTGTCCATCATACTACTTTTCAAATTGTGGAAAACTACACATTAACTCAGACCTTGATATCTTATTCAGTAATATATGTAGGGTAGTTTTGTTTCAATGTTTTGATAATGGAAGTTGAAAAACCTGTGACAAGTGCGGGTGTGTGCTGCTGAGTTAATGAGTGTTGTGACCAAGGTCTGTCATAGTTTGGAAAATACCTTTTGTAACTGATTCATGTGCTCAGACAAGCATAAAAGAATGACATTGTTTTGAGAGAAAACCATTCGCCTAGTCACCATCATCGTACAGTTCAGGTGAGTAGCCTTCCGTCCAACATTTTACAATATGTGATATACTAGCTTGAGTGCATATATTTGTGTATTCGTATGTATCCTTTTGATAGTGTTTCTTCGATGTTATGTGTTTATAGGCTTATTATTGCATTTTCTTTGTCACATGATGATAAAAGTATCGTTTCAGCAATATAGGAATTACACGCGACGATGGAGAGTGAGCACTATACGCGTGACGTCACAACTCTTGGTAGCAGGCCTCTATATATCAAGATGGCCGTGAACCAGCTGATTAAGGAACTCAAAAAAATCAGCGCCAGCGTGCAGCAGGAGGCAACGATACAGTGTTTCTGCACATGTCAAAGAAATGTACGGCTCAGTACATGCTTTAGACTGCGGACTAGTTCCGACCACCAGGGATCGATGCGAAGAGTTAGTTGGAACGCCTGTCTGCAGTACACGGACGAATGCATGAACGCAATTTTGACTGTTGGAAAGGATTTTTCGTATTGCGCATGCGCAAGGAGACCATGTTCTGGTACAGGAACTGTGCTGGAAAGACCCTAATGTTGCGTCGTATCGGCCCACCGGTGACCCGAACCGATAATATCTAAAGTCAGCACCTGACGAATTTGACTTTATTTACTCCCTAGTATGAAATCCTAAACAATGCATGTGCACTTGCTGTATGCGTTATTGTTGAGGAGACATTGCAGCGTATTTACCTGTGCGACAGTGTTCCGATTCAACTGTTGCGTGAAGCAGAAATGACCCAGGAAATAATTGTTAGATTCTCGTACATTGATCTGTTTTTATGGGAATATGAGAGGCCTATGTTAATTATTTTCATATTATGCTTAGTAAAAAAAAAAGAGGAAGGATATAAATTCAGAACAATATTTACTAGACACGAAAACAATCCCAGCTATTTATAATAAAAACGGAACAAAAATATAACATCATTTGCCAATACTTTTCAGAAAAGTCATCAAGTAAAATTAAGTACTGATTTCCAGACGAGATATAACACAAACACTGTCACCGTTGCGTTTTACACGTTCACTGGCACTTTTTCACGTGAGTTTCATTAAAGCTCTCAATACACATTTTTGGTGCTCCTGGACACACTGCACAGAATGTCACCACCTTCTTTGTTTTGTTGTCGGCAGTTTTCTTACCATGCTGTGCAGATATCTTCTTGCAGCACGCTGTGCAATGTCACCGCATTTTTTCTGGCTGGTCCTTCCAGTTTACCCAGTGTGTGCGCCCTGTTCCTTGTTGGAGGTGTACAAGATGTAGCAGTGCTGTACCGACATAGAGAGAAGGCAAGAGATTTCTTAAAATGACGAAAGGATTTTCTTCTTCAGAACTGCGCTTGCATTGTAGGATCCAGGCATTTACAACTGCAATACACAGGATAATTTCAATGGCAACTTTCCTCCACCATTTTACACCCTTTCTCAATGGGGTGTAATATGACGACATTTGATCACCAAGATCAACACCCTTTTTGATCTTTTTGTAGTGAAACACAGATTTCGGGTTCAAAATTGGATCTCGCTTCCTGTTCCTTTTTCGGGTGTCTTCCAGAATATCGCCATGATCTGGTACAGTGGATATCATCAAAACTCTCCTCTTGTCCATCCAGTTAATTTTCTTGACCCCCTTTTCATTCTCTGCTCCACAAATTTCCCCCCTTCAAAGACGCTTATTAACCACATATTTGGGGAGACCGTCCTTATTAGGTCGAATTGTTCCACCGAGAAGTGTTTGATTGTCAAATAGATTCTGTGCCAATTGAAGACTTGTATAAAAATTGTCGGCGAACAAGATGCGACCTTTTCCCAACAATGGCTCACACGTGTTCATGACGACCGCTTCAGCGTGACCTGTCCCTTGCAGCTCATCATCTTTCCCTTGATAAACTCTTACTGCAAATGTATACCCATCTTCCGTTCACATTTTGTATAGTTTAATTCCATATTTATGTGATTTGTTCGGAATATATTGCCTGAAAAGCAATCTTCCCCTCCACGGCACCATAGACTCGTCTATTACAACATTTTTCCCAGGGGTTAAGGCATTCTGAAAATTTTCCTGAAGCTGGTCTACTAGAGGTTTCACTTTATACACTCTTTCATTTCTCTTCCTAGGGGCTTCATTATCACACAAATGCCAACAGGAGAGCAAATCTAAGAAGCGATCACGAGTCATAGCGGATCTTATTACCATATTCTCATATAAAGAGTTCTTCGACCAATTAAGTGCCACTTCAGGGACATAATTTAACCCCGTAATAAGTAATATCCCCAAAACTTGGACATTTCTTCCGCAGTGGTATCAATTCATTTGGATAACCATCTCCCTTTCTTTGGTGGACACTTTTCTAACTTTTGTGCAGCAAGTCTGTTTGTTTCAGTTACCATAGTCTGCATAATTTGCTGTGTTACAAACATGTTATAAATATCAGAAGGGCTATCAAAGTTAGTCACAATATTCACTTCTGTGTCATCACAGAAAAATGGGTATGCCAATGTCATGTCCCCCTACTGGACCCCACCTTGGCACATCGTCATCACTTACATCGCCATTACCAACAATCTGACTTGGAGAGTTATCACTTAGCGTTTCGTCCCCATAAATAGCTGACCCACATGCTTCAGAGTCACTGTCTGTGTCAGAAGACGAGTCACTATCTTGGAGGTTGTACGTAGGGTCATCATCAGATACAGGAGAAAAATCACTGTCACTGCCATCACCTTGTTCCAAATAATGAACAATTCGTCCTGGATCCAGTGCTGTCCTAACCATCTTTCTTTTTCGTGCCACCGGTGTGTCAGAATGTAAAGGCTAGAAAAGGACGTGAAATTGCTTGTAAATATTATCTACGGAAGATAATAAATATGTCAATAACTACTCCAAAAACCTCTATTCGCTTACCTAAGAGCAATGTAGAAAGCAAATATCAGAAGGGTGGTATTCTTTAAACAACAATCTACCATCTACGGACAGCAACACTAGGCGTCATTCACCGAAACCGCGCTAAGCGATTCCCGCATAAAAAATATAGGTCAGACAACAATCGGGACTCAGGGTGATCCGAAGCGATATGAATGGAAGATGAAAAACTTCCTTCGGGTCACCGGTGGGCCGATCAAAACTAGCAATATGCCTCGATCCTTTACTTCAATTGGAACACTATGTTGCCATTAGTTAACGGAAATTCGTAACTAGGGCGTAGTTACTTACTTCGCAATCTGGGGAAGTTCACACCGACGGATAAGAGTAACATGTTTCGGGGCACATGGTGACCCGAACCGCACGGAACGTGTTAAGAGCTGCAGACAAAGCAGCGTGGTAATACCTGTGAAAAGTACAAAGCAGTACAACAGATCAGGTGAAAAAATACCTAACTAATTAACATGCAGAATAGTCTGCGAAAGGCTTCAGATTCGTGGAGAGAAGAAAGCCATTAAAGTCGGCCTCCCATTTGAATTCTTAGAGGTGACATCAAAACCGGACTTTTGACCAAACGGAATACTGGTGAGGTGATTTCGAGACCAATACGGAAGAAAGAGATTAGGCTCCTTCGAATAGGAAAAAAGGAGACTGCTCTACAGGATACTCCCAAGAGAACACTGACACACTAACGAATTTAGTGCTACTTAATTGGAATGTGGAAGGGATAAAGACCAAAACTTCTTTCGTGCCAGACAATTTTTGGATACGTTTCGATATAAGGATAGCTGCAGAAACTTTCTTGTCTGATCACATGAGCTTCCCATATATGTATTGTAGAAACGCCTTGGCTACTACTAGGGGCCGAGGAAGGCTCGAGGGGAGAGTCTCGTGCTTGTTTAAAGATAACGTAGGTAACGTTAAAGGTACCATGTAGAAGACAACATGGCCATAATACGGTTTGACAAAATAAGTATAGTAGGAATTTATATCAGGCCTCTACCAAGAGTGGACGATGGGGTTGAGCATATAATGAAAGCCTTCACTATAGTGAAAAATGAAGAGTGTAGTTCTGGGAGGTGACCTCAAATTGCAGAGTTGATAAACCGGATCAATTATACTAGAATTACTAAATGACGGATACAAACTAACCAACTCAATGGAAAATACACTGACTGACAGAGAAAATGCAACACCAAGAAGGAGTGGTTCGAAAGGGATGAAAGTTGGGGAAAAAACAGAGACGGCACGGACGAATAATTGATGTTTATTTCAAACCGATATGCAGGTTACACAATGCGCACGGCATCGACTCACTAGGATGTAGGACCACCGCGAGCGGCGATGCACGCAGAAACACGTCGAGGTACAGAGTCAATAAGAGTGCGGATGGTGTCCTGAGGGATGGTTCTCCATTCTCTGTCAACCATTTGCCACAGTTGGTCGTCCGTACGAGGCTGGGGCAGAGTTTTCAAACGGCGTCCAATGAGATCCCACACGTGTTCGATTGGTGAGCGATCCGGAGAGTACGCTGGCTACGGAAGCATCTGTACACCTCGTAGAGCCTGTTGGGAGATGCGAGCAGTGTGTGGGCGGGCATTATCCTGCTGAAACAGAGCATTGGGCAGTCCCTGAAGGTACGGGAGTGCCACCGGCCGCAGCACATGCTGCACGTAGCGGTGGGCATTTAACGTGCCTTGAATACGCACTAGAGGTGACGTGGAATCATACGCAATAGTGCCCCAAACCATGATGCCGCGTTGTCTAGCGGTAGGGCGCTCCACAGTTACTGCCGGATTTGACCTTTCTCCACGCCGACGCCACACTCGTCTGCGGTGACTATCACTGACAGAACAGAAGCGTGACTCATCGGAGAACACGACGTTCCGCCATTCCCTCATCCAAGTCGCTCTAGCCCGGCACCATGCCAGGCGTGCACGTCTATGCTGTGGAGTCAATGGTAGTCTTCTGAGCGGACGCTGGGAGTGCATGCCTCCTTCAACCAATCGACGGGAAATTGTTCTGGTCGATATTGGAACAGCCAGGGTGTCTTGCACATGCTGAAGAATGGCGGTTGACGTGGCATGCGGGCCTGCCACCGCTTGGCGGCGGATGCGCCGATCCTCGCGTGCTGACGTCACTCGGGCTGCGCCTGGACCCCTCGCACGTGCCACATGTCCCTGCGCCAACCATCTTCGCCACAGGCGCTGCACCGTGGACACATCCCTATGGGTATCGGCTGCGATTTGACGAAGCGACCAACCTGCCCTTCTCAGCCCGATCACCATACCCCTCGTAAAGTCGTCTGTCTGCTGGAAATGCCTCCGTTGACGGCGGCCTGGCATTCTTAGCTATACACGTGTTCTGTGGCACACGACAACACGTTCTACAATGACTGTCGGCTGAGAAATCACGGTACGAAGTGGGCCATTCGCCAACGCCGTGTCCCATTTATCGTTCGCTACGTGCGCAGCACAGCGGCGCATTTCACATCATGAGCATACCTCAGTGACGTCAGTCTACCCTGCAATTGGCATAAAGTTCTGACCACTCCTTCTTGGTGTTGCATTTGCTCTGTCAGTCAGTGTACTTAAATAGCCCCGAACGGTAAAAGTACCATCGACCTAGTCTTTGTGAAAGGTGCCAATGTACGAATTCGTGAGCAACAGGTTATGTACAGGGATCCAGCAGCTACCCTGCGAAAACATCCGGTAGCCACCCAACTTCAAACTGTGAGCCAAAGATTTAAAAGCAAGTGGAAGTCTGAGCTTATTATCTCAAGAACATTCGATAAGTTCATCCTTGAAAGGGGAAAGGAGATCCTTAAAGACATACCGTCATTATTAGAAAATTACCTGTTGAGTCAGTCTTATATATCATAATGAACTTCATTAAATCAGCTCAAACTCGAAAGCCTCCTAGAATGGCCAAACCCTGCTTCGACGTGGAGTGATACAGACTTCCCCGAGAAACTTGGGACCTACTAAATAAAACCCCGCTACACACACAAGATTGATATACCGTGCTCAAAGCGTACACCGCGAAAACAAGAGAGTAAAAATCTTTCATTGAAGAAAACCATTCACACTGAACTACAAGCAGAAGATGCTCTGAAAGATCCTTTGGGCTTAACGCACAGAACAACTAACCACAGCGCAGAACTCGTAATAACCACTGGGAAATGCAATTCTCCGACTTTATAAATAAGAAAACTTAGAAACGGCCTTGGTTCTCCAGAAAATGAACAATTCACACTCCGCATGCGTTGAAAGAAGTGAAATTGAACATGCGATATTAAATACGAAAAATAAGAAAGCGGTAGGCCCCGACGGCTTCTTCAACGAAAATTTAAAATACACTTAAGAAATTTTGCTACCTGTATGGAATTCATTACTTAATGTCTGTTTCACAAAAAACATTATTCCACAGGTTTGGAGAGAATCAATTATCAAAACTTTGTATACAGGAAAGGAGGATCGAGAAGGCACGAATTCGTATAGAGGCATTGCCCTAGAAAATAATACGCATGAAGTATTCTAAAAAATCATTACTGAAAAACTAAACTTCCTAACCTCGGACCAGGAAAACTTTCGGTCAGGATAATCCATTGAAGGTTATAGGAAACAACCTTTTGGCACAAAACGAAGTAAGAATTCGTGATGGCAAAACAACTTCAGATCCTATTAAACAGTGCAATGGAGTATCGCAGGATGATCCTATCAGTCCGCTTCTGTTCAATATCGCCACAGCAGACATTACAAAATTAATTCATAACAACCAAATTGTACCTATATACTGATGACTTAGTCATAGGTTCTAACAACAAATACGATCTTCAAGCGAGTATGGACAATCTTGAAAAATATCCTGAAGACGACGAACTTAAAATTAACCTGGACAAAACAGTGCATATGGTTTGATTGATCTATTTGCTGAACATTGCAAGCTTCTGCCCAAATACATGTTCCTATACGAACCAAATAATGAAATAAAATCTAAATCTACTATGTGGACACTCAAATGGGCGGGAGATCGAGCCACCCGTATACTATGTGGACACCCACATGGGCGGACAACCATGCCTCATGTAAGCGCCACCCCTATAACTCTCAAAATCTTAACTTAAACTTGTGAACCCTCACACAGGCGGTAACCAATCCACATGTGAGGCGCCACACCTATAAGTACTAACCGGGCGTGCTGTCGTACCCTCCCTGGAACAACACGTCTGGCCCTCTATAGAGTTGACAATGTTAGATCCACACAATTCCGTTTGGTGGCACCACACGAGTGCTGAAGCTCAGCTCCACATGTACCATGCCCATCTCTCTCTCTCTCTCTCTCTCTCTCTCTCTCTCCTTTTTCGACCTCTGTCTACTAACATTTGCCAACCACACTAGGGATAGGACCGCCCTATCCCTCTTATGACGTTCCCTACCCTTCTTACAAAACAACAATTACAAATTTTAATAAATAAGAAATATAATAAAGAAAAAATATATATACTATGTCTACTGTGTGGTCACTCACATGGGCGGAAAAACCAAGCCTCGTGTGAGCGCCACCCCTATAACTAACTCTAAACTCCTAGCTTATTTAGTGACACCGGCGGAGACCAGACCACATGTGAAGTGCGACCCCTACAACTACTGGCCGTCTGTGCCGTCCCCTCTTGGTGAGGCACAACACGTCCGGCCCTTCATTACTGTAACACTACCCATTCACCTCTCTCATATACATCAGCTTAACTCGTATACACTTATTTCAACAGAGCACTGCTTTCCATATCCGCTGACTTAACATTTCGTCACCTTCAGCGCATGTCCCTACCTGATCACCTACTGAATTATCAGTTCCTAATATTATGTATGCATTGACCTACTTCCAGATTAATTCTAGTTCACTTGTGCGTCAACAGTTGCGTCATAACTTTCATTATCTAACTTGCTTAACATTACTATTTCACTTTTACGTCCATGTCTTGCATATCAATAATAATATGCCCTATCATTATCACTTAAACCTTCCAAAATGACAGTATCTTACCACTTCCCCGTCTTAATTACACTTCACACACCACCCACCTTTACAATGTATCTCCAGGTTTAACAATCAGATATGATCGAACCTTCTAACTTTTTGCCCTTTATTTTAACGAACCTGACTCACATTTCACACATATTTTTACCATACTTATCTTACTTAACCGTCCTTAACAAACCTACCACCTACACAAACTTGCATCTAACTTTTACTCATCACTCTTACACACTCCTCTAATTCATTTTCATTTTACATTCTTAACACATTACACTTCCTTACACATCCACTTTCAAGTCTCATACCTTCATGACTCGCCAATAAAACTTCACTACTTTCACTTAACTTATTTCAGACCCAAATAACATTATTAATTTTTCGCTTTTAACTTTATTTCACAAACTCTCCTTGCCACACATAAATACCTCTTTATTCACCCCCGTTCTCCCATTCTCTGATAATCCACCCTACGAATTTTTGCTCATCCCCTTTTTTTAATAATTCCCGTTTATGGGCACTCAAAAGTTTATTTCTTACCTTTTCTGTACATTTACAATTACCTATTAAGTGTAGATCATTTCCTGATGCGCCACATAATACGCATAGTGAATTTCTTTACCCTTTATCCATTTGTTCTTGTATAATCCCATCAGCCACCATAGTAGTTCTCCTCTGTTCAACCTATCTACATTCCTTATATTTAACACTAACACTACCATTGCTTTGTTAAAAACACTAAGCGATCCTCTGTTCCTACATTCTTCTATCAGTTTCTGCCTTTGGATATCTCTGATCTTCCTTAAAAGCGCCCTTTGTCCCCTAACGTCCTTCTTCTTCCAAACCTCTTCCCACATATATCCCATTCTCACCCTCTCCAAGTATAGTTTAATTTTTTCTAGCCAGCACCCCTTATACATGCTTTTCTTTTGTTGCTCGTACTCAGCCGGAAGTACCATTCCTCCTTCCCCTCTTGTCAAACCCATCCAATATTTGATTTCTCTTTTCACACACTTAACTTCTATTTCTTCCCCGCACATTAATTCAACCCCAGCATTTGCTGTGCATCAGTGCCTTATCAAATTTACTCATAATTTGTCTTAAGTTAACCCCTTTTTCCTCTAGCCCCCATAGTTCTGTCCCATATAATGCCCTCCAAAATACTACTGATCATAGGACTAACCTCACGGTTTTATAGCATATTCCAGGAAATTTAGCCACTAAAATTTTGACTTAAGGGGATGTCCCACCTCTATTTAAAATCACTCTTAAATATTCTAACTTATTTACTTGCTCTATCCTCTCTCCCTGGACCACCCACGTCATTTCTTTTTTCTCCATTTATGTTTTTGCGTTACTAACACTTTAGATTTATTCCCGTGAATTTTCATGCCCCATTCCTTTGCATATTCTGACACCGCATTTAAACTTCGCTGCATCCCACCAGCAGTTAATCATCAATACCACATCGTCCGCAAAAATCAGTCCCGGCATCTCCAGCCCATTAAGAACCGGTGCCGCCCAGTTATTTCCACCGTGCCCATCCAAAATGTCGTTACTGAATAATATAAATAATATCGGGGATAATTTGCAACCTTGTTTTAAACCCACCTTACACTCTATTGGCCTACTTAACCTGTTTTCCTCCAACTTAACACAGCACCTGACTACTTTATGTATTGCCTCCACTGCACGTATCATCTACCAAGAAAACCCCAACTTACCCAAATCAATTGCCGCTACATAAACTTTGCCTCTTCCCATACTCCTGTATTTATCTGAAATCATCTTCACTATCATTATATTGTCTACCGTTCTTTTTCCTCTTCTAAATCCCCCTTGGAACTCTGACAAAACCGAATTCTCTTCAGCTCAATTTCTTAATCTGTTTGCCAAAACTCTTGTATAATTTTCACTTAGAGAATTTAACAGCGTTATACCCCTGTAATTGTCAGTGTTGTTTTTATTACTTTCTTGTATATTGGACATACAATTTCTGTTTCCCATCCTTTTGGATACTTGCCCCTCTCAAAAATCTTATTAAATAACTTCACGAATGCCCTCTCTCATCAGCCCTATTTTGGTTAATTCTTTCCAAAACCTATTGTTAATACCATTGCATCCTCCCGCAGACCTACACTTGATTTTACATATCACTTCCTTAACTAATCCTTTCGAAATTTCTTTGCCAAGTTCATATATCGATACCCCCATATCTCTCCAAATAAATTCTACCCCCGTCTCTCTATACCATTCCTTCCCCTACCACCAAGTAGTTCACTAAAATAATTCACCCACTGTACATCCTCAAAACGTGGTTTCTCAAATCTCCTTCCACCCTTGTTAATTCTGTTTATTCTCACCCTTTTTCAATTTTAATCGTACTACTACACTCTTTACTCATTGCTTCTGTTTGTTTTTCATCCATAACTTTTTCTCTCAGTGATTTCCCTTTTGCAGTCTTTCCTTTAATTACAGAAAACTTTTCTTTCTCTACTCCCACCTTTTTCCATATTCTCTTAACGCATCCATAACCCTATTTCGCAAATCCTCACACTCGTTACTGTGCCAGACTTTTCCCTCCCTCTTTCTTCTCCTGCCTCTGTCTGAGCCATCCTTCTCATTGGGTATAATCATCATCATCATCATCATCATCTTCATCATCGTCTTAGGTTGTTCTGCCATCCGGCAGGTCCAATCATGGCTGTGACCTCCATATCTCTCGATCTTGTGCCCTTTTCTTCACTTCTGCATAATCTTCCTTTCCTTTCCTAATGCTGTCTAATAACTGATATCATCTCCTTCCTCTTCCTCGTTTTCCTTTCATCCTTCCCATCAATTGCTACTCGTAGTAAAGTGTTGTGTCTTAGATTATTCCCTGTCCAATTTTTCTTCTTATTTTGGACAATGGTCATCATGCTTCTCACTTCTCTCACTCTGTTCAGAACTTCCTCATTTGATATTTTATCTTCCCACTTTACACCTTCAGTCTTCGCCAAATCCACATCTCAAATGCCTCTATTCTCCTCTGTTCTTCCTTCCATAATGTCTGTTTCAGCGCCATATAGAGCTATACTCCATATATAAACACCATGCATGTCTCTTCCTCAGATCTTTCTCTAGCGGGCCACAGAATAGTTTTTCTTCTCGTTGAAGCTTTTCTTGGCTAAGGCAATTCGAGCTTTCATGTCTCTTATAGAGTGAAGGTCTTCAGTCACAATATTTCCAAAATACTTAAACTTATTCACGTGTTCAATAATTTCTCCCCCATCTTGATTGTCGCTTTTTCACCTTTACCTCCAAGTATCATGAATTTGGTATTCTTTTTGTTTATGCTCATTCCATACTCTTCACACTTTATGTTTAACTAGAAAATGTGCTTCGCTACGGTTTTTACATCGTATACGGATTTTAAAATAAATTACTTTACACGCCGTAATTGAGATTCCATTCAATTTATTAAACTGCAGACATCCAATTCGAGATTCACTACTCCTACACGTTACATGACATTAATAATCGTTTTGCGCTATTAGACGCCCCCTTTTTGCTTCTACATGTTTGGTTCTAAAACATTGTCTCGTATCTGCCATATCTAAGGGTTAAACTGAGCTCGAATATTTGAATAGGGCGAAATTTGAGTACATTTTTAATGATTTACATTATTTTTTTCATACATATGTATAAGCTAGAATCGTGAAATTAGGTCCACATATGGCCTTCGATCGTGCCAATGTGCGCACCGAACTTGATGACTCTATCCTTCGTATAATTGTATCAAACAATGAAATATACGTGTAAATATTACCAAATTTACGAACAATCCAGAAATCAGCCAAATCTAAAATGTAAGGGAGAGAGATACGACAAAAAGTCCTAGGAGCAAAGTTGTAGGTTATTCCAAATTGAACGGAGATTGTGCCATCCGTTTTGTGATACGACTTATCGCTTAGCCAACAAATAGCTCAAAAGTGCCCGTACAGTCATTAAATTTGCCTCCATATTTCGATATTTCGGGGTGTAAAAAGTGAAAAATGTGAATATCTTGTAATTTTCCGTCGGTTGCAGGCTAAAAGCCATAATTTCGCCAAATTTCAATATTCTAGCTCGCCTGGCAGAATGTGCCACCATCTTAACTTGGGGGAAGGGGGATAAAAATGAGGGATTTCACCAATTTTTCAAGCCCACGAAACCTATAGGTTGTCGCTTTGGATAAATTATACGACTGCGTTCTTATGCTGAGCGCAAAATTTGAAGCCCCCCATCGTGCCCCCTTCGGGGAATTTGGAGAATTTTAGATTTTTCTGGGGATGCTGGGATCATTGGCTTCTCCGGTACCAAATTTCAAATTGCTGACATTTCTGGAAGTACCTCATTAATTCACGTCTATTTTCATTTTTATACCTTTATAGATCGCTCCAGAACGCCTTGCATTTATATATAGAGATTCTCTCAGCATTTTGCGGAGGTCCTTCACACTTTCAGCTACTACTGCCATATCATCAGCAAATCTTATACATTCAATTCTCTTACCTCCAACGTTTATACCTCTCTTACCATCCACGCATTCACTAATAATTTCCTCCAAGTAAATATTAAACAAAGTTCATGATAAGCAGCAACCCTGTCTATCACCTTTCCTCAGTCTGATTTCTTCTGTTAATTCTCCTCTTATTCTCACTCTTGCTGTTTGGTTGTAATATAATTCCTTGATCAGTCTTCTCTCTCTCCATTCCACTCCATGTTTTTAAGTATCTCCAAGAGCTTATTCCACCTCACTTTGTCAAATGTCTTCTCTAATTCTACAAAGACTGTGTATACTTTTCTATTCTTCTCTATGTACCTTCCTTCTATGACTTTCAGTAAACCAATGGCATCCCTTGTGCCTACTCCATGCCTAAATTCATATTGTTCTTCACCAATATAATTCTCCATTCGTATGCAAATCATTCTCTTTATTGCCCTTAATAGTATTTTAGCTGCATGAGAAATTAAACTTAGTGTACTGTGTTCTTGGCATTTCTTACTACTGGTATTATTATATTTCCCAGAAAATCTTTTCGCCATTTCCCTTTTAAGTATATTTTTTGACGAAGTTTTACAAATATATCCTTTCCTTTCCTCCGCATAACTTTGAGTAGTTCAACTGGTATTTCATCTACACCAACTGCCTTACCATTCTTCATTTCCCTAATAGTTGCCTATATTTCCTCTTCTGATCTTCATTTATTTCATTTTCTTTCTCCAAATTTATACTACTCTCATCTGGTCTGCTGTTCCAATCATATAACCTTTCTATGTACTCCTTCCATCGTTCCTTAACTTTTTCAGGCTCACTTACTAACTGTTCATCCAATGTTTTAATCTCAGTCATTCCACTTCCTTTCCTTTTATCCTTGCATGTTAATTCCATAGTTTCTTTGTACATCATATCATATTTACCTTCACTTTCCAACCGTTCTATTTTGATGCATATTTCTCTGATCCACTTTTCTTAATTCATTATTTAATTTTCTATACATCTTTCTTCCTTCTTCAGTGTTTACGTTTTTCCATTTTCTCCTTTTCCAATTTGTCCAACATTTCTTCAGTTACCCTTTCCTTTCTTATTTTTCGCCTCCGTTTGGTTTCCAGAACTTCTTTTGCTGTCTCTTTAAGATTGTTTCTAAATCTCTCCCATTTTTCATTAACATAGCCTCATTCTCAGTTTGTAATCTTTCAACAAGCCTCTCTTCCAACTCTACTACATTTTTGTTTACTTTCAAATTGTCAAGGCATATCACATCATTGCTCTTACTTATCCTAACTCGTTTTAATTTAATGCACATTTCTGCAACAACTAGGTTTTGATCAGAACATATGTCTTCTCCTGGATAACATTTTGCATTTTTTTAAGCCATTCGTATATCTTTGTTGTATCATAATATAGTCTATTTGGTACCTTGCATTATTAATGTTAGATGTCCAAGTATACCTCCGTCTTTTACTGTTTTCAAACAATATATTGCCAATAACAATGTTGTTTCTTTTACAGAAGTCAACCAACATCTGGCCTCTGTCATTTCTAACTTCGAACCCATATTTTCCAAATATTTTGGATTGGGTATAACATCAGTTCCAAAGCTCCATCTATGTTTTACCCCAATGCAACCTTTCACCTAATAATTGAATAATTGTAACTCATCCTTTTATGATTCTATCCAAATCCCGTCTTACTTTCTCTGACCATTTATATCTAATTTACTATTTTCCCAGTTCATCCCTATTTTTAACTCTCTCTACTTGTCCCTCCCTACCCTCCTCTTTATCAACACCCACACTGGAAAATGATGTGCTTCAACCCAATTTCCTACGTCCATCCTTACGATTTCTTCTAACATATCTTCTGAGCTTATTACTATGTAAATCACGCTTCCTCCCTGTTATGTAACATACGTCAGCTTTCCCTTCCTGTCGCCCTCTTTCCAACCATTTAGAATATATATATTTCCTGTTGCACACATTTCTAAAAATTTATCTCCATAACTGTTTGTGACAGTATCTTTACTTCTACTTTCCCTCATTTCCCTTCCGTCTTCTTTACTATACATTGGGCTCTGCTCTCCTTTTTCTCGCATTCCAATCCCCAAATAACAACATACAATCTTCTTCAAAGTTCCCTCTTATCATACTAATGTCCACCAATAACTCCTCAAAAAATGTATTTGTGTATGACGAACTCCTAGGGTGACAATATGCAAATGCTAAACTAACTTTCTTAGCCCTCACTTCTTCCCTCCCCATAATAAATCTGATTCAGATCACTTCTTGCATCTCTGTCACAATATCCTCTACTAATCCACTAATTTCTTCCTTTATTAGAGCCACTATTCCTCATGGTGTTCCTCCCTTATTCCGCTCCTTCCTTTTGTATTTATACTTAATCACAAACCCTTCCCATATTATCTCCTTTCCTATTTCAAGCCATTTCTCAAAGAGTGCCATAATATCGCAACTTTCCACTGCTTCTTTAACCTTCTTATTACCTAATTTGCCTAACAGCCCCTCAACATTCACAAATCCTATTTTCCAATTTTGTTATAATTTACCACTCCATCTAGGTTTCTTCCCCCCATCTCGCGTCTTGATACTATAGCCCTCTCACTTTCTGGCTCTATTTCTCCCTTCCTTAAATTTTTTGTCGCTCTCTTCCTTTTTTATCCTTCAAACTTTTATACCTTTTACCCCACAAGTGTTTTAGACATATTTCTTCCTTTGCTCATAGTTCCTGTTCCTTTCTGTTCATCACGCCTATCACCACTTTTATTGTTCACTTGTCGACTGCACTCTTCTCCTGCCGATTCTTGAGAATCTCCCTCGCTCACCGCTTCCCGACTCCCTTTTTCCACATCAGCCCTGCACTGCCCATTTCCTCAAGGGTTGCTCTCTTCACTTGTCTTCACACGTTCCATAACTCGCCCTGCGTCTTCCTTCCGTCTTGCCTTGCCATCACTACCTCTTCCCTTCTGCCATAATTGTCCATCGCTTTCAGTTTTGACACCGGCCGCTCTCGAAACCATTTTCCATTTGACACAACCAGCCGCTGCCCCCTTATGTGTGCCTTCAGCCCTTGATGTCTCGCCCTCCATAGACGTCACTTCAGAGTTGTCATATTTTCACTTCCTTCTTTACCCATATACTCTATCCAGATTTTGTGTCCTTGTAAATTACTGGCATACCTTAACACTATTTCTGCAATTAATGAAGATAGTAGCTTTACTCTAATTGGTCTGCGACCCTTACATTTACCCACTCTTCCCACATCGTCTATATCTACTTCACTAAAATTTATTTTCATCTTATTCTGAATAACCTCCACCACTTTACAAATTACGTCCACCTTGTCTTCCTTCTCATCTTCCTGGACACCATAAACCAATATGGTTTCCTTCATCCTCTCCTGGTTGCATACTTCTGCTTCCTTCTTCAACTTCAGTACCTCCTCTTCTAGATTTTTCACTTTTCCCCTTAACGGCTCTACTTCTTTCTCGTTGCTACACGTTTTGTTCATCGTCGCTTCTGTCTTTGCTTCTAGCCATTTCTCCATATTTCCTTCATCTGTTCCCAAGGGCAGGTTTCCTGTATAAATTCCCTCACTATCTCCTTGATTGCTGCCACGTCTTTCGAGCAGATATTGCCACTGGCATTCGGGCCGGGGTTTATATCCACCCCCAATGACCAGAAGCACAGTTATCACTGCTGCCACCAGTACCGCTCCATCCATCTTTCCCAACTATTCTTTTCTCTCCACACCATTCTTAGAATTTTTCCCCTGCTTCAACTGCCAGCTCCCGTTGGCGTCCCGGTACTGTTCAACCCCCACCATACTTCACGGCACGTACTACGTAACAAGTCCTCTCTCGCCGCTTGCTCAAGCTAGACTGAGTGCAAATGGTTTTCAGAAAGGGAGGAAGATTACCAGCGGGTGTCGGCGTAACAGACAAAAAAGTGAAGTTGAAGATAGTGAGCTCCTTTAAAAACATCGACATCACACTTCAGTCAACGTCATTTAAGATTCATATAAGGGAAAGGGCATCGGCAGCCATTAGTAGTATTTATGACATACATGACCCTACAAAATTGTCTTTAACCACAGCAAAGTTCCTCTTCCAAGCAAAGATTGTTCCAGAAAACATTTATGGTTTGGAAGTATTCTGGGGTTATCTCACGTTAAACGCTTTAAATGGCATAGAGAACATGAAGGCCAGATTTCTCAAACGAATGTTAGTCATTTGAAAAATTGCACCATCTAGAATGGCATATGTTCTGGCACAGGAGCCTTTTCTTATGGAAGACCTTAGATTGCTTCTACCTTCTTCCAAATAGGAAGCAGAATTCCTACAATTCAGAAGAAGGAAAAGAGAGGAAATCTAAGTTTATACTTATCTGAACCATGATCAACAGGAGTTGGACCGGACCGAACAATTCATGGTTTTCATCATAAATTATGCACGCGAAGAGGTTTCCATGAAACCTCTATATACTGTATGTGTGCCCTGTGTGGTAAACAGTGTGAACGATATTATTTCCGCAATTGCGCAAAAAGAGTTAAGTCATTGATAGATTACAGCAAGGAATAAACTTTGCACATTGTTTCGGTTTTGTTTAATTAATGTTAGTACGAAAATGCGCGCGAATATGCGATATTTATTGAAACCTGAACATCGCGGCGCGTATGTCGATTTTCAATGTCTCGTTCTCGCGTGCTACGTTCGTGTTCGTTCGCATCAGTAGATTCTAGAAACTAGTCGCTATATCTGGTGTCTATCCAACACCTCCTAGATAATAAGGCCTCACAACAGCGTTGTGACGTCACGCTACGGAGGCGATCGCAATCCAAAGAAACGCAAAGCATGGTCACACACAAACAAGACTTTAATACTTTTAGCTTGTGGAATAACTTATTTACCAACAAATAAAGTTTAAATTTTAGAATACATTGAATTATATTGCCGTTATTACCGTATCTTAGAGACTCTGTCATTAGAGAAAAACAACACACTATTTTAAATCACGGCAGCATTTACAATCTTAACTTACTCCAGGCTGACACAGAACTGAAATTCACAAACATATTTCAATTGAAATAGGCACTGAATAGACAGTAAATGATTTTAAAATAAAAAAGAGAACGCATAAAATTAGTTTAGGCCTAACATGTAGACTGTTCTACAAAAATATGATACACTAACTTCACATTTATTTACAAACTTCCATTTTGGGAAAATTTAGAAAGACACTGAGTTAATAATATTAAGGAAGAGGAGCATAGCATTCACCTGGTCTGTAGGTAGGCCTAGGTCCAAATTATACCATATTGGCATAAAAGTTAATGAGATATACATCATCATATATCAAGCATGCTAGTAATGCAAAACGACTTCGATACTTTTGCCTATTACATGAGTACTGTACACACCTCTTTTGAGAAAATTACAGACCTTCTTGAATTTGTACAATGTTTTATGGATTCATTAGTTTTGTTCCTGCAGTAGTTATTTATTAGAATAGTTGTACACTTCCAAATAATGTTGTAATACAAATATTCTGAAGTGTGCTCCCTACATTCATTCCCGTCGTCTATACATTCATCAGCTGAGAGAACAATTTGCAGGGTCACATCACTTACATACTTCTTATGGTTATTTAAGCTAAGAAATTTTCTCTCACTTTCTGGCCTCAACATCTTTTTTATGATGACATATGTGTATGTAACTAAGTGTACAGCTGTTTCTGCAGGATATTTCAAATTGCCCCTATTGAGGCTGTCAATAACATTATGATGACTATTTCTAACAGTAACATCTTTCAAAACTAAGAAATCTGCACAGTAATTACAATTTAATTTCTTGAGAAGAGAATGACAACAATAACCTGCTATGTATGTTAAAACACTTGCAACACCAGATGTGCTCTCAAGATCTGAGTCTGTTACATTGAGCTCGCCTGTAAATGTTTGAAATGAGAAAACTGCACAATAATCATGATCTAACAGTATATCTTCATCAACAATACCATTTACAACAATTTTCCTACCATTAGAAATTGGCAGTTCAATTGAATTCAAGATTCTTAATTTTTTCTCAATTTCAAACACCTGTCTAACAGAAACATGGTATTGGCCACCTGCAAGTTGCCTGTATTTACCAAATCGTGCCTCTAATGCATCTGTCTAAAACTTTCCAGCAAGAAAATATGACCATTTCAGTACTTCAGAACAAAACTCTGTTAGCTGTATAAGGCAGCGAGTTGTTTGAGTAAGAGCCCTATGCGTTTGACTAGACAATTTGCCACATTTCAGACCTAGATTATCCCAGTGATCTAACCACTGAACAAACTTCATTAAAAAACTCTTCCGTTCATCACCAGGTTTGTTGGTGAGAGGCTGTTGAAATTTATCATTAAGTCTTACACCTTTGAAAGTGGTCTTTACATTAACAATATGCCACCAGGTAGTGATTACTTTTACAAATTCAGCTGTGCCCTCATATGATGCTAAATTGTGCTTTTCTCCTACAACTAGTAAAGCATTTACTATATGGTCATTAAACAACTGACACACACATTGTTCCATTCAAACCAGAAAACCTACCTGACAGACTGGTTTGTCAAAAATGCAGGCACTTCTTATTTTCGGAAACAGTAACAACAAATTGATTTATTCAAGGTAAGACTGTATTTCCGACACATCTATATACACAACATAACCATAACTCTAAGACTGTAACAAGTGACTGTCTCGTGTCCGTGCACCAAAGCCCATCAAACGTAAAGTTATTTCACTCAGCTAGATCTCTACAAAAGGACAGAACGTGACATACCTCCCACCTTGATTTTTTATTATACAACAAAATCAAACGATCACCCCAAAAAATTATTATCATTAGATTACTCCCTAAACCGAACTGGTACATTCACTGAACGCCCACTCCTAGTCTTCAAGACTGTAGGCTCTACAGCTGGAACGTCAGTTCTCAGGCTGACATCACTATCTCTTTCCAGATGTGGTACATCCTCTGGTGAAGACACCTCCAAGGAAAAAATTCGTTGAATAGGTCTGATGATATCTCTTCCTGCAACTCTTACTTTCACTACTCTCACGTGACCATCTTGTCCTGGGATTACCTCTACCACTCTAGCAACAGGCCATTCCAGTCTTCTTTTATCATCAGAACCAACCAGAACTATATCACCAACCTTCAAAAGTTCCTTGTGTACCTTCCCAGTCTGCTGCTGCACCAAAACACTCAGATACTCCTCCCGAAACCTTCTCCTCAGCTGCTCCCGCAGGTGTTGGACGTACTTTGCTCTCTTCCTGATATCTATAGCATCCAGGTGGTCAATATCTGCTACCCCAACTGAAAGATTGTCCTGCAGGAACATTGCAGGGGTCAGTGGTGTCAAGTCATCTGGGTCTTCGGACAGGTAGGTCAGGGGTCTGGCGTTAGCCACACTCTCCACGTCGCACAAGACTGTAGACATCTCTTCATAGTTCAAGGAAGCCCTTCCAAGTGTCCTCCTTAATAGCTTCTTTATCATCTGCACCACCCTCTCCCACCATCCACCCCACCATGCCGCAGTGGGTGGGATGAATTTCCACTGGATTCTCTGAATGGTTGCAACCTCCTTTAGCTTGCTCCAGTCTAGTGAGGCCATCAAGCTATTTGCTCCGGTGAAATTTGTGCCATTATCGCTATAAATTACACGAGGCCTTCCTCTTCTTGCGATAAACCTCCTCAAACCCTGGAGGAATGCATCTGTCGAGAGACTCAGAACCAACTCCAAATGTACGGCACGATAGACAGCACATGTGAATAGCACGATCCATGCCTTCTCACCACTCTTCAGGTAAAGCGGGCCGGCAAGGTCCACTCCAGTTACTTCAAAAACTAAAGCATCATTTACCCTGTCCTTTGGCAGCGGTGCAGGCTCAGCCATTATCTTGTTTGACTCAAATCTTCTGCAGGTAACACATTTGGATATTACTCCACGAACTGTCTTCCTGCCTCTTAAAATCCAATATTTTTCTCTTAGCCCTCCCAACGACATCTGAACTCCAGCGTGTGAATGTTTCACATGGTACTCTTCTATCAGAAGTTGTGTGATTCTGTGTTTGGAAGGTAATATAATAGGGTATCTGAAGTTTTCATCGTCCTCCCTTCGAGTAATTTTTGTTTTCAGCCTTAGAAGGCCATCCCGATCAATGAAGGTGCAAAGTGATTTCATACTGTCACTTTCTCCTTTTCCCAGTGCTTCTGTCTGGACGAGCTTCAGAAGCCTTCTTTCAGCCTCTTCTATTTCATCAACTGTGAGGTCATCGCTTTCACACCTTATCCGCCTCAGCGTTCTGGCAACGAAGCGTAGTATCCAAGCTACAAGTCTGACAATCTGAGTAAATTTGGAAAATCGTCGTAGATACCATGCTGCGTCTTGGTGCGAAGTACTAACCAAGCATGGAGACGACTTTTTCTTCTCTTGCAGAATTTCTTCTCTTGCAGAATTTCTTCTTCGTCTGCATTAATACATGATAGGGGCCAGTCCTTTTCTTCCAGCTTTAACCAACCTGGCCCCTCCCACCATCGGGAGTCAATCAAATATCGCTAAGAAGATCCTCGCGATGGAAGGTCGGCAGGATTCAGGTCACCGGCTATGTGTCTCCAGTCTTGCTGTCTCGTCAGTGTTCTAATCTCTTTCACACGGTTACTGACAAATGGACCCCACGAATCATTTGTCTTGATCCAGTGCAAGGCTGTAGAAGAGTCAGTCCAGAAATATTCTGGGATGTCTTTACCTAGAGTCTCCCTCACAGTGGCTGCCAAACGGCTCCCTATAGAACAAGACAGAAGTTCCAACCTGGGCATTGTTAAAGTCTTCAGAGGCGTAACTCTCGACTTCGCCATGACAAGTTGCACCAGAACAGATCCTTCCAGTCCACTTCTCAGGAAAATAACTGCGGCATAGGCACTTTTGCTGGCATCACAGAAGGTGTGGAGGCTCCAAGTTTCTTCAGTTTCACAAGCACTCATGCGTCTTCGTACCCTCAACTCGGAAAGCTGCGGAATTTCTTGCTCCCACCTTTTGAATTTCTTTTGCATCTCTTCAGGCAATGGATCATCCCATCCCATCTTGAGGTTCCAACTACTCTGTATAAGAAGTTTCGGGATCAAAGTAAACGGACATGAAAATCCAACAGGATCAAAAATCCTTTGGGCCATAGACAGGATCTTTCTTCTGGTGATCGTCCCCGTTTCAGTCATCATTCGAACGTCACAGAACAGTTCATCACTCTCTTTATCCCATAGCAGGCCAAGAACGGGATTAACACTTTGCAGTCCTATAGTCCTTTCCAAGCAGTTACTTTCCCAGCCTCGAAGTTCGAACTTTGCTTCTGCAAGAAGTCGTGTGGATTCATCAATGAACTGGATCAATTCTTCTTCGGTGTCAACGGACGCAACACAATTGTCAACATAGAAAGATCTCTTTAGCATTTCAGATGTATGCCTTAATTCGGGTGGACTCTTCTCCAGAAGAAGGCTAAGTACAGCACTCAACAAAAAAGGGCTACAGTTGAGTCCAAACACTACTCTTCTATGTCTAAAAACCTTGAATTTTCCTTGGGAAAAATCCTCCCACCACAGAAATCTGAGAAAGTCTCTATCAGGTTGAGCAACAGAAATTTGATGAAAGGCCTTCCTGATGTCAGAAACTACACCTATTCTCCCACGGCGAAATCTTGTCAGAATCGGTGGAATTTGCTCCAGTAAATTGGACCCTTTTCTAGGCACTCATTCAAAGATGGAGATCCCTTACCCTTGCTGGAGGCATCGAATACCGGCCTGACAGATGTAGTGGAGTTGTCTTTGAAAACTCCCCGGTGTGGTAAGTAGTGGCATTTCTTATTCATTTCTTTGAGTGGTACTTCTTCTATCACTTCTCCTTGTTGCCATTCTTTAAGTACCTCATCATAGTCACGATACTTTCCTTCACAGATCAGTTTCACTGAAGTAGACCTGCACTTCTTCTCAGCAATTTCCAGGTTTTCTTGCAGATCCTCGAACCTCTCATTCCAAGGTAAGCTGACCTCATAGCGTCCCTCACTATTAATAGAAACGGTACTCTTAAAATAGTCAAGTGTGGCCATTTCCATTTCTTCTCGGGACTTCTTTTCCACAGGATCTTTGATTCCAAGAGTGTCTAATTTCCACAGTTCAGTCACACTAGAATTCAATGTCAGCAAGGATGTTACAAACATGTTAGCGCTACAGGAGGAATGACGACCCGCCAAACTTCCCATAACAACCCATCCCAAACGGGTTTCTACAGCTACTGGCCCACAGTTCAAAGTTTTAATTCTCCCGGTCAGTAACAGCCCATATACGTCAGCTCCCAGAAGCAGTTCAATTTCAGGTCTATTGGGACCACAATCAGAAATAAAAATGTTGTTTTGTTTCAGTTCCTTCATTAAGGGACCCCTCTGGAGCCTAGGAATTTCACCACAAATCACAGGCTGACTGAGCACAGGAATCTCACAACAATATTTTCCATCCATGCTGCAGATCTTCAACTGGTAGGTCGAATGCAACTGCCTGTCCGTTTCGGCACCTCCGAACAAAGCATGAGTTAAGGTCTCTGTACCTGAGGATTGAAGTCCAACAGACCGCGCAGTTTTATCCAACAAATAAGATCGCTGCGATCCACTGTCGATCAAAGCCCTGACGATGCGTTCTTGTCTTCCGGATACGATCTTCACCATTAGAGTTTGAAGAAGAACCTCTTGACCATAGGTTTGACTGCTCAAAGTAGCACTTTGTCTTTCCGTACTTCGCTCCTCCTTCTTCTGCTCTTCATTCGACTCCTTCGATGGCAGGTTTGGACACATAAGAACACGGTGTCTCTTCCCACATACCTGACACCGCACAGTCGCTTTACAAGCCTTAGCCGTATGACCTTGTTTCAGACACTGGTAGCAGCACCCCGTTTTCATCAATATACTTTTCTTCTCAGACAAAGTCATATTCTGTGCCTTGAAACAATCGTTCGTATCATGGTTTCTCTTACAGAAGACACAATTGCTTCCATTTGATGAACTTCTTGCTTCTCCAGAAAACAGATTACTAGCAGTAGGTATAGATTCAGGTTGAGGTGACTTGCTCTTCTGCTTTCCCGGTTTCTGTGAGGATATGTGGAATCCCCCTTGGGCTAGAGAAATTCTCTGTTCTCCCTCCACTTCATTCTTCAGGAAAAGTGATAGCTGTGACAATTTCTCACAATAAAGATTCTCTGCTGTTTCACTGATAGGCAAAGAAATGGCAGTTCTTAACCACACTCTTAGCAGATCTTCTGGGAGTGATGATTCAACTAGGGGGAATAAAAAGGCTGCATATTTATCACTGGTCATTCCTAACGATTCCAGTGACCTAAGGTGCGACTCTAATCGATCATGGAGTTGCAAGGGAGTGAGTTTCTGAGTCGCTGTGAAATTCTGAATAACTAATCCTAACAGTTCGCGAACATAAAACTCCACCAATAATTCTTCTCTTCCGAACCTACTCTGTAAACACTGAATTGCTTTCTCATAGTTATCAGCTGTAGGCGGAAAGCTATTCACGACGTCTCTCGCCCTACTGCCCTCTGTAGTAGCTTGAATTAGGTACTGGAATTTATCTTCCCTTTCTATGTCCGGATCATCGTGTATCCTACGGATCTGGCTCCAGAAACCAAACCAGTCTTTAACTTCACCACTGAATTTCCTCAGTTCGATCTTAGGCAACTTAAGTTTTTTCTTACCGGAACTGGAATTGTCACTCAACACATCGACACCTTCACTTGAGACAGTTGCTACATTCACTGCATACGAGTTCTCGACCTTCTGACGTGCTTCGTCTAATTTATCGCGGTATTCTTGCACTTTATTGTATTCACTTTCATAATCTGCGTCATCGCTACTGTTGAGAAGCACGTCTAAAACTTTATCATCAGCTTCTTTCAGTTCAACAGCCAGTCTTTCTAACTTAGTTAAATATAATCTTACCTTGTCGAGTTGTGTTTCCGTCATCCAAGAGTCAAAAGTCTTCGTAAATGCTGCACGTATGGGTTTTCTCGACTTTACGAGTCTCTGCATCTTGACTTGCTTACAGCTTCTTCACGTCGAATCGAATATGTCCTGTCACGGTCGCCACTAATGTTCCATTCAAACCAGAAAACCTACCTGACAGACTGGTTTGTCAAAAATGCAGGCACTTCTTATTTTCGGAAACAGTAACAACAAATTGATTTATTCAAGGTAATACTGTATTTCCGACACATCTATATACACAACATAACCATAACTCTAAGACTGTAACAAGTGACTGTCTCGTGGCCGTGCACCAAAGCCCATCAAACGTAAAGTTATTTCACTCAGCTAGATCTCTACAAAAGGACAGAACGTGACACACATATTTCACAATTTTTCTTTCAAACTTGAAGGCCATAGAGCTTTGACAGTCAAACCATACCCATGCCTTACAAGGTTATTCCCTTCAGCCTCAAACAAGTCCCTTATAGCTTTGAAAGATGCAACTTTAACTTTAGAAAAATCATCAAAGTCAGGATACACAAATTCCAAACCATTAGTTTTCTGGTTGAGCCAATTATTTCTGATGCATCTAAATAAATGCACAGTGTCAATGAGATAAAAAAGAGACTTGTTAGAATTTCCAGGATTACAATACTCAGTTTTAAGTTGAGGTGGATTTGAAAATTTTGACATTGCTTTGGTGTTGAGAGCATTATTATCAGTCACAACAGCCAGAACATTAAATCCCAAAGATTCCAAACCAACAATAAACTTTGACATGATACTGTGTAAATCATCACCTGTATGTATGTATGTTTATTAATGAACAAAACAGGCGTTCAGCCCCGAGTACATGTTCACAATAATAATATATAAATAAATACTAAATACTGCTACTGTACACCTTGGCCGTGCCATGAAGCCTGTAAGATACTCCGGAAACGTGACCTCAAAAGTTAGGTCACCACGGTAGTCATCTTCCGTCTCTTCATGCCACGTCTAGCTACTCCCCTGTCTAATTCTAAATTCACACATAAAACATCAATAACTATTAAAATTAATAAACGAAGTCCAACCTAAGCCACCCCTCTCCACCATATACAAAATAAAATGAACAATAAAACAAAAAGACCTAACGCTACAGTTATAGACCAGACCTCCTCCGCCGGGCCTATATTTACATTCTATTGCTGGTGTTGCAACTCTCTGCTTGTTATCATTCACACGTACCCACACATCACGCAAACCTACATGCTTCACATTTTCATCACCTTTATTGTTCCCTGACCTACTCCAAAATAAGCTACAACAGCAACATTACACTATTGCATACCAAACCAGCCATCTTTCAGATTTTGCTTACTCTCACACATACACATAGACCGCTATGCCACTTCTCTAATTACCATCTAGTTAACAGACATACTTCTACTCTCACCACATTTTAACAATGAAAACCCCATCATCACAACATTTCAGCCTCCACAAATAAATACCCTAATAATAATAATAATATTAATAATAATAATAAAAATAATAATAATAAACCACTCAGATCACAAAAAAAGAAGAAACAAAATTCGTATCCCCTGGGCATGTCATAAGGCTCGTTTGGACACTCCGGAAACGTGAAACCCCTAAAGTAGAGCCACCACAGCAGTCATCCTCATAGCCTCGTGCCATGCCCCTCATACCGTAGAATTAACCCCCCAGAATCAATAGAGTAGAACTAAAAAAAAGAGAATCATAGTAATAATAATAATGAAAGTAATAATAATAGTAAAAATAATAATCTATATATCAGAGTATTATTTCTTCCTCCTCTCCATACAAACAAACCAAAATTTACAAAATGTTAGTAAACTCACCTCTCTCCAGCTCCAAAAATTAAATACTCATACCAGACACCAGCCTCCACACATAAATACCATAATAATAATAATAATAATAATAATAATAATAATAATAATAATAATAATAATAATAATAATAATAATAATAATAAACCACTCAGTTCACCAAAAAAAGAAAAAGAAGCGAAAATTATCGTAGAGTAAAACTAAAAAAGAGAAACATAGTAATAATAATAATGAAAGTAATAATAATAGTAATAATAATAATCTATGTATAAGAGTATTATTCGTAACAGTCATTTGCTGTAGCAGTCTCTTACTCAATATTCAAGCTTGCTCATCAAGTATCCTTATTTCGTTTTGCGCTTTCGTCACTTTATTGTTACTGACCTACACCTAATCAATACTGCAAACAACACAAATACCAATCACGCATATACCAACACCTCTCCAACCTCATATTTCTTTCTCCTCTCCATACAAACAAACCAAAATTTACAAAATGATAATAAACTCATCTCTCTCACATTATCACGTCAAATAAATAATTAGATGAATAAATAAATAAATATACAATACCCCCTACCCACATATAAAATAATAATAATAATAATAATAATAATAATAATAATAATAATAATAATAATAATAATAATAATAATAATAAAATAATGGTAATACTCATAATAGTAATAATCATAATATTAATAATCAACTGGCCAACGGTAGATTCCCTCTATGAACCGTTTGCCTTACTTACAGTAAATAATAAACTTAAAATATCCCATATGCGATCCCGGAGCACCCCATAATACCTATTCCACTCTCACATGTACATATAGGTCCCTATGCACTCCTTCTCTGAAATACACTATAATTAAAAGACATCTTGCCCTACACAAGTACTCTTTATACCAATGTCCAGACCTTACCAACCATTCTCGCTTCTCATCTCTACTTTCAGTAACCAAACCACCTACTACTGTTTTTTTACTTCTAGTAACTACCCCCCTCTCATATCCACTTGTACCACACATTTCTGTCAGATCTCTGTTCCTGTATCTGGCCCTACTCTGGTCTAGGCTCCCCAAGTTTAACCTTGCCGTTACCTTTTTACCTTGCGTATCCCTTACTTCACTGCATACACTTCCTTTACTTCCCTCTTCACTGCAAATAGCCATATTCTCACTTCGCCTCTCTACCAGCACTTCTTCACTCCGAACACTGCTATTGGTCACTTTAGCACTTGGCACTTCTCCCTGCCTCTCTTCACACGGTACACTGATATTTCTGGTATTTTGCCTATCATCTCCACTAATCGCTGCACTACTCTCTTTTTCTTCGGCCTGCTTTGACTTCATCCCTACGTCCATCCTCAGCACACTGTTATTTGTATTTCTCCTCATTTGCCTACAGTTTATTGCACTACTCTCCTTTTCCTCATCTTGTTTTAACTTCAATTCTAAATCCATCAATCTATCCACAGACCAGATCCTCTTCCAGCTTCTGTCTGACACCACTAGATTTTGACCTCTAATAGTTGCCTTCAGCCCCTGTTTTACAGCCAGTATCCTCTGTTTTCTGAGTATCCTCTCGTTTTTGATCGCGTCACTTCCTACGTCTCTCTTTATCCATTTTTTCTCCCTCTGTACGTTTCCCGCATTTGTTAACACAACATCCGCCATCAACGTTGAAAACAATTGTAGCTTTATAGGCCTGTTGCCTCTAGTTCTCCCCACTCTCTGCACATCATCAATATCTACTTCACTAAAGTTTATTTTCATTTTTCCCTGTATTAGATCCACTACTTTATAAGTAGTAAGTACTTTGCTTTCTCTCGACTCCTCAGGCACTCCATAAATAAACATGCACTTCTTCCTTCTATATAAAGTATTTGTTTCCACTTCTGCTTTCAGCCTGCAATTCTCCTCTTCAAGTCGTCCTACTTTTTCCTTTAATGCTACCACTTCCTCGGTGTTATTTCTCGCCTGTGCATCCATGTCGTCCGTTTTTTCTCTTATCCATACTTCCATTTTTTCAATCTTACTGGTTTGTTCTTCAATCATCTCCTTTATTTGCCCGAAAGGGCAAACTTCTGTCAGCACCTCTCTTACAGCTCTTTTGATAGCGTCCATATTTTCCCTTTCCTCACCTCTACTAGATGACGGGCCTGGGTTCAACTCGACCCCCCAATACATAGTAAAATTATAATCACTGCTGCCGATAACAATAGTTCTCCTTTCCTCTCCATATCCATTTTACACCCACCTGGCTTCTTTTCTTCTTTCTTCATTTTCCTCTGCCATCTTCCTATCGTCACTCTGTACTGTTCTATCCCAATCATTGTCGACCCACTTCTCGGCGACCTTCCAACACTCCACACTCTCGAACTCCACTCCCCTCCCGGGACCCACAGCTCACTGCGACCTCCTTCGTCCGTGGCTTAGGCAAGACTGTAAATCATCACCTGTAACTTGGACACAGGGAGAATATGAACTACTTCCTTCTTTGATGATAAAATGCTCTGGATCATAAATACATGTGCTGATGTAGCAACATTGGTAGTGTTAGCATATGAGCCTACAATGTTCCCTCCCTTGAAGTCCATGTATGGTTTAATGTGAATTTCATCTACCATCAATGTTACAAATTTGTCATTCTGTTGAAAACCTTGAACTTTCTGTTTTATATATTCCAGAAAATATGTAGGGTTCTGTTCTAATATTGGGCTACCATTCAGACTGGAGCATACTCTTTTCAAAGTATTAACATGTGGCAAAATTAAATTACTTATATGTCTCATAAATTTGTAAGCATGAGGAGAAATCAGTTGGAAGATTGAACAAATAACAAGAAAATCATTATCATACTCCCTTTTGTGTTTAGGAACTAAGGAAATTTTTAACTGTGATTTTATTAAATTAAACGTGGGGTCATCTTCCTCAGTGATCAATTCACCCACTAGGCCTAGAATTATCTTATTTGTTGTATCTTTCTGCACACTGTTACACTCATTCCCTGTAATGTTGCTATGGAGTTTTGTAACTAAAGAATGTACTTCATTTGTGTTGGTAATTTTGTCTACATTAGAAAATTTACACTGCAATAAAACCCCTTTAGAATACACTTTTGTGGTCATGTACTCTTCAATTATTATATATGCTATGCAATGTGGTTGCTTTAATGTATTCATGTACAGAAAAATTACTTGCATTTCCTTCACAACAGTACACCAACCATCAGGTAACATCAACATGTTTATTTTACTTTTCAGTTGTGTTAGATTGTGGACTGAAATTCTGTCTATGTATGAGGCATGACTGTTGATACTATCTTCAATAACTCTGTTTACTGATTCCCTCTCTATTCTACTTCTCTTTTTGTCCGGTTCTTCTCTTGAACTGGTAGAATGTGAAGATACATATGATGGACAGTTGGAAAAGATACAGGGGACTGCATTCTCTGACAGTCGTGGACTTGGAAGAGGAGCAGTTAAAGTTTTTCCTGTCTCTGAATCAGTATCAGTTACTTCCCACAAGACATTACTGGCTTTGAAATGTCTGTGGCAGACCTATAAAATAAGATACCACTGTGAGCCAACTTCATGCATTTACAGAGTGAATAGGCCTACATATGTAGGCATGTAGTTTAATGTGTATAATAAATCTAATTCGGGTAATAATAATAATAATAATAATGTATCCCTTGATTGTAGGCTAACATAACCTCATATCTTACGAGAGTAAACATACCTACATATCACCAGTTGCTGCGTGTAGTTTAATACCTAATAAGCCTATGTGCATTACGATTATGTGAGAATGTAAACGTAACAGTTACTTACCACCGACTAATTAGTAACTCTGTAATCTTGTCTTGGAATTGCACGTAACCATCTCTGCTGCATAACCTCACCTTTCGGGAACTTAAGCACACGGACTTTGTTATAATTATCGGAATTTCCCTTGCAGTTGGGCACACAACACTTTAGCACCATTGTACACAACGATTCGCAACTGGTACAATTAAAATAATTAAAACACTTCTACATAATTGCACCGACACATGGCCACACTCATTGCTTTCTTAACACTGAGAAGGTTCAAGCTTGCCTCCCGGTAGTGACGTCAAGGTAGACATGCGGAACAGTTGTGAGGCCTTATTATCCAGGAGGTGTTGGTCTATCTTAGTAATTTAGTTTCAGAATTTAAAAGATGGCGACAAGTGATTTTTCTAGAGATTTTAGGAGCCATTTGGATACTATCAGGGACGGATCAACCAGAGGGGTAATTGTAATACTTTGTAGTTTATTATTTGTAGTTTTTATTGCAAACATTATGAAATGAGTATGATATTGAAGGCCAATAGCCCGTCTAGTGATGGGTCGTTCATGAACGAACTGACTCTTTTGAACGTCTCATTGAGTATCAATCAATTAATCAATCAATCAATCAATCAATCAATCAATCAATCAATCAATCAATCAATCAATCAATCAATCCTGATCTGTATTTAGGGCAGTCGCCCAGGTGGCAGATTCCTTATCTGTTGTTTTCCTAGCCTTTTACTTAATGTATCAAAGAAATTGGAAATTTATTGAACGTCTTCCTTGGTAAGTTATTCCAATCCCTATCTCCCCTTCCTATAAATGAATATTTGCCCCAGTTTGTCCTCTTGAATTCCAAATTTATCTTCATATTGTGTAATTTCCCACTTTTATAAACGCCACTCAAACTTATTCGTCTACTAATGTCATTCCACGCCAACTCTCCGCTGACAGCTCGGAACATACCACTTAGTCGAGCAGCTCTTCTTCTTTCCCTCACTTCTTCCCAACCCAAACTTTGCAACATTTTTGTAACGCTACTCTTTTATCGGAAATCACCTAGAACAAATCGAGCTGCTTTTCTTTGGATTTTTTCCAGTTCTTGAATCAAGTAAACCTGGTGAGGGTCCCATACACTGGAACCATACTCTAGTTGGGGTCTTACCAGAGACTTATATGCCCTCTCCTTTAATCCTTACTACAACCCCTAAACACCCTCATAACCATGTGTAGAGATCTGTACCCTTCATTTACAATCCCATTTATGTGATTACCCCCAATGAAGGTCTTTCCTTATTTTAACACCTAGATACTTATAATGATTCCCAACAGGTGAACTATCACCCCATCAACGCAGTAATTAAAACTGAGAGGACATTTTCTATTTGTGAAACCCACAACCTGACTTTTAACCCCGTTTATCAACATACCATTGCCTGCTGTCCATCTCACAACATTGTTAAGTCACGTTGCAGTTGCTCAGAATCTTGTAAATTATTTATTACTCTATGCAGAATAACATCATCCGCAAAAAGCCTTACCTCCGATTCCACTCCTTTACTCATATCATTTATATATATAAGAAAACATAAAGGTCCGATAATACTGCCTTGAGGAATTCCCCTCTTAATTATTACAGGGTCAGATAAAGCTTCACCTACTCTAATTCTCTGAGATCTATTTTCTAGAAATATAGCAACCCATTCAGTCACTCTTTTGTCTAGTCCAATTGCACTCATTTTTGCCAGTAGTCTCCCATGATCCACCCTATCAAATGCTTTAGACAGGTCAATCGCGATACAGTCCATTTGACCTCCAGAATCCAAGATATCTGCTATATCTTGCTGGAATCCTACAAGTTGAGCTTCAGTGGAATAACCTTTCCTAAAACCGAATTGCCTTCTATAGAACCAGTTATTAATTTCACAAACATGTCTAATATAATCAGAAAGAATGCCCTCCCAAAGCTTACATACAATGCATGTCAAACTTACTGGCCTGTAATTTTCAGCTTTATGTCTTATCACCCTTTCCTTTATACACAGGGGCTACAATAGCAACTCTCCATTCATCTGGTATAGCTCCTCCGACCAAAGAATAATCAAATAAGTACCTCAGATATGGTACTATATCCCAACCAATTGTCTTTAGTATATCCCCAGAAATCTGATCAATTCCAGCCGCTTTTCCGGTTTTCAAATTTTGAATCTTATTATAAATGTCATTGTTATCATATGTAAATTTTAATACTTCATTGGCCTTAGTCTCCTCCTCTATCTCGACATTTTCCTTGTAACCAACAATCTTTACATACTGCTGACTGAATACTTCTGCCTTTTGAAGGTCCTCACATACACACTCCCCTTGTTCATTAATTATTCCTGGAATGTCCTTCTTGGAACCTGTTTCTGCCTTAAAATACCTATACACACCCTTCCATATTTCACTAAAATTTGTATGACTGCCAATAATGCTGGCATCATGTCATTCTTTCCTAGATTCAATTTTCAATTTTCCTTACTTCCACAGCCATGTCTAACTCTATTTCTTTCCAGTCTGCACCTCCTTCTTAGTCTCTTTATTTCTCTGTTATAATAAGGTGGGTCTTTACCATTCCTTACCTCCCTTAAAGGTACAAACCTGTTTTTGCATTCCTCAACAATTTCTTTAAACCCATCCCAGAGTCTGTTTACATTTTTATTTACCGTTTTCCACCTATCATAGTTACTTTTTAGAAACTGCCTCATGCCTGCTTTATCAGCCATAGGGTACAGCCTAATAGTTCTACTTTTAAGACCTTCCTTTCTATCACATTTATTTTTGACTACGACAAAAACAGCTTCATCACTAATACCATCTATTACTTCAGTTTCCCTATAGAGCTCGTCTGGTTTTATCAGCACCACATCCAGGATATTTTTCCCTCTGGTTGGTTCCATCACTCTCTGAATCAGCTGTCCTTCCCATATTAACTTATTTGCCATTTGTTGGTCATGCTTCCTGTCGTTCGCATTTCCTTCCCAATTGACATCTGGCAAATTTAGATCTCCCACTACAATCACATTTCTTTCCTTGTCGTTTCCCACATAGCCGACTATCCTATCAAATAATTCCTAATCCGCATCAGTGCTACCTTTTTCCGGTCTGTACACTCCAAATATATCAAGTTGCCTATTATCCTTAGAAATGAGCCTTTCACCTAGAATTTCATGTGTCTCATCTTTAACTTTTTCGTAGCTTACAAATTCTTCTTTCACCAGAATGAATACTCCCCCTCCCACCATTTCTATCCTATCTCTACGATACACACTCCAGTGCCGTGAGAAAATTTCTGCATCCATTATATCATTTCTCAGCCATGATTCAACTCCTATTACAATATCTGGTAAATATATAGCTATTAAATTACCTAATCCTATTCCTTTCTTTACAATACTTCTACAGTTCAACACTAACAATTGTATGTCACCCCTATTTGATTTCCAGTTCCCTGTTCCCTTATCACCGCTCCCTAGGCCACCCTGTTTCCCTGAATGTACCTCCCTATTACCCTTCCAAACAAATTTCCTAACTTATACGTACCACTGCGGTTTAAGTGAAGGCCATCTGAGCGCAGATCCCTATCTCCTACCCACCCATTAGGATCTAGAAATTTCACTCCCAGTTTCCCACATACCCACTCCATTGCACCCATCATATGAGCCTGGTTGGCACATTTAATTAATTATATTTAATTAATTATATTAAAATAAAAGTATTAAGAGATGCTGTAACAATTATAATATTGGGATATTCAAAGACCAATGTATATAAAGGTAGCAGCAGTAGAAGCCTATGTTTCCTTTCTTTCCTGGAATAAATCGTTATCTCTGTAACACAACAGGTCGCACCTGGAGTTGAGTCAGCATGGAAACTGCGCACTTTGCAACGGAAAATTCCGCTGGGATGAGAGCGAAAGAAAATGTTACTACCAGAATCCCCTTGGTTAGAATGAACTCGTCTAGAATGATGACTAGCGTATATGTGTGCTCCAATCAGATGGCAGTATTCAAATATTTTCAAAAGTATCGGGACAAATTATAGGTAAATCGTCTGCAATCTAGACACAATAATTAACTTGGATTTCATAACAGCAAGGTATTAAAATTCACTAGAGAACTTTTGGACTAAATAACTAGCTCATCCGTAATGTGTAAAAATTAGTGCGCATTGAACTCTGGCATAGCAACACGAATGTGAAGTCCCCACTGAACTGGAGTCTGTCGTTTAGCGCATAACAAGATATAGTCCAACTAACGCTACTGGCTTTACAGAGTAAATTACGGACAATTCTGTGATCAAGTTGCCTCAATATATTAACATGTATTTTTGGAACTCTGTGTGGAAGGCATTTCATCTTCCACGTATTGTTATCTGGGAGTCGCTCCAACGCCCTCACTACGGGGAATTTTGTGCGTCATGAAGTTGTATTACTCCGCTGATAAGAGAACCGACCGCCACACAGCTCCAGTCTTCCAGCTTGAGTAATCTTCGAGAAAGTCGTCGCGATAACACGTGTGTCAGACACTGCTCTGTATTTGACAAATGTCCCAGTGAACAAAGTGTAGTTACCAGCATAATTCAGGCGAAGTTAAGTCTGATAAACGCAAGTCGTATATGAAGGTGTTTTGTAATAACACAATGGAACTGAATTATGGATTAATGTAATTTATAAAGTCAAATTTACATATTATCGACGTAAGATTTTCAGTTACGCAATAGTTACGTCTTTGGTAGCACGAATTCAGTATGCTAGCAAATGCAGGGAAGTTGACATTCTAATAGGCAAGGAGACTACTGTAGATTTGGAAACATTTTGTTTTGCTTCTATTGTGGGGAGCCAGCTGGAGTACGGTTAGCAGAGGAATGTACTCTCACTACCAGAATTTGGGTCAAGTTTGAAAGCGAACCCGCAGTTAACTGTTCTTTGTCAAGACCTAGGGAGTGAGCAGAGAGAACACCAAGTATTTTGCTGCGTGTGAAGAGAACTAACAGGGACGGCCGAACGATAGGTCGTGTTAATCATCTTCTGCGTTTGAGCACTGCGTAGGCTATGTATATATTAAGTGTTTATTGCTCTAATTATTGTATGTCAGTGTTACTATTGAAAGGAAATCCTGTGGAAGTGTGTTAGTGTCAGTGTACGTAGCACGTAAGCCATATGGATACTTCAAGAAAAGATGGAGAAAATAAATTATTGTAACATGGATCAATAATTCACCATGGCCGCTTCTGGCGGGTGACGATGGGTTGCTAAAAAGATGTGAGTATTATCCTCATGTTATTTATAGAATCTAAAGCTTTTCTTTAGTATGATTTAGATGTAAGGATGCGCGAGAATTTTAAGAGTCCCGAAAGCACAGTCAATATATTCAGGGTATTTTTTTGTCGAGATTGCATACGTAGATATTATTATTATTATTATTATTATTATTATTATTATTATTATTATTATTATTATTATTATTATTATTATTATTATTAATATCACTATATTCATATTTCAGATTTATGGTAATGATCTTTACGAGTGTATGAAGCACAATTACAGCTTAGTGTGGTGTCGTAAACACATCTATTTTTGAGATATTCAAAGGATCGCTGTCTGGGATTTTTTATTATTATTATTTATTAATAATATCATATCCTTTTTTGCAGACCAATATACCGTAATATGGTTATGAGTAATATAACTAATGTGGTACTCATAATCTATGGAAGTTACTATCATAATTTCAGGATAGATGGTGGTGATAATTTTTTTCTCTCTTCATATTTTATTTTTAGCACATACCGTAATGAACAATTGGGTGATTAATATTAACGTATAACTTATGTTCATATAATTAAATTGTTGTTGAGTAAATAGATACGATGTTGCGTGACGATAATATATTTCAGGTTTTGAAAGGTCCGTATGTAACAGAGTAATGTGACACATGAGGTATGATGAATACCGGCAGTATGGAGCCAAAGTGTTTTATTAGTGGAAAGTAAATAATGAGGATGAGCCAGTCAAAAATATTATGTACTTGAAGGGACCTAATGACGCTTCGACGAGTTAAGCGTGACACAGCATCGATAACTGACGTAGAATTTATTGTCTATGTTTGATTGCTACTGAAATGTTGTGTTGGTGGATGGTGAACACCCAATTAATTTGTTATGAATGCTTGCTATGGCCCACTTTCAGGAAACTATATTTCTTTTTCTAGAACACCATGTATTATTATTATTATTATTAATATCATTTTTATATTTTTTTGATACGATCCTTATTGACGACACGATGTGCATTTTATACTGTTATGATGTTTTATTATGAATAAACTACAAGTATAAATTGGTTTAGTTGTGGTTAATGGTTATTTCAGCGAATTAACAATACTTGGACGCTGAAGTAAACCAACAAATATATGGTGAATATTGACCTTCAATGTATATTTTTGTATATAATAATGCTAGTTTATACGTTATCATATTATTGTTGGCTGTGTTTTCGTTGGTGTATATAGTAGAATAATTTAGGAGCTATATTTTCTTTTTTTAAGTGGGAGAGTATATTCTCTCCGGTGTAATATAGAATAAGATAGGATAGATACTCGCGCATGATATAAAGGAAAGTTTTAGATTCTAAAGCAACAGCAACAACACCCAAAAATTACATGTGTTACTGAGCTGTAGGACTTAAATTAATGTTTATGTATTTTATAAAGAAGCATGTGATGGAACATGCAATATATGTGGAAAGTCCAGAAACCATTTGATAGTAAAAATTGTTATTATTTTTGAAAAGCAGGTTTCAAGTAGTCAATGTTTCCTTCTTTACACAGTGAACAAGTTTATTTCTTCTGAATTGTAGCAGGACACTGAAATGTTGTTTCAAACGAGGAAATTCAATCAATGCTATTAACGAAAGTAAATAATTATCAACAATGTTATAAATTAAAAAATGTGAATGTTCTGAGTTATAAACTATACATATGCAGTAGTAACAAATGGTGGTGGACATTAATGGTTACATTTAATGATGATGATGATGATGATGATGATGGATTATTATTATTATTATTATTATTATTATTATTATTATTATTATTATTATTATTATTATTATTATTCCACCAGTATGTTTATAGGCAGTTTGGAAGGCCTAGTTAGCCAAGATATGAATTCCTTAAGACGGTCAGTTGTGCATTATAAGAATTAGATTAATTGTAATTTACTTAATGAAATATTAATATTTCTATTTCTATTTTGTAACTTCTAAAATATTTGGTTATGAAAATTTTTATTTTATTTTATTGAACTTGGTACACGATTATAGTATTTCTGAGGATCGATTTATGGATAGCCACGTAAATCTCACTTAGTAAAATTTATAATTATTATTATTATTATTATTATTATTATTATTATTATTATTTTAATACGTCACCAGTATGCTTTATAGATTGGTTGGGAGATCTAATTAGCTTTGATAGCAATAATTTAAAATAATCAGTGGTGTATTAAATTAATTAAATTAATTGTGATCTTATTAATTAATTAATTATTAATATTTATATTTTGTTGGTAACTTTTAAAATATTTTATTATCAAATTTTATTTGGTAAATGATTATTAATATTTCAGAGTATTAGTTTGTGGATAGCCACTAAATTTCATTGGGTAAAACTTCTTATATTATTATTATTATTATTATTATTATTATTATGTCATCACTAAGGCTTTCCAATTTAATAATACTTCAACCTGATATAATAAGGAGTCATGTTATCAATCTTTCAAAGCAATTAATTGTGCATTTTATAAATATAATTATCATTTAATTAATTAAAATAGTAACATATTTATATATTTACATGACATTTAAAATATTCTATTATCGTCCTTTATTGAGTCTAATAGACGATTATTAGTATTCCTGACGATTGACTTTAATTAGCCTCCGTAAAATTCATTCAGATGAAATTAATATTATTATTATTATTATTATTATTATTATTATTATTATTATTATTATTATTATTATTATTATTATTATTATTATTATTATGGTCCACCTATTATTATACATGAACACTATTACCCTATTGGTGGGTGCATTTACACTGGTACTGATGGACTTGTAAGAACAAATGTGGTAATTAATATTATACGTATAAATTTCATAATTATCTAATTGCTTATGCCAAATTAATCAAAGATGTGGCCATGCATTTTAATACTAGAAAGTATGCTTTTGGACATTGTAATAATGTAACAACGTAATATCAATTTAAAATTTACATTACATTAATTAATATTCGATGGATTATTATTCTTCATTTTTCTTGATTTTAATTAATAAAATTTTACACACAATTTTCTTAAAAATCAGTCTGTGCCATAATTTACATAGTGAGTAGATTATCCTAGTGTAATATCCCTATGCATCCTTATTCGACGACGGGGACTGATCGCGCCTGAGATAAAGATCTCACATCTTCGGTAAGTATATTCTTTTCAGGGGCAGCCGTGGCAACATTGGACATCAGGTCAACACCGAAGAAGCTCTGCAAGGGTGCACCATAGTCTCATTTAAATCCCCAATCACCCTCTAGTCAGTATCCCTCCTACACAGTATTTCACTAATAACAATCTCCGCTTTGTTAAACTTCACCCGTGCTGCATTGACCAGATCCCACACATCTCCAACTATGTTGGTACTTATATCAGCTTGCCTTACGTTGTTGGTACCAACGTGAAACACTACCACCTTCTCCTTCCCCTCCTCCCTCTCTTCTACTTTCCCCAACATCTGCCTCAACCTAATTCCTGGATAACATTCTACCATGGTTCCCTTCACTCCACACTCTTTCCCCACGTGTCTAACGATGGAATCCCCCATGACCAGAGCCTCAACACTACCCACCTCATTTGATCCCCTCCCTTCCTGGTCAGCCCTATCTTTCCTGATAGCTGCAGAAGCTACTTCCTCCTCCCTTTTCTCCTTCCCATGACCCTGTTCCACCTGTCTTTTCCTATCCTCTACTCTACATTTCCCTTTCCTACCTTTTCCCTTCCTCCTACTTCCACACATCTCAGCAACAGTTCCCTGTCCCTCATCTTCCCTCTGTTGTTCTACCTGGAGTGACTCGTACCGATTTCGCACAGACACCTGTCCTGAATTCTGATCCTGAATAGAGCCCTTAGCCTGCAATCTTCTTCCCCTTAGAACATTAGACCAGCTGTCTTCTACAACTCCCTCCTATCCTTCCCCTCCCTCTTGTACACCTACTGTAACCTGTACATTTGTGAGGGAGTCCTATCTTCCTTCCTGTCTTCTGTGAGAATCCTAATTATCTCCCTCAAACTCTCCAACTCCTCCCCCATATCCCTCAATGCCTCGCCACACCCACTGTTCGTACACTCGTGCTCCTGAGCCATTCATACGAAAAAAAAATGAAAATAAAAATAAAAAAACTTATTTGCAAAAAAGATAAAAGAACGGAGGGATATATTGTCTGGGATAGTACTCAAAGATATTACTCAAAGGTAATTAATATATGACTACACTACAATACTACTTAGTCGTACACTTTTCTTTATCCTACAACATCTAACAGGATAAAAACTGATGTTAATTACTGAATATCGAAAGTAATACACAAGAACTACACAATTCCAAACTGCAATTAAGCCTATCCTAATTACAACAACAGAATTTTAGTAAGAGATTCTACGGATACCTCTACCACACCAGTACTACACAAATATTTTACAATAATAAAATAAGCACACTAAATTCTAAATTACTCGTATACAACTGTACAGTACACTACAGTAATGTTTAAACTACTTTCAGACGAATCCTAATTACGAGAGTCGACTCTTGTAAGAGCTAGCTCCCTCCTCGCTCCTTGAAGATCTAGTCGTTCAATTACGAGTCGACTCTTGTACGAGCTAGCTCCCTCCTTGCTCCTTGAGAAGTTGGCCGACTCAAATATTTTGCAGAATGTGAGCTTCAAGAAAAGCCAAGAATTGACTGCAACAATGTGTAATGTTAGCTTTCGTTCGGTCCAGAGATGTGTTCATGAAGCGAAAGAATCACCCAACCATATTCATCTCCAAGGAAAACTTGGTAAATTAGCTCTCTCTTGAAGCCATGCGGTATTAAACTTTCCACCTTACCACTGCCAATACCACCCAATTGAAATAATTTGGGCTCAAGTCAAGAGAGAAGTGGTAGAGAGGAACAAGACATTCTAAATAAAGGACGTAGAAAAACTCACGTCAGAAGCCATCGTCCGTGTGACTGCTGCAGACTGGGAAAAGTGCTTCATTCGTGTGGAAAATCCTCAAGCAGGCGATTGGGCCAAGGAAATAATAAGGGACGAAACAATGGAGTCATTCATCATCAGTGTAAATGACGGCTCGACAGATAGTGAGATGAGTGATGACAGTGACTAAGAAATCTTAGACTGCATTTTAGCTAGAAACCGATTCTTAATTCATTGTAAATTAATGTAAACCTATTCTTTAAAGTAGTTCTTTTTCTATATTACTCATCCCACTATACATTATTCAAATATTCAAAGCTATAATGTAATAAAACCGATACAGATTAATATGTAATCCGACAGTATTTACGGCGTCCTGCAACCTGTGCTGCGCGCGCGCCCCGAAATGTCTCAGTTAGTGTCATTTACATGATCGCTTTCCAGGTAATTTTCCAGGAAAACTACAAGACTCACGGAAATATGTTTCAGGTAAAAATGTAAGTCAGGCGATTTTTTACATTTTTCCCGCAGACAAAATTTTATTGGCTGAAGAAATAAAAACTTGGCCGCTTACTGAAATTTTCAATACATGATTCTACGGATTTAAATTTAATCGTTCAAGATTTTATTTTAATAATTATTTAAAGTGGTTTATGTGGAAAATAGTTATACCACTCAAATCAGCAGTCTTTTCTGAAGATTGTAGTATAATTTGTTTCGAAAAATTGTGCTAAGTAACATCAGGGGCTTGAGAGACAACAACCTGCCTCGCGCTCCGAAACGATGTGTTCATTTAGACATCTCTTCGCCAGATGCTACATAACCTTGGCAACAGCGTAATTTCTCTGACCCGCCTAATTTGGTGGCCGCGACAATAGTCTTCGTTTCCTTGCGTATATATAATGGACAGCCTTGCGCGTCTCCCCAGCCTGGCATCGACTTGTGTACAGTGTGTGTGTGTGGATGAGCCACTGACCTTGTGCGGCTTGCCGTACGAAGCGCACGTCTATTCCGTCCAACTGGAAACATTATATCGTCGGACACTGGGTGAGCTAAAACTTCACTTGTTATTTTGTAAAACTAAATTAGCCCATCAGGCGAGCTGGCTGTTTATTCATTCTACTTATTGAAAGCCTTTATTTGTGCCTTAACTGTTTCGATTTTCTCCAGACTTAAATTTTCATGTCATGAAATGAAAAGCTTCAATGTGGACTAAGGGTGACCATCGTCGACATATGTTCAACCTTTTAATAAGGACGGTAACGGGTGGATGAACTCTCAAAGCTTGCGCATTCGGATTCCTATTTTTCTTTCCTCTTTATCTGGTTACTTTTCATTTTCATCCTTTCCCTCACGTCCCTCTTTCACTTGGACTATTTGAGTTGTTGGGTTTAGTATTGTGGCCAATAATTATGGTTGTCATGCTAAAATGTTGTTTAATGAAAAGTTTATCATAGTTATTCTGAAAGGAATGTTATATGTCTACGATAATGTGTAAATTATTGTAATAATTGTAAGAAAATTTTGGGTAGCAGTTCTTTCTTTTGTCCAACTTTGTGGTCTTTAATGAAAGTAGGAAATGCATTAGTGGTCTTCACCTATGTTACCTCTTGGAGTTCTTCAAATCCGTTATTGATCTGTGTGTGTAATACGAAGTTAATTATCTAATATATAACTTTATCCGAGCTATCAAATGATGGTTCTTTTCTTTATTGTGGTACCTACCACGGAAACCTCTCCTATTCCCCCCAGTGCTGCTTCCTGTCACTTGCTCGTTGCTATTTTGTTCACATAAAATCATGGTCCGATCAACATTGTTAGAAGAATTAGCGATGTATTTTTGAATCATCTTATTTTTCTAACATCGGCGATGGAATTATACTATGCCTAAATAACTAATGTTGCAACATTGCGCCACAAATGGTAGCAGACCATTCTTCTCTTCACTAATACTATTTCAGGTTATTACGTTTCCTTCGATATTCTCGAATTTTGTCCATTTGTTGTTTCAACAGTATGGCCAGTTTTTCCATTAGGTGAGGATAGTAACTTATCCCCACCCCCATTATATCGAAATCTGTCTGTACTTAATATTACAACTGCTCATTTAATTTCCTTTTCTGATACCCCAACATTCTCTTCTCATGTTGGTTCTCCCGATTTATTGACTGATTCTGATAGTAAGCCTTCTCCATTGCTTCACCAACATTCTATGTCTCCGGATCCACATTTTTATCCCCCTCCTTCAGTACCTCAATAGAATTCTGTTGATGCCTCCTTGAATATACAGATTATAAAACAATCTCTTGATCAAGTTCCCCAATTACAATCTACTGATCCTCGTAGTTTGACCTTGTGGCTCTTCTCCGCTCGTAAATTTCTAAACATCAAATTAGCTTCATTTCCTCAATTAATGGGATTGGTCTCCCCAAAAACTACTGGTTTTTCCACTAAACTTTGGGTTGACAATATGTTGAGTTTTTCAAATAGGTATCAATTTCGCAATGCCATACATAACTATTTCTTACCTTACGAAATCCGTTGTAAGCCTGGCCTTGAATTTATTCGTCGTCACCAACTCCCCACGGAACCTGCTCATGATTATCTTGATTCGATTGCAACCTACAGTGATGTTTTAAACATCGCTCACTCTGTAAATGACTTAATTTATATTGTCCAATTTTAAGCTACTCCTTCGTTTCGGCAGCTTTTTAATGCCTTAAGTCCTCCTACGTCTATGCTTCAGCTCTGTAACCTAGCTCAATTTTATGCCAGTAATTATTTGAGAGATATTTCTTACTACTCATCTATCCCACCTCCTGTAAATCCTCGTCATTCACGTTCTACTTCGTTAGCTTCACCTTCTACGGCCGTTTTTTTCTGCTAATACGCGTTCTCCTATTATTTGCTTCCGGTGCAAAAGAAGAAGTCACATTTCTAGAAATTGTGCTACTCCCTGTTCGGGAAACGTGTCTTACCCGCGTCGTTAGACAGTAGGCGTCATAATGGGAAAAATCTGTCTTCTGTCGTTCCGTTCTATACTAACTTTGATCCCAATGGCCGTTCTATGCCACTTAAATTTTCTTCTCAAACCTTTTCGAGTGAGGGTTCGTCATTCGTACCCTCTACCTCTCATACTGTCTTGACCATTAATAATGTCCCTTCAGTTGCTCTTCTTGATTCTGGGACTGCTGTTTCCTTAATCAGTTTATCTTTTTTGAATCTTTGCAAAAGATATTTTCCCCTCTTCACTTTTCTCCTTCTACTCCCCGTTGTGTTTTGGCCTCAAATCAACCTATTGATGTTCTAGGTCATAATTCTTTTACTGTCAAAATTCAACTCTTTTCCTGGCCGTTTACCTTTCTTGTTGTTTCTGACTTATCTTCCCCTATTATTTTAGGGTATGATTTTTTCCCAAACTGGCCTTATTTTTGATTCACTAAACTCTATATTTCTCTTCATTTTTCTTGAACTGTTATTCCATTAATTAATAATGCTGATTATCCATTTTTGACCTCACCGATGTCTCCTAGTTCAATTCATTCTGATCAAATTGCCTCTTTGTTAACGGAATTTTCTGACGTCATCACTCCTGTCCTTGGTACAGTAAAAAATTTCAAGGCTCATATTGACTTAATCGATACTACTCCGGTTCGATCATTCCCCTATTTTTAATCACTCCTAGAATGAAAATTTTTAAATCAGTTAGTTGATAAAATGCTCCAAGACAAAACTATAATTCCTTCTTCTAATTATGCCTCCCCAGCCTTTATCGTCGATAAACCCGATGGATCTTCAAGATTCATCGTAGATTATAGAAAATTAAATGCCCGGACACTCTACGATTCTTATCCTATACCCAAATTGCAATTCGCTTTTCAACATTTTTTCAATGCCAAATATTATTCCATTTTTGATATTAATTCTGCGTACAATCAAATTCCCTTAGGTGAAATTAGCTCCCATTACACTGCTTTTATTACTCCTAATGATCTTTTTCAGTTTAAAAAGTTCCTTTTGGCCTCAATTTAGGTTCCCAAATTATGCAACGCTTTGTTGATTAACTTTCTTCTGACATAAAATATCAATATTTGCTCCCATTTATATACGATATTCTGACTGAATCCCCTGATCTTCAAACTCACCTACAGCATGTTCGTGAAGTCCTAATACGTCTTCGCTTGGTGGGTTTAACGGTCAATCCTCCCAAAGTCTTAATTGCTCAAACTTCGATTAAGTTTTTAGAACATATTCTCAGTTCTAACGGTGTTGCTGTCGATCCGGATGGGGTTTCTGCAATTTATAAGCTACCTCCTCCTAAGAAAAAACAGTTACGTTTCTTTTCTTGGCATGGTGGGATTTTATGGAAAATGTATACCAAATTTTTGCCATATTTCTGAACCTTTCAACTTACTGAAACGAAAAGGCGTAAAGTATCATTGGGATGAACCACAGCAAAACGCCTTTACTTGTTTAAAGGCCAAATTATCACAAGTTCCTCTTCTAGAAATTCGTCATTTCAATATCAAGTTTTAACTTTCTACGGACGCTTCCGATGTCGCGATTGGCGTTGTTTTACAACAAACAGTGCAGGTGAAACTCGCCCTATTGCTTATTTTAGTCGCTTATTGCCACCTGTGGAGCGTAAATATTCCGTATATGAACGGGAAGCACTTGCTTTAATCCTCTCAATTGAACATTTTGCGGAGTATCTCGATCATCGAGAGTTTATCGTGAGCACTGATAACCAAGCTCTTTCTTGGTTACTTAATAATGCCCCGAAAATTGGACGCACTGGCCGTTGGCTGCTACTTTCGTCACGTTTTAAATTCTCTCTGATATTTGTCTCTGGATTTCAAAAAATCGGTAGGTGGCGCGTTGTCCCTCCTCTTTGAAGATCATCATCTTAATGATTCTGAGATAAACCACCTTCCCTTTGCTGCTGTAAATTCGGTTTCTTCTCTCATAAATTTCCCTTTGTCCTTTGGTCATGTCAAGATCATCAGAACCTTGATCCATACTGTCAACAACCAAAAAACATTACTTCTCATAATTATTCTGGTCCCGTTCGTATTGTAAATCAACTCGTCTTCAAACCTACCCCTTGGGCTACTCCTCGTCTGGTTCTTCCTTCCACCCTACGTCCCATGATATTTCAATATTTTATGGGTCCTCTACTGTAATAGTGGACATTTTGTAATGGCGAAATCTTATTCTCGTATTGCCTCTCAGTTTTATTGGCCCCAAATGCGAAAGGATGTTTTTTCTTGGGTCCGATCTTGTGTCCTATGTCAAAAGTATAACCCCCTAATCATCAACCTTTCGGGACATATGCTGCCTCCCCCACTACTTACCCGGCGGAGAAATTCTACATCGATATTGTCGGTCATTTGGTTAAATCTTCCAAATCGAACTCCTACATATTGGATAGTTTTTCGAAATTTCTCGTTGTACGTCCATTACGTAATATTTATTCTCAGATTATTATTAATTTTCCTCTTATTGGTCTCTGACAATGCTGCTATTTTTACTTCAAAACTTTTGTTTTTCCTATGGGATCAAAAAAGTTCGTACCTCGCCTTATCACCCTCAGGCAAATGTTGAGCGTTAACCCCGGAATCTTAAATCTTTTCTTTCCCTTTTTCACTCCCAAGATAAAAAAGCATGGGATACTGAACTTCCTTACTTTTGTTTAGCTTTAAATGCTACTGTTAATGACTCTACCTCCTTTTCTCCCGCCAAGCTATTCTTGGGAAGAGATCTTCATACTCCTCTATCTTTAAATTGGAATTTGCCCTCTTTATAGCACATCCCTCCTCATCTGCTTATTGACTCTCTGTTACAAGAAGCTCTTCGAAACTTACAACATGCGAGAGATATTCACAGGAAAACATGTAATTCCCGCCTCCGCCCTCCCAACTTTAAGATCTTCGATAAAGTTTTGTTAAAAAACTACCCCATTAGTTCTACCCAACAACACTTTTCGGCTAAGATTTGCCCTCTTTGGATCGGTCCATACCGAATTATTTCTTTCCCTTCTTCTGTTACTGCTCAATTACAGTCTATTTCTAACCGTCAGGATATTCGCAAGGCTGACTTTCCCGAACTTAAGAAATTTTCTTCTTGAATCCCTTTTTTTCTCTTTTCTTTTCTGTCCTTGGGTACTGAGGGAGAGTTCATTCCAAATTTGTTTTATGGTAGTTGTGCTTACATTATGTCTACACTGATTACTCTGGTCCACATATTTGAGCTTTTACTTATTTGCTTTGTTTTAGCTCACCTAGTCCCTTTCCCTCCACCCACACATACTTCATGTCAGACTCTCCCATGCCCCTTTTTTGAATTGTACCTTTTTTACTTGGAGTCTCCTTTTCCCTTTTACTAATTTTCATGGGAAATTCTCCATATATTTATATTGGCCACTTTTTAAAAATGTAATTTAATTCGGTCCGCTATGAACTGAGAATTCCGCCAATTAATATCACCAAGCGCAGTGTCTACTTTATTCTCAACAAGAATTCAAAAACTTCACATTCCGCACAACTACAACAATGAACCATGCAGCCCAATCAACACGGCTTGGTTACTTAATACACCAAGTGCCAAATTCTCCGCTTAAGCTGATACAATGTCTAGTCGACCGTTCTCCTAGAGAGTATCAACTACACATTTTGTTACTCAGACAATGTACATACTTGTAAATTTTCATATGTGTGTCATTTTAAATTGTGTTCATTTTTAGTACCATAAGACTTGGTCCACAACCGTTACATATTACCAGGACCTACGGAATTCCATGAGTCTATAATCATACTAAAACTTTTTAACCTACAACACAGAGCACCTCATTTATACTTTCATTCCAGATTTTTTTAGCATGTTTAGTGTACTTTTTATTACTCACCTACGTCACACGTAATATTTCATTTTCATATGCAACATTTTGAGTACCATAGCCCTTGCCTAATTCAACCACACTTCATATTGTAAATTACATATTCATAAGATCCTTACTGCTTAGAAACATGTTTTAGGATTTCGCCAAGTATTATGTATGTTTAATATGGCTGATGATGACCGCGAGTAGGGTTGAAACTAGTCCCATCTAATGTAAATAACATTGTAAATACAACTTAGTATTGAATAAGTGGAAAACTCTCCTGTGCATTATTTATATGTTGGTACTGGCCACCTTCTTCTTGCTAGTTGCTTTACGTCGCACCGACACAGATAGGTCTTATGGCGACGATGGAACAGGAAAGGGCTAGGAGTGGGAAGGAAGCGGCCGTGGCCTTAATTAAGGTACAGCCCCAGCATTTTCGTGGTGTGAAAATGGGAAACCACGGAAAACCATTTTCAGGGCAGCCGACAGTGGGGTTCGAACCCACTATCTCCCGAATACTGGATACTGGCCACCTGACCCTCGGCCAGAGAGTTGCAGGTAGTACCATCTACTGTCATATACGGTAGCAGGGTGTTCCTGACCCGACAAAGTACATATTGTGCTGATGTCAACAGGCCGAATGCCGCTTCGGGCCCTAACCTGGGGGCTTAAGCCTCCAGACCCCCTTTGCTTGATCACAGACCAATGGGTTTGCCACTAGCCAGACCTAACCAATTCAGACCAATGGTTTTGTCACTAGCCGGACCTAACCTATCGAGACCAATGGTTTTGTCGCTAGCCGGACCTAACCTATCGAGACCAATGGTTTTGTCGCTAGCCGGACCTAACCTATCCAGACCAATGATTTGAGTTAATTCTAAAGCTGGACAAAGTGAGGTGTAGACTGCGCTGATGTCAAGAGGACTAAAGCCGGTTCGCGGCCATAACCTGGGAGCTTACGCCCCCAGACCCCCTGTACTTGATTATAGTCCAATGGGTTTGGCACTAGCTGGACCTAACCAATCCTGACAAATGGTTTTGTCACTAGCCGGACCTAATCTATCCTGACCAATGGTTTTGTCATTAGCCGGACCTACTCTATCCTGACCAATGGTTTTCTCATTAGCCGGATCTAACCTATCCAGTCAAATGATTTTTTCATTAGCCAGGCCGGATAAATAATAATATTTTTAAAGGGTCCAGGGATAGCCATTAGTGTCGTGCATTGTCCGAACTTGAGACCGGTAAGCAAGACAGAACAGCATGTGCCTAGCTGCATATGCAACCAGTATCACGCACGAGTGGACCGTGTAAGCTAAATTGCCCGAGTTTGCTCCAATTCGTTCGACAGGTCATGTTCGGAGCGAAGCTTGCTGACTAGGGAGGATGGCCTTGCTTGCTTTACTGACGTTGCAAGCAATGTGGATTTTCCAGATATAGGGAATCCCTTGTTTACATACAGCAAAGCCCGGGAATTCGGAGCTATAAAAGAGAGAAGGAATGGTTGATTTACCCTTTTGTTTTGAGCTAAAGTTCACCATGGCACGTGAATCGACGGACAGCGTTATGACTAAAAAGCAGTGAATATAAACTAATCAAGAGAGATGGGCTCAGTTCTGATGTTTAGAAGTTCCTGCTTGTGGTCACTGCAGATAGTCAGCAGACATGGTATGTTTCCTGTGAAATGTGCAATGCACTGTTAACATATAAACCCGGTACAACTCATTTAAAAAGAAACACGTTTGCAAATTTAATGCTGGCTTTTCTCGCCAAGTATTGCCCGGCATTACAAAGCAAACCGTAACTAGCGCGTGTGAATTCATGTGTGCTAAAGATATCCGACCGTTTAACACTGTTGCCGGAGAAGGCTTTAAAGAATTAGGGCAAGAACTGATTAATATCGGTGCTAATTTTGGAAAAGTAGATATTGTTGATGTGTTACCGCATCTTTCCACCATCAGTAGAAACGTCCAGGCAAAGGCAGATGAAATACGAAGCGAAATAATGCCGCTGATTACTTCTGGTATGCACGACAAATGTTGCTCGGCTACTGTTGATATATGGACTGACCAATACAACCAAACCCATTATCTAACGCTGACTACGCAAAATATAGACAGAGAGTGGAAGCTGATCAGTAATGTGGTTTTTACTACAAAATTTGAAAATACAAAGAAAACAAGTGCAAGTATAATTGAGGAAGTTAACGAAAGAATGTCCGAGTTAAACATTCCTCAGTGTGATTATGAAGACATGTTTTTTGTAACAGATCAGGGTTCAAAAATAAAGACAGCTTTCGAAGAACATAGACGTGTGCCTTGTGATGCTTACTGCATAAATACAGCACTTGCGCACGTATTCGATGAAACGAGATTTCTTATGAAAGATGCACCACTATCTGCAAAGACAATGAACTCCACAAAGGCAGTAGTGAGGTACGTGAAAAAAAGCGGTCTTGCTGCCCAGCTTCAAACAACGATACAGCAAGAAGTAATGACGACGTGGAATAGTCTCTATACGATGTTACAGTCTGTTTTTAAGCAGGAGGAATACACGTGGCAGCACGTGAAATTCATTAACCATTTCTCCGATAGGAGCGATATTTACTACATTATTTTCCAGTATTGCTTACCTATATATATATATATATATATACACACACGAGGCCACCCGAGTTCAGTACATTGTAGAATCACAGTCTAAAAATACGAGTTTAATTATGGACAGTTACATGCGCAGTCATAAGTCCACCACTGAGGCAAAAGCGAATGTTTCCATAGATAAAGGTGCGCGAGACAAACAACAGAGTACGGCTAAACAAGAACGAGGGGAAGTGAGCACGCCCACCTGTGCCTGAGACAGCGCGTGAAGGAGCGAGTATGAAGGAGCAAGTTCGAACGAACATAGCTCGCCTCGCCTGTGAGAAGCGAGGCTCGGTCATAGACATACTCGCCAAATATGAACCGAGCATAGAGCGTGTTTTGCACGACACTAATAGCCATACTGTTTCGTCCAGGGGAAAGAAAGCGTGATGATTATTGTAAAATTTGACCACTGTAAAGTATAGATTGCGCTGATATCAGTCTTGTATGATACGAGGGAAATTAATGAAAGAAATTATAACATCTTTTTTACAGGATGAATGAAAACACCTGTGATTGTTCCACGGATAGCCGTATTTTCCTGGTAGACGAATGCTGAAAAATGATTTCATACACGCACATAAACAAAGTTTAACGTACATAGGAGGGAGGGAAGAAAGATTTATACCGAAATTTTGCATACCGGTACCTTATTGGGGAGCATCTAAAGAATAATTCGTTCACTCGCCAAACACTGAGTTTCGTGTGATGCCCACACTTCTCACAATTCCTTTCCCTAGTTTTTAAGAATAGCTTGTTGATTACCATAGCAACGGAGAGTTTATTTATGACCGTAGCAACTAGCCATGAATAAATTAAACAGCCCGATCAAAGTTGGTACTAGGAAATAAGTTGGTACTAGTCGCCAAGAAATTTACATTTCCAATGACAAATGAATATTAAACGGTGGTTTCTGCGCTGGTGAGGGTTATAGAAAGTTTTACTTACACTTCTTTATACCTGAGGTGGACACTCGATATTTAGTTCGTCACTTTCATTAATTATTAGTAGACATTATGAAATCAATGTTGCTTGCATTGCTCTCATTCTTTAATTAGATTAAATGAATTAAAGAAGCGGAGGGTTTACGATGGTATAGCATTTCATATTACCATTTCATTGTCCTGATTACTTCGATACGGAATGTTAAAATCGTCATTACTACCACTACTACGTTTTCATTCCTCACCTGAAGGGGAAGGCGGGCCTCTTAGACGGTGACGCCGTCTCTCAGGCCGGGAGATTTGTTACGGCGAAGATGTGCGGAGAAGTTGAGGGGGTCGGCGGTCGTGGCCTATACTATGAACTGACCCGGCATTCGCCTTAGTGCAGGAGAATGGAAAACCACGGAAAACCATTCTCAGGACAGCCGACGGGTGGGACCAGGCGTGAAGTCCGGCACTGTGCCCCAGGCCCGTCTCCCCCGAATGCAGAGGCGTAGAGTCACGGTAGAGCCGTGGCCAACTTTGTTCGGTTGGCCGGTCAGAGTACAGAGCATATGGGACAACAACCCACTCTGCATCTACCGACCAATCGTCATTTTGCCATGAATGACTATAAAGTAGCTGCCTTTGTGGATCAGTTGGTAGAGTGTCGGGCTCCGGATCCCAAGATAGCGGGTTCAAACCCGGCAGAGGTAGTCGCGATTTTTGAAGGGCGGAAAAAAGTCCATTAGACACTCCATGTCGTACGACGTCGGTGTGTAAAGGATCTCTGGTGCACATTTCGTGTTTACACGACAAAATTAATTAAATCTCAGCCATAGACGCCCAAGAGAGTTTCTGTTTACTCGGTCCGCTATCTAGTGGGCCTAGAGTAAAACGGAACGTCGAAACTGACGAGCAGACAGCCAGATGGCGTCAAATTGAAATGTCTGCACACGGTAGCTGAGGCCATACGATTATTATTATTTTAACTATAAAGTGTCATAAATCAAGCGGCAGAAAATACGAATTAGAATATACAGACAAGTGGAATCAAAGAGGCCGTAAATATGAAGTAAAAATACAAACTGAATCCAAGTGGCCGTGACTTAGACAAATGCACTAATTTCAAATTTTTAAACCAACAGTAGGAACAATCGAACATTGCACTAAGTTACGACACGAAGATTTTCAAGAGGATACATACGTGAAGAAAATAGCTGATTTTAAGAGATTTTCAAAATTATCGAGAAAATAAGTTGGAACACAAAGTCATAACGCTATATTTCTCATAAACGTATAAAATCCTAAGCGGAATAATCCAGAAAGAGATAAAGAGAATAGCTGAGCGCAGATTGGGATTGAATTAAAGATTGACGAAAATTTATTAGAGAAGACGTTTGAAAAACACTAACTTACAGTAGTTTATCATAAAACAAGACGTTATTTAGGCCACTCTTTATATCATTCAAACTAAAGTAGCAAAATTTACGACGTCATAATCTACCTTTAAGAAGATAGAGATAATACAAGATGGCTGTGTAAATAGGAAGATTATGAAATTAACGATGTATTTGAATAACTTATACAAATATACAAAGCACTCGTCACCTTAAAACTCATCAGAATTGATGGCATAAGTGTATTTTATATAAAAAATAACAATCCTCCCGTTAACTCACGGAAAATGGGGTTAGGTTTAGTTTACGCATGTTCACTGTAAAACGTTGAAAATTAATTAAGTAATATCATTCTTGTACCACCGTTTAATTTAGTCTCTAAATCATACATCTTGGTCATGATTTTTCGGATCTTTCTGGGACTGATTTAAATTTCTTTGTAGTAAGGTACGTTGGCTGATAGGGAAAATGCTAGGATAGGCATCATTAGTTTTAACTTCGGAAGTCTGCGCGGCACTGGAATTAGATCACCACCTTCTATAGGTATATGTCTTCCCTCAGAATACATTTGATTTCAAAAATGATAAAATCATTAATGCACACAACAGTATTAGTCCTATGATTCGTTTCGAAGTTTTCCTTACGAATGCTCTTAACCCAATTTTGCCTTAATACCAGCTCTATTTGAAACGGGAACACTGAGCTCTTACTTACATCCAGGCACACAGCACATTGAACTATAAACATATTGCATAGGTAACTAAAAATAAAGGAAGTACTTTCGGAGAACACGAGAATCAAAATTAACCTAATCACCATCGACATTGTTGGAATAAATAAGCTCTTTGAGAACAAACAGCTTCTTACGGCACTGAAAGAGGATCTATAATCTTCTTAAGACCATAAATAAATATCATGTACGATTGATAATATTCAAATTTCTATAAATATTTGGTAATAACAACACGGCTTACACAAATCAAAACAAATGCATGCTAGCACTCCAGCTGCCGCCATTATGGACAGTTTCGATAGGTCGGTTAAGGTCTGAGATATTGTAGTTGGTCTTGACACAGATAAGAGTATCGATTTCGGTGGAAATTAAATCTCATAATATTATCGACACTAAGCGACACGCCACCGTACGGGGAAGTGTAACTTTGATTATAGCGTTGTTACAGTGAGTGTAATCTACTCAAACACGGTAGCTTCGACAAAGAGAGGATGAAGCAATATTTAAAAGAAAACTGAAATTCAAGTCAAGAGCTTAGGAAAAGTATCCTTCCGCATGTGAGCAAGTCCCCTGTTCCCCCTTCCCGTCTCCGTTTACCATCTCCGCCACAACCAGCTTATCATTAACGCCGTGAGTCTATCTGACGAGTACTTCATTCTGAAACAGTGAAGCATCAAACGAAATCACTTCCTTTCACATAGCTGTACTTTGATTACGTACCATACCTATTTATTCCTTTATTGACCATGTAAAACCTACAGAATACTGACAAATGCCGAGGCAAGAGAAGCAAGGTTTATTTTTATTTCATAATACAATTTGTTTGAGGCACATGGAGACTTGCAACGTAATTATACGATTCCGCTCTCGTGCAACGACTGTCAGTGGCAGTTTCTCACAGTTCAAAAAGCTGAAAAACCCACCCGTGAGTGGGATTGCAAAATACAATGTTTCCAGGAATGTTGTAAATATTGTAGTCTCGCCATTCGGAAGGTAAAAACGAACTCATGATCCCCTCATGACATTTCTACAGGTTACGAATAGAAAGTACAAATTATTATTATTATTATTATTATATTATTATTATTATTATATACGCCAAGGATCCTATTCCCATACCGTGTTAAGGCCCTTCCTGTTTTACTTACAGCGAGTGCATAGTTTGAACTGAGCTGACACATCGATCTTTCGCTGGAGACTTGGATTTTCCGTGGAGTTTAAATTCCAAGCGAGCGGCGTAACCACTGTACACAGAAGCGCCGTTCAGCTGCGCAGTCTTTTTCACGTCTTCCACATTCCACAGCGGATTCTAATCTCGTAGGCTACTGTAAACGTTTAAAACAATTTGATTTTGATTTCCTACTTATTTTTTCTCGACTTTTTCTAGCTTTAAAGTATTTCATAGGGGACTCAAGCGTCACAGCATCACACACGTGTTGCTCACAGCTGGCAGCCATTGTGAATACTGAACATGCTGTTCAGTCAGTATTGCCAACAGTTTTCTTGGATCCATCTTCAACGTCGCACATATTATGGGAACTTATCAGCAATGGAATGAACTCGAACAAATCTTACTAACTACTGTCCCCTTCAAAAGTGGTAATAATTTAGTAAAGGAAAATGATTTATTTCATCAGCGAGTTGGAACATTATTTAATCGCCAGGAGGGTGAGATTTTGTACTTCCGTGCTAGTGCGAGCCAGCCACTTGCGAACCGGTTTTCCCGACCTACCAAGAGAACGAGGAAGCAGGGTGAAATTCCTGTTAGGTGGCCTTCAAACACATGTGTGCGTACCACGTGACCCGGCGAGCAGCGTGATCTCAATCGATCAATAAATGGAAAGTCAAGTGACGTGAAACTGGAGCAGCCAATAAAAATGACAACCTTCACAGGAATGCAACAAATCCACCAATTAAATGTAATTAAGAGGCACACCTACGTCTTAAGACAGGGAATTAATGGTAATTCCAGAGGAAATTTTATAGAGGGTTCTTACTTCTGAACACTTGATTTGAGCGTCACTCTAATTGCAGCTACGGTAGAGACTGGACGTCGTTCGCTTCACTGGGAGACTTTACATTAGAGAAGGCATTGAAGACTGTATAAACTGCAATACAGACACTTGGAAAAATTAGCTACGATTTGTTTAGGATTGTCAAAAGATAAGTGTCCATCTCCAAATTATAAAACATCGCGTGTGTACCCTGGACTATTGCTAAGACTTTTGTTAGTTTCAGCTTTCTACGAGAACTCGGAAGAAGGAAGGTCGTTGGTTCGAGCTCACTTCAAGATGGCTATCCAGTTCCGTGATGAATACTACAGTTTCCTGTGCACCTTCAGCTCCTCCATGAGTCACTAATCATGTAAGGCGTCGGACATGGGCAAGACTTTGTTCGATGGAAGGTGATGTGACCACGTACTAGGTCATCAGCCAGAATCCCGTTCACACTAGCCACATGAGTATTCTTTAAGAATTCAATTTCTTTCTATTTCTGTAAAATGTTTGTAAAACGTAGCCTTACCTTATTCATTTAGATTGCTATTAGTTTTGCAGTAGTTGGACTTTTCATTCTTCTTTCTTTGGTGGGAGGTAGTTTGTGCTCTGGAATGAATGTGTATTTGTTTCTATTAGTTAGATGAGTGTATGTCATCGAGAGAGACCTGAACTGTCCTAAAAATTTAGAAGGCAGGAGAGATAAAAATAAATGAACCCCGCGTTAATTTTGAATGATTTTGAAATAATTTGAAAATTAATTGAGACAAATTAGGACAGTGCTCTGGTGTTTTTCTAAGTGTAAAGTTTCATTCTACGATTGTACGACATGTTTGTGGGCTTGAGTTCGTTAGAGTCATCCGAATAACTTCGTACGATAGCTTTGCGAGTGAGATTATGCACGGTCAAAATTATAATAATAATAATAATGAGTAAAAATAATTAAACCTAATTACGGGCTAAAATTATTTAATAAGGTCATGGGTTTAATGTTAGTTTATTCTTGGAATGAATTATCGTGTGCTCACTTTATGTAAAGTAAGACTGGAACATGGCAATCCTCCGGACGGAGTAATGACGAATTATATGTATATTTTCTGCGCTATTAATTTGAGTATGACTTGCAGATGGGCATTATATTTTGAGTAATAATTTATGCATCCATTAGAGTCATTTTTGGAAGAGATGTATCACTGGACATGATTTCTTCGAGCTTCAGTGCAGATGAATTGAGAGCCACGACATTATAGGTGAATAAAAATGAATGCCGCAACTCATGTACCGTAAGCGCGTATTCTAATATTTTGACCTGTGTTGTAGTTATTCTACTTGCTTATTTTGGATGATTTCTGTTTAAAATATTCCTTGAACATCGTTGTATAATTAATTTCTACATATAAGTGATAACCTCAATTCTATCACATTCTAAATTGATACCTAGGATATACGTGATATTGTCATCTAGAGAATGATTTCCCTAATTTGCAATAAATCCTAAATTTAATAATAATGGGTTAGTGTTCGTGTAAATAATATTATAATATTGTCGTGTACCAATGTGTGAATGTGTGATGTGTGATTTAATTATATTCTGTGTTTTATGAATATTTCTTGAATGATTTTGTGATGATATTCTCCACTGTGCGCGTCAAATTTTTTGACCGATTTATTTTATTTCGCGTGTCCGTGATTGGATGAATTATGAATCTTTAGAAGATTTTATTATAATTTAAGGTAGACTAGGGCCTAATTCACTAAGTTAAAGTGAATAAGAGAAGGCAACGTCCGTGGACTGATGTCACGAGATTGAATTATTAGTTATTGTACAGTCACTTTCTACATAAAAAACGAGTAAAGTTTAGGTTGATATGAGTTCAAGTAAAAGTTTATTATAAGAAGTTCAGTCAATTAATAATTATAAATGTGAAGTAATTGTTGAAGGAAAGGTCTAAGGAAGACTTCTTAACCATAATTTCTTGCATTAAATAGTTTTCAATAATTTAAATAAGGAGGAGAAAATGATCATTTTCTTGTGAAATAAAAGCGAAATCCGGATGGAATATTTTAATTTAAGCAATTTGATTACCATTATAGGAGAGTGATATCAGATATTATTTTGATTTTCGATTCATTTTACAGTAAATTAATGATTCCTATATTTATTATTGCAGACACGAACAGTCATTGAACTTTAATTTGAGCAAGATCCCTCATAAATGATAGCACGAGGAGAAGATATTTCCAAGAATCAAACCCAGATTTTGTGAATTTAATTGTTTTATTTGAAAGAGTGTCAGTTTTAATACATGTATAAACCTATTTTAGTTTCCTTTCATTTGTCGCTAGTCCTTCATCTATCTCTGCCTTTAAAAATTTCTGCACAGCCGATGGCGAACGGTCCACCTCTGAGACCCTCGCTCTCCGGCGAGCTGAGCCCGGCATGATGGGGGCAGTACACAGTGTAATAAGATGAGTTGGTAACGAACCCGAATAACATACAACCTGTGATATATTTTTCATATTTTTACGGGGCAAAATTTTTAATTCGTCAAGTCAGTTCACCAGAGTATCTCACCAAACTCAAGAAAGTTCCTGACTTCAGGAACAAGTAACAGACCTAGGGAACTATTTGGTGCTGCGGAGGCCTTTTCACCGACCAGAAGTCTAACATCAAAGGGACCGCTAAGGTCTTGAGTTGACTCTCAGTATAGTAATGTGTAACCGAGCGTGTTGTACGGTCCGTATAGATGCAGCTTGCATTCTGAAGATCTTAGGTTCGAAACGCATTATCGGCAGCCCTGAAGATTGTTTTCCGTAGTTTCCCTATTTTTACACCAGGAAAATACTAGGGCTGTTATTATGGACACGGCTGTTCTTCCCCAGTCCTCTTTAAACAATAATCACCACCACTTGCCTTTTCCTATCTGATAGTTGCCGAAAACTTATACGATTATATATATATATATAACTCGTACAACCTACTTATTAGTTTTCATTATTATGTGTGTTTACTTGCCAGTAAATATAAGTGAATCCCTCCCGGTTGATGTATGTGACAGCCCTCTGACGATTGGGACACGTAATTCTGATATGTAGCCTATGTAGTCGAAGTGATCCATAATTCCATGGAAATTACCCCATGAATATAAAATACATCGATTGCCAAGAATTGTATTCAAGTTGACAACTACCGGACTGTCCCCTTGTCAGTCTCAAGAAACAAGTCTTTCGAAAAGCGAAACATTATTTTAAGATCTATCTCCCCGTATATGTCAAACGAACTGTTGCGATTTAGCAGCGGGCGACCCACAGAGAGGCCGTCGGACTAACCTTTCTTTCAGGAATCGCCTCAACATGATAATACAAATTATATATTTCATGGTGCATAACCTCTCATTGTGATTCACTCCTCTCATTTGAGGTTAACAGTGCTCTCGGCAGTGTTTAAACATGACCGGTTGAACATCGGTTTTAGACAGTGTCTAAGTGATAAATATCGTCTCTGCTACTTAGGCATTGTTTAACCGTAGACATCATCTAAATACCGTTTCTGCAATCGGCCCGAAGTTGATTGAGATGTGGAATTATGAGTTGAGCGTTACATTGAAGAGATTAAATGATGTTTATATTTGCGGCGAAGTAGAGATATGATGGAAATATGAGGTAAGAAATGTGAATGTTATGAATAATATGCATTCATGGATATAATAGTTGAGGAATTATATTAAATATGACGACGTTTGAGGAAAGAATTTTACGTAAGGTTAGTTAATGTTAATTTATGTACCGCAGTTATGGATTAAGGTTATATTTGACGCTAGTAGCGACGTGAAATATGAAATAACCTATAATTTGAGTTGATGGCAATTTGTTAGTGGACTTACAGGTTAATAATAGAGTACGATCTTCAAAAATAATTTCAAATAACCTATAAGTAAGAATATGATGGCATCTTCAAAGAGAATTTCACATGTTATTTCTTATTTCAACTATTTTATGCTGAGACAGCAGATTATTGATGGCAGATATGATCTTAGCGTCTTCATAATGTTGTCTTATCGCTATTAACTAGTTAGGAAGTTTCATCTATGGTATTCCTTGACTAAATACAACCATATGATTGAATTTATGAAGCGATACGACCTAAATATAACCTGTTTGCAAATGTGTTGAGACTATATTGGAAAATTTTACATATTTCTTAGGGAATATTTTGAATATGTCTAATCATGATTAACAATAATATTTTTATTAATACCGTATATTAATGATAAGTAGCCATTGAAAGCTACAGAGGTGAAACATTTCTTATTCTGCATATGTTTAATGATGAATTTACTCAAGAAAAGCAAAAATAGATGAGATAATTTTCCTGAAAGAAGCATTCTTGGATTCTTGGATATTAAAACTCAGTATCATGTAAAAACTTGATATCATATCAGAACTTGATATTTTGCTAAAACTTGGTGATATATTAGAGCCTAATATTTCATGAGAATTTGATAACTATAAGATTTATTCCCAAAGAATTTCATGCTATTTTATTGTTAATATATCATTTCTTTAATTTCAAATTAGTCAGTTGGAATGATTGTTTCATTTATGTCAACTTAAAGTTATACAATTTTAATTTTCTTTTATAAGAGACTGATGAGATAAAGAATGTAATTCATATCAGGTCAGGAAAACTTCCATTGAATAATTTCAATCCACACAGAATTTTAGGAAAGGAATTATTTTTATTTGTGAAGATGAGACCTTGGACGACGATAAAAATGATTGATGATTGTGAACCGAAAGTTATGATAAAGATGATGACTTCAAAACAATTTTTACAAAGAAATACCAATGTGTGCAACAAAAAAAATGATTGGAAAAGACATTTAAAAAAAATTGATACAACTTATTCCCTGAGACGTTCTTCGTAGTTAACCGTGGATTTTCTTGAATGCCAGCGTGTGGATAATTAATGGAAAGAGTAGACACCCAATCACCAAAATGGTACAAAAAAAATTGAAGCCCAATTGTAGGACTGTGAAAGGGAGAAAAAGAGGTTGACTAAAAAGAGGAACGATGCCCAGCAAGGTTATTTGGTTCACATATCATAAGTCACATAAATCAATCAATCAATCAATCAATCAATCAATCAATTCAGCATTTAAATTTAAAATTTTTAAAATATATCACTCCAAAACTTGCGTTATTGTACTCTTGTAATGGCAGTTACACTGAGTTTTTAAAAAATCATTTCACTATACTGAGTTATACAATCTGCACATGCAAAATTATTGAATGTGGGAGGCACTACATTTCTCACACGGAGTATTAAAGCATACCACGTACTACGGTACTGTATTTGTACAAATAGAACTAATCAACTGCATTTTTGATCAATTACATACACAATTAACCCTCAAACAAACACGTATGGGATAGAATCCACCCCAGGTCTTTTTATTTTCTAGTGAAATGTACAAATAACTTTTCTGTGCTCTCCCCGCTCTTGTACCTTTCTGGCTGGATCCCTGCAGAAAGAGTCATTCGTACATAATCTATCTTAAAATCTCCAAGTAATACAGTAATTCATATTCTAGAATGCGATGATATGTGGGGTGGAAAGCACCTCCACGCGTGTGCTTAAGGGTTAAAAAATTAACTCCTAACAATTATCACTCTTAAAATGCACTATTTCATGAAGTTTCTCCTTTTTACACTAATATACCCGTACGAATAGATTATAATCAACTATTTTTCACCATTTTGCCATCAATATCTCACCAATATCTCATTTTTTCTGCAATAACATATTCATTTAAATTTAAAATCATGTTAAGATATGACGCAACTGTTCTAGAAGACTATACAAATCATGAATATCGTCATTAATCGGCCTACTACATAATCAAATTGACTTTACTGTTCAATAACATATTAAAGAACAGCAATACTCTAAATTATGCAGCGAAGCGAATTAAACATGCGTCAAGATCCTCATCTATACATTTTATAAGTACATTCGCTTTCAATAGTTCTACTAAAACAACAAACAAAATTATTATTTTTGCTCTGTTCAACTGCTCCACTGAACTGTTCCACAATCAAACCTGAAATAACAGAAGTTACAGTTTTGCAATCCTCTTTTAATATGTGAGAAAAAGCACAAGAATCTAGCTCCTGAGCGAGCAATAGTTTCGTGTTTTGCCGCATAGCGCTGTAAGAAAATAGTTGAAGCACTTCGGAAAACTTCGGTGAGTTTGCCGCCGCATAGCGCAGGAGGAAGGTAAATGTAATTCTTTGAGGGAGCAATGAGATTATGGGCGCGCAGCTGTAAGCTTGCATTCAGAAGTTCAAATTCCACTGTCGGGAGCCCTGAACATGGTTTTCTGTAGTTTCCCATTTTCAAACCAGGCAATTACCTTAATTAAGGCCACGACCGCTTCCTTTTCCTTCCTAGACCTTTCCTATCCCATCGTCGGCATAAGACGTATCTGTGTTGGTGCGACGTAAAGCCAACTGTAAATATATATACATTATGGAGTATTTTCATTTCTACGAGGATATGAACTTTCCAGTCCTAACGATGTGACTCGCATGAGCTTTTCTTGAATTACTGTGCGATACATTGTTTTTTTTATTATACGTCATAGAAATATCATTTTTCTACTCAAAACAAAATTTTAAAATCTTGCAAATGTGCTTTTATGCGGAGTCCGCGACCTCGGATATAACGGAGACTTCGTTTCAATAGCACTGCAGGCATTCCGAGTCTCCTGCATCTTTGAAGAATCCAGTGAAATACTGATGATGATATTGACATAAAGATGATGAAAAAATTGCTTTTATGTGCAAATTATTCTCATAATGACAATTGGAATCGTGCTGAGGAATGGAGGGATAGCCTGACATCTAGCGGCACTATTGAACTGCTGCTCCTCTGAAATTTAGTACTTGAAAAGACCGCAGAGGCCTTTACTTACTCCATAGGCAACGTCCCGCTTCACATCAAGATCCATTACGCTACATTACGTGCCACAACTTGAAACCAAGGCTACCTGACCAAAGTTTTCCAAAGTGCTCCGATTATTTTCTTACAGCGCTATGCAGCAAAATATGAAACTATTGCTCTCTCAGGAGCTAGACTCTTGTGAAAAAGCACAATCATTTTTATTTTTCCGAAAAGCTCTTTCTTAGAATGAGGTTACTTTTTATGTCCCGTAGAGTCAATTGCATGTTTCAGTGTTTTATCGTGGAAGATTTATTGGACAGTTTTGCCTTTAGAATGTAGGTTGTAACAGGAACTTCTTTGAGAACGGTTATTTTTAAGGAATCTCTTTCGCTATTAATGAAAGAGCACAATGTAGCAATATGCTCACTATGTTCTCATAGGCTTGCTTTACATCCACGTTCACTTGTTATGACATTCCTGTCATAATTCATCTGAAAATACCATCATATACCAAAGTATAATTATATGATGTATGGAGCATAATACTAATATAAACCTAATTAAAATCGTAAACATTTTGGTGATTAAACATGATGAAATGTCTTTATATAAAACTAGAAAATAAATAATAAATCTTCTTCTTAAGCCGTCGTCTCCAAACGGAGGGAGACGATCCACACGGCCAGCTCCGATCTTGACATTGCAGCCATGCCATGTGGATTTATTGGAATATCTCTCAGGATCTTTAATGCAGTGGTTTCCTGTTACCTTCTGCATCCTAATGCCGTTGAGCAAACTGGTTCCTCCACCTTTGCGAACAATTTATTGTCTCCAGGACAATAGAGTGCCCTTACCCATCCATTCTCAAAGAGACTGTTGGCACTTGGTATAGGAGATCTCCTTATACCGGGAGATAATCGGTCCCTTCATTTGTTAGCCGCCTGCATATAAAATATAAATAATATTTTTATATGCAGTTGTTGCCCCCTCTCTACCGCAGGGAGGTGAATGTCAGGATTTCACAGTCATTGAAACAAGGACCAAATGGCATTTCCTTGTTTCTCTAGTTTTAATAGAATAAGGTGATTGACTGCCTGCTGTCATTTCTTAATGGATACAGTACTTCTGCATCCATCTCTTGGCACAGGCCAGAGTAAAGTGTAGCTTCCACTGAAGTCCCAGTCAACATCCTTGGCTGTGACAAAATGGAATTTGCGGGGTATGGGTAGTGCTGAGCAATGACATTCAGAGCATGACTAGTGCATCTGAGTGTTATGAAAGGTGCTGCTCATAGGGTCAATCATGCTGCAATAGTTCTTTCTGACCCAGCGAGGAAAGCAATGGCAAACTACCTCGCTCCTCATCTTGCCTAGTACGCCTCATTTTGGTGATGCCATTGGTTTTTGGGGTTTCCTTATAACCGCATAACCTTTGGTAGTGCTATTTGAGGATCCAACCAGCCTCTGGGCTGATGACCTAACAGACAGACAGACAGACAGACAGACAGACAGACAGACAGACAGACAGACAGACAGACAGACAGACAGAAGGTGACTGACACTAGTTTCCCGTAAACAATTACTAGATATTACTTCTTCTAGTCTTTCTTTCACGTCAAATGTATGTTGGCTTGTTTGAAGATGTCTGCCCCTTTTTTCAAGGGTGGAATGTCTGAAGTATAATGAATCCCATTTTATTTTTCGAAATCCAATGCATATTTACTATAAATTAGTTTCCGAAGCCATATCTCAATATTGTACAATGAATGCTTAGGAGTACAAATACGAGATACTACTTGCAAATTCCGCATGGGATAGCATAACTCCCGCAAAATCGTGTCCGTTCTTTCCGCTAGAGACACTTGCAGCCAAAACAGCTCCACTAGCACGGTCCCTACACAGGAAAGTTATTACTTGATTTGGAGAAAAATGGTACATACATTACTGTTGTATAGATTCCTTAGTTATTCTGGTATTGTGGGCAACATAAAAGCTGATAAAATGGCAAAGGAGGCTGCTTCTGGAGATGGCATACAAATTAATATTGCAATTCCATTTAATGACTATCTAGCTCTAATTTAAAAAGATAGTCTACAGCAATTGACTGTATATTGGAGAATATTGCAAAAATCAAAGGAAAATTTTACTATCTTCAACATAATATCTGTCAAAAACCCTGGTATTTTAAAGGTAACTATTTTCGATGCCATATTACTAATATAATATGGATGAGGTTTAATCATGCCTAACGTCCCAATTATAAAATTTGCTTTTGTCTAATAGACTCTCTCTTATGTACATTTAAGATAAACGATGGTGATACAAGTAATATATTCTCTTTCAATGTATGAATTACGAGCATCCACAAAGAAGGTTTAGTCAGAAATTAATTAACCTACATATTCTATTATAGTACCAACAAATGTCTGTTGCTTATTGTATAATCCTGTTCCTGAGATAACAAACACGATCAACTGTTTTCTTGATCAAACCCATTTAATATTATAATGTATGTTCATTTAATATCTAACTCTACCTGCAATTATAAATTTTATGTCTTGTATCATATTATTTTCACATTCATTTGTGTAATCCACATGGTGATTATTATTTCAATGTTTCCAATCAAATATCAATTAATAATATTCCAAAAGCTAAATTAATGGGGTGGCCCTTGGACTGAAGACCAAATTGTGTTTGATTCGGGCAGTAAGTCCGATGTGGTATTATGAATCATGAGAAACTGACTTAGCTGCACAGATCCGGTCACGTCACTTTCAGCTTGCATTCAGGAGATGGTGGATTCAAACCCCATCATTGTCATATCTAAAGAATTTTTTTTGGCGCCTTCTCCATTTTCACTCCAGGCAAATGCTATGGCTGTACCTTAATTAATAAGACAATTCTTTCTTTCTTTCTTTCTTTCTTATTCCTCTCATATCCCATTGTCGCCATAAATCCTGTCTTCAGTTGGTGTAAAGTAAAGCCAATAGCAAAAAATAAATAAATCCTCACAATTATATACTGTACTCAGACTCGGTATTGAAATTTCTTGCTAATCAGAGCTGTAAATCATTAAGTGATATATAAATTCGTCACACCAATTTCTGTTAATGTAGTCTGACTCATTACTACTCCTGTACATTTCCTTGGTTTTATTACTGTTAAGCTGGAAACTGAAATTATGTTTTAAAAAAATCTCTGTCTGCTTATTGAGAAAGGAAGAGGAAAAAATTAAAGCAAAGAAAAAAAAGGATCGATAGGTACGACGTGGTAAGTTAGTTCTTGAACTTGAACTTTTGAAAATCAAATAAGTGAAACAATTCATATCTTTCTCTCCTTACAGCTATGCATACATCAAAACTAAGGCAGGGAACGCAGAAAAGTAAATTGTTTTTTCTTTCTTTCTTCCTCTTGTCAGACTGAGTAGCTCAGATGGTGCAGCGCTGGCCTCCTGAGGTTAGGTTTGCAGGTTCAATCCTGGCTCAGTGTGGTGGTGATTGAAAGTGCTCAAATACGCAAGCCTCATATTGATTGGTAGATTTACCGACATATAAAAGAGTTCCTGCACGGCAAAATTTGGGTAGCTTGGCATCTATGAAAATCATAAAATTAATGGGTGGAATGTTAAATAGTAGTAGCATTATTATTTTCAATTCCTCAGTGAGCTTGAAAGCTGACCTAATTTCTGTTCACATAGTTTGGCTCATTAGTGACTCTATACTACTCCTTGGTAAACTTGAAAATATAACCAGCCTGCAAGCTGAAAATATGCTTAAAAACCTCTGTCCCTTACTGTTTATTGAAGAAATAAGGAAAACATTCAAGCAAAATAAAGGAAAGACATGTTAAGTAAGTTCTGGAACTTTTAAAAATCATACTACAAAGATTTATTACATAAATAACATCGTACAAAACATGCAGTATCTGAGTTTATAATCGTGACCATTTTTGAAGGTCGATTGGTCTGTATTGACAAAATACAATAACCTATTATATGGGTCCAAAAGGACTTCTATGCCATACTTATAGATCTTGGCGTTAACGGCTCGTCATTGCGATAATTACAGCAAGTAGGAACTGTACCAGAACTTGCATAAGGAACCATCTTAGCATCGCATTCGGGTGGTATTGTTTAGAGAATCCTCGGAAATCATAAAGCAGAGTTTGGCCACGACAATTGGAAGGAGACAGAGTGCATTTCAACAGCTCTGCTTGAAGACGGAATGAGTTTCTTCAAATGTTCGTACTTGTAAAGCGTCCATATTGTGTCCAAGGTTAGATGTTTATATTTTTAATTTTTTTTCTATTGTATCGCCAGACAGGTTTTCAGCACTTCCCTCAGGGCAATGTATATTCACTGAGCTTTCAGGCAGGAATCAAAACTGCTCCTCCTTAACACAAATCTAGTATTTTAATATTATCGTATACAATTGAGGAACGTTTTTTTTCGAAACTCGACAATTGCAGCAAACATCGTTTATCAGGAAATGTGTTTTTTAAATTTTCACTTATAAGCATATACAAGAAACATTTCAATTTTTTTCGATATTAGTTCCAATAGAGACAAACACGTTGTAACCGTCCAGGCTTCTGCAGCCCTACTAATTTAATATATCATTTTACGCGATATCATTTGATATCAAGTTTATCCGCCATCGGCAATTATTTGTAAATAACATATTTTTTCAACGTCAATCATTTGTAATCAAGGCTTTTTGGAATCATATTGTATATATGATAACATCGTTTTATTATTTAAATTATTATATTATGTAGGATAAGAATTCATTATGTTGTAAATACGGTCAATATGTTGAGACATATAGTCGAGCCGTTGGCTGTCCGGCCCTGACGTTTCTCAGACAGTGTTGCCGATTTTGAACCATACGATATAAACACACACACACACACACACCTAAAATATTTCACGTATACGTAGATCAGATTCTGTGTTAATGCGCCGGAAATGCGTACGGAAATGTGCGAAAATTACCTCTAATATATTGAAAACCAACACTAGTGTAATCATAATAATAAAACGTTCCAATTAAAATTAACTGCACTCCAAAACAGCGTAAATATAACAAAACATTCCAGTCGAAGTTATGCACATTCCAAGAACAGCATAAAGATAATAATAAAACACTGCAGTCAAAATTAAGCACACTCAGAGAATAGAATAACCGTAACTCAAAAACAGTAGGCTATAGACGTAATATAAAATAACAACATTAAAACCGAACTGTGTGAATAGTATCACTGTAATTTTAATAAGTCAGAATTAAAAAGCCTGAAAATAGTATCAACGTGGCAATAGAAACGTCGCTGTTAAAATAAAACTTCAACATGCTCATAGAATAGTAGTGTCAAAATAATAAAATATTGTAATGAAATGAAACAAATTATGTACTCACAGGGACTAATCCAAAGGGAATACGCCACACTCTCCGAAAATATCGGTGTCTTCGTCCTTGTCACTACTATTACTGGAGTCACTGCTATCATCCTCATCCAGGGAAATAATTTCTTCCACTCGACATTCAACAATTCCATCAGCTTCTTTTCCCTTGTGTAAATCTTCCCAGGTGTGACTCACAACACTTTTCCACTTACCCGCTGCAACAAGTTTGACTGCCTCGTGCACTAAGCGTTCAACATCAGTCAGACGGAAAGATTTCTTATTTTCGGCAACATATCCTTTAACTTGTGCCCAAATTAACTCGATTGGATTAAAGTGGCAGTGGTAAGGAGGAAGCCTAATTACCCTATGACCCTGAGCCGTAGCGATGGAGTCCACTTCGTAGGTGCAAAATCTAGGCTCATGGAGTTTTACACTTTGTAGCAGCTCCGCCTTTGTCATTTCTGCAGATATCCCTGGTACATTATTTCCCACCAACCACTGAAGAATGATATCTTTTCTGTCTTTCATTGTCGGTGCTTTGTTTAGTTGCACAGAGTGATAGGGGGCATTGTCCATAACAATTACGGAATTGGGACTTATGTTTGGTAGCAAAGAATTTTTAAACCACGGTGTGAAAGTTATCCCATTCATTTCTTTGTGATAATCACGAGTGCTATTTGATCTGAAAAGCATAGCTCCCGGAAAAAATCCATTAATGCCAACCTGCATGAAGCAAAATAAGCCTACTTCCCTTCCCAATAGGTGCTTTGAAAGTCCCTTCTACAGTTTCGTCTGTCCAGGCCACCGTTTTAGAATGTCCGGCATTTACTCACGTTTCATCTAACCACACCACTGTATCAGGACTAATCTACAGAATTTCCCTCAAAAATCTACCTCGCCATGCTACAATTTCACTTCTCTCCATCGCAGCTTTTCTCCCTGAAAATTTCTTCCAACGAAAGCCAAGTTCTCTCAGTATTTTACTTAAACTGGTCTTTCCTCCACTGAATAAGCGAGATTCTTTGAAAGAGTCAAGTAATTTATCACGTGTGGGAAATTTCCTCCTCTTGTAATAACTATAAACATGTTGCCTTATCGCATCCTTTTGAAATGCATCTAGTGATGTCTTGGTCTTCGTTTTTCAGGAGTACGTAGCACTTCAGAAGGTGTATTAAGATCCATTGGACACTTTTCTTTCGTAACACTTTTCACGGTTGTCTTACCTACTTTTAAAGCGTCACAAACTCGATCCACCACTTTTGTAACAGGAAAAAGAGGCCCACCGTTATCACGCTCTTTCTCAAAATATTCACGTAGCCGGTATATAAATTCACGGCTTTGGCTTTTATAACAACTGATTTTTTTCTTACTCGTTTTCGATGATCCGCTGGCCATGTCACAATAACAAAAACAAACGCCTTACACACACAGTGAACGCATACACTTCATGCAGGCTAGTGAGCAACTGAGGCCACGTGTTTCTCTTCAAAGAAGTGGCATCACCGCACTAGCAGTACAAGAGAGTCATGGCGACATGAACGGTGATTGGTGCTTGCTGTTAAATCTTAAATCTGGCGCGCCAGTGACGTCAGGCATTGCAAACCATGACTATTATTCTGCCACTAGAGGAACTCTTAGTATTCGTTGTGGTAACATAACTTTAATTAAAACAATAATATCAAATCGACGAGGGGTGTAGGTTTCAATGATTTAATATTAAAATCATACGGCACAATGTAAATTTATAATAGTGTTTTCAAGGTTATATGTATAGTTTCAAATCGCCGCAGGTTGGTAATACTCTTCTGTACTCTTATTTTTTCTTTTCATCACAATCTGTCAGGGCCGGACTGTAGTTGTTTTCATTTCATCTCATATTTGTGTATACGGAGGGTTATTCTTGAAGCTTGGGATTTTGCGTGCGTCATGGGTTTATTTTATGACCAAGGCTAGTAAACAGCGACCCGTGCGCGAGGCTTGCAAGCTGGTCAGCTATATCATCGCCACGCCTTCTGAACTTGTCGAGGAAGAAGAGAAAGGGGAGTTGATGCTTCGATCTATCGAATCAGATACTTCGTTGTATATGAGTTTTGAGATTGAACTGTTACCAAGAGTGGGGGTGAGCCCGGATATATACTGATTCTCAACACGAGAACGGAAGCTTCCAACCTAACAACCTTACGACCTTACAACCTTACAACCTAACTACGTGAACTCCATCACTAGTACTTCAACTGTGAACATCTACTTTGTACGACGTGATTTGATTTTTGAAACAGTATGTGGTCGCTCCGCGACATAGTTACTTTTGTACAATGTGTTATCGCTTCGATACAGTACTCAGCTGCGATAATGTTATCGGATCTACGTGAAACGGAAGAAGCTTACGGCTTGTGTTATTTTCAGTAAATATTGTGGACGAAGAACTACGTTTAGTTCAAGTCTACGTAATTTTGGTACAAGTCTGTACCGTATAAATAGTATAGCTCAGTTGGATTGAGATTTCTACTAATATGGAAAAATTCATATCTCTGAATTTTCTCCTCTTACGATCAACGCTGATCAGTTTTTACAAGTATAGGGCCAATGTCTAATTGAAAGACTAGGCAAGTAGGGAGTGCTAGTCCAGATAGCCCGTACCATATCAGAGAAGGAAGGATGTCCATGGAGCAAATTCTAGATCAAGAAGAGAACGAGTAACCATGGAAACCAGATGACTTCAACGGAAGCTGCAATTGGTGAGCTTCAATTAGATAAAGCAAGCAATAAGTAAATTCAGTAAATTAAATTCTAAATTCCTCCACGCTTTAAGGAAACTTTTCCGATTCATCTCATTTTTTTGTATAATAAATTCATTTGTATTTTATATTGCGTTAATTTTCTTTCTTAAGCGATACTTAATGGTTAATTATTTAAAATCCTACCCCTGTGATTTAAGTATAAGTCTCTATGCTTGTAAATATAAATTTTGGTTTACAGTTTTTTAAAACTGTAAACCATGGCGCCCAAACATTACATAGAGAAATGGGGAACCATGGAATGTTGTTTCTATTTGCGTGGCAATTTGCGGGCAAGCCACAAATAGTTTATTTAATATTCATGTGTTCCAAGATAATAACTTTCATCTCCTCAAGTGTTTTGAAGAGAGCGAACAGTTACAACGTTACCTGAATAGAACTTGTAGAAACTTAAGGTGGATGAAGTAAGATTAGAAGATAATTTTCTCAAGTTTTTCCAGAAGTCGAAATGGGACTTTACATTAATACTCTATGATATACTTTTGTTTACGGAATTATTTACTTATTTTAATTTTTGTTATTTTGTGAATAATATTTTTTGAATATTTATTGATTTATGAGCTCCATTGACATACATTTTATAACATAGGCTACTTGGTATTGTAAGATTACATAATATCATTAGATTCTAATATACTTAGCATCAAGCAATGCAACATAAAACAAAATAAGGTATTAACCTGTATTATCATTCCTATTGTAATGAATGAACACATTAATATCACACAGGTTAAATTAAAGTTAATTCTTACAAAATAAAATCTACTCAATTAATATTTAAGAACTCATCAAAATACATAACCAACAGAAGGCTGTTACTTGTCTTCTAAAACGACTCTGTAGAAATCCACAGCACCATCCGATATTTCAAAAAACTTCAACAGAGCTTGAACATACATCTTGTTCTTCACCATATTTTTCTTTGGTATAACAGAAGATTTTAGCAATGCTTCATGGCTGGATTTCATTTTCAGAACTTCAACTTCCACTAGGTATGCGAAGTAGGTATCCTGTACTGATACGGAGACTTTCTTATGTCTCTTATTATATGTGATAACACGTTGACTATTCATTTTAAATGACAACCTAGTTTGTAGCACCTTTTGTGCACTCTCTTTTAGATCTTTGATTTCCCAGTCCCTGCTCAGAATTTTAAGGGTGCCATGCTTCTCTAAGATATCATAGTATTGTTTGGGAGACAGTATGTTTTCCCATCTTCTGTAAGATTTCTCAATTCTACCGAACATTCTGTCTGGAGCCATCTAGCTGTGTCCCTGAATAGGGAAGAAATGTAGAATATCGTTGAATAACGTGCTTTTTTCCAAGAAAGCAGCAAGTGTGGCCAGGATGACACTGTTTTTGTTTTGACTGCTAAAAGAGTCTGAGAATAAATGTATCGTGGTAGGGCCATCTTTGTGCAGTTTCTTTTCTAGGTTAAAAAGAAAGTCCAATAAAGCCGAAGCACTTGGTTGCAACCTCTTGAAGATTCTGTTTATAGCCAAGTATAGAAAAATATGTCTTCCTTTCTCTGCTCCTTTGAGTGAATCATGATGCAGAGATTGTATAACAACACTTGTCTAGCATAGAAAACCTCACTTACTGATAACTTAGGAATTGGTTGATTCTGTTGCATGTCAAAACATATCTTGATGACAATTGGGTTTTCTTCTTTCATTATTTGACAAAACTGTTTCGCACAAAGTTTATGCAATCTATAACTTGTCCTCAGTTCATTCTTCTTCTCTAGGCATGTTTCTGTCTTTATTTTCATCATTCATCAGACTAATTTTACAAGTGGAGCATATATCAGTGTGAGTTTTGAATGACAGATTGAAACACTTAGGGCCGATTGTATAAACATCACTGACTGGAGATCAGTTTTAGTCTAAGTTCAGAAAATGATCTGAGATCAGACCGGTGTCATGTTGTATAACACTGATCTAAGATCGACTAATCGAAGTTCAATTTTGATCCCAGTTCATATGTGAGCGCTTGGCAACAGTGCAAAAACAGTCGAGTGTCACGAGTCGCAGTTGAGCAGTGTGAATGTTTTCATTTGTATTCGTATCGTATTGCGTGCCAAGCGAAAGAAAGAAATAAAGAAAAAATGACTGAAATATTTGTATTGAACAAGTAAGTAGAGAAATCATACAATAATCCTGTATTATGTAAGTTAAATTTGTTGGCAAGCAATAGGCCTACACTTCTTTATTTCTTCTATTTCAGGGTCCTGCTTCCAAATCAGCTGATCTCCACACATCGACCTCGAAAACAGCTTAAGTGCTCACAAAGTCACGGTCGCCTAGCATAAAATGAAACTGAGAGCTTAAAACTTGATAATGAAATTTAAAAAATGGAAATTTTAATGAAAAGGAGAAAGTTAGGCCTGGACAATAAGGAAAACTGGGTTTAATTGCATAGTACAGTGGCGTTATTGGACACATATAGTTGTAAAGTACATTATTTTTTTGGCTATTTTTGTTGCAGATAAACTGTTCGTATAATTTAGTTTGAACCACTTTTCGTAATAGACAACTGTAAATTTTTTGTAAATATTGTTACCTAAATACATTATTAATAATTGCTGCCCTTACAGCAGTGTTTTCTCTTCCATGAACGTAATTTGCAGCAGGTACTGGAATTTCTTCGAATGCTCTTCTTGCAGCGAACACAGCCTCATCTCTTTCTGGAACTGATCTACTGCATTGACAGCGATATTGTGCAAGATGAATGCTGCAACTATGATTACTGGAACACGAGCTAACTTCACTCTTAGCACCATACTGAGACAAGGGAACAGTCTTTTCACAACCCGAAATGTTCTTTCTATTGCTGACCTGGTTGTTTTATGGGCTCAATTATAAGCTACGATATTTAGGGACCTGAGCCTAACATCACAAATAACTTGAACATTTAACAAAAAACACCCATGACGATTCCTATAAACTTCTGCGTTATCACCCCCAGAAGATATTATAGGTATGTGGGTACAATCTATAGCGCCTATAACACCAGGGAAGTGTTTTACATCGAAGAGTTTGGCTGATCAAAGTTGCTGAACTGAAAGAAGTTTTCACGTAAAACTGACAAAGTTTCCACGGTAAAACAGAATATAAAGTATCGAGATTAACTCGCGTACTGTTAATTAATGTTTGAAGCCGGTACCGCAGTCTTAACTTACCTGCCTCTCACCCGGAGGGCCCGGGTTCGATTCCCAGCCAGATCAGGCATTTTTACCTGGATATAAGGGCTGGTTCCAGGTCCACTCAGTCTACATGATTACCTTTACTTGAGGAGCTCTTTTTATCGTGAGATGGCGACCCCGGTCTAGAGAGTCAGGAATAACAGCCGAGAGGATTCGTCACACTGACCATGCGACACCTCATAATCTGCAGGCCTTTGGGTTGAGCAGCAGTCGCTTGGCATCCCATTGGGGCTGTAATTTGGTTTGGTCTGGTTTAGGAGTGTTTGTAAGATTATAATTATACATATTTCATTTTTTAATGTTTAGCCGAATTCTTGATGGTTTTCATTCATTTTCTGTTTTCCCGTGCTGTATGCTTTTTTTTTTTTTTTTTCGTGGTCCCTCCAAAAACGGGGAATCGAAATTCCACTGTATTTAGTGTAATCCTTTTTTTTTTTGCTATTTGCTTTACGTCGCACCGACACAGATATGTCTTATGGCGACGATGGGATAGGAAAGGCCTAGGAAGTGGAAGGAAGCGGCTGTGGCCTTTATTAAGGTACAACCCCGGCATTTGCCTGGCGTGAAAATGGGAAACCACGGAAAACCGTCTTCAGGGCTGCCGACAGTGGGGCTCGAACCCACTATCTCCTGATTACTGGATACTGGCCGCACTTAAGCGACTGCAGCTATCGAGCTCGGTTAGTGTAGATCTCTCACGGAAGTATTAAGATATGGCTCTTTACTGACATTAAGTTTTTATTTACAATCAGATACAGAGGATTCAGATCATCTTTACTCCCTGTTGGTTTGCCTTAACATTTAACAATACTTTTTCTTGCCGCTTCTTTTCTTCCTTGAAAGCTAAAGTATTAGCTTTACGTTCTAGCCGTCTCTCCTATAAAAATTAAAGAAAAAGTTATGCTCACAGCACAAAATCACAGAGACAGTCTATTTACACACCAACAAAAATCATTCCTTACCTTCCTGTACAGCTTGATTGCCTTTTTCCTGTCTTTCTTTTCTTCTCGACTTTCATTTTTAGGTCTGACAGAAAGTGCAGACAACATTGAAATGACTGACTCTGCCCTTCCAATTTTGTTTTCTTCGTAGTTATTTGAATCTAACTTTGCCAAAGTTTTTGAAGTCAGTTTATTACTATCAAGGACATCAAGAGGAATTCCCGTTCGACCACTAACTTTGATACGTCCTGAAATCTAAACCAAAATAGTTAACAATAAGAAACAAACAGGCAATTGCACACATTGCAGACAAAACTTTGAAAAATAAATTACTGTCTACTTACTTTTGGTTCCGTAATGAGTTTTGGGTGGTTGTATAAATTAGAATAAGTGGAAAGGATGGACTCACAGTCCCATTTTTCAGTTGCTTTCTCAGATATTTCAATACATTCCATCTCACTATCTTCTGTATCAGAACATAAGTTTTCAATCAATGCAAGAGTTTTGTCCGTTTCTTGCAGTTTTGCAGTTTTCTCTTCCTCAAATTCATTTGCAAACTGCATGACAAACTCAGAATCTGGTGCTATATTTCCTTCTATTTCCTCACAATCCAAGGCACCGATATCATTATCGTCATAACCTTCGTATAGCTGAAAACCACACACAGCATAAAATTCTAATAATATACAAGTATAAACCACAAATAACATATGTACGTAGGAAGCATAAAAGCAGAATACCCTATTTATAGTACATATCAGTATCACAAATGTTTGAGAAGAAATGCAGACAGACAATCCGACTTGTCTCACTATAAGCATAGTTAAAGGACCAAGTAAAGGCACAAAAATGTACAACAGGTAAGAAAAATAGAAATAGCAACTTGCCCAGGCAAGGAAACAAAGGATGCACATACTGTATGCCATATTTACTCATATATATCTCACACTTTTTTCCTGAAAACTCAAGCGAGATACATGCAGGAAGATAGTAAACTGAACTTGATTAGAATTAAAATATTTTTAAGAGTTGTAAAGCCCCACAATTCTGCATAGTCAATTGCACTGTATTTTATTCCCCAATATGTTACTGAATATTAACAAAAGTATTCAATGTTAACATTGATGCTTTCACGGCCCATACTTGTAGACATGACATGGGCTTTTGGGCTTATGACATGGCAAGAAAACAATGTGAAACTCTTTATTGCAGAAGACTACCTCGGGAACAGTCGAGATTTTCTTCTGAAGATGCGGAGCAAAGTTCTCTGTAAAGATAAAGAGTTTCACCATATTTTCTTGACACAGCATAAATCCCAAAGCCCATACCATGTCTAAAATTATTCAAGTTTGTAGCATTCCATTCGTAACCGAATATGCTCTTCATGAGTTGAGCTATCCAGCCACCGTTTAGCTTCAGTTATGTATGGCTAATACCCTGCTTTGTTGCTGTTTCACGTGCTTCAAATTTTGTGTGAAACACCATATCCATCATCACGCAAACATATTTCATGTAATATTTTGGCCCCTAGAACAGATTTGCTTAATTTGTTGGGATTTTCAGAAGTAACTTTCTGTTTTCGCCAGGAACGTAAAATTAAAATCAGTCGCATTAAATTCTTGGCCTGCGACACAATTACCGTGTTTCTCCACAAACTGAATTGCTCGAATGTTAAAATTTGCCGTAAAAATTGAGTGCTTCTCCATAACTCACCTATAAGCAAAATTATACTGAAAAGTAAATTACTGTATCATAATATAGTGGGCTCGATCTTATACCTTACATCTCACACAGTATACAGAAAACTAAATCAGTTCAACAGTGTCACATTCCATCTAGCTCATTAGGACAGAGAATACCGTAGGATCTGGAATTATCTACCTGCTATTAACCAAACAAGGGGTGAGAGCTGCTGCAACTAAGATAAGGGGAGGATTACAGGAGACAGTTAGACCTTGAGTTGTAAGCAGACACGCATGCCACAGCTGCGGTTTGCCACATTTATACTGACATATGAAGAAAAAACAATGTGAGATACAAGCTGGGATTATTTTTCTCCCTTAATTCCATAAAAAAATCAGAGTGTGCATTATATGCAGGTAAATATGGTAACTGGACAGAAAAATAGAAATAAATGAAAGAATAATTTAATAAAAAATGTTTTTAAACATTTTTTGGTAGTTCTACTCAACCAAATGTGTGTCTTTCCAGTTCTTGTCTTTGCAAGTCACTTGTTACAATATGTTATCCTTACCCAGATGGGTGAGTGGACATGGATATCTGAAGACATTGAAAACAGAGACAAATGGGAAGACAGCAAAGCAGTAGATCCCATTTTAAAGGATAAACAATATGAAAGCAGAAGCAGCATTAAGATATAAAACAGAAGGAAAACTTACTTTTTCAAACCTCATATCCAGCAAAGATAATTGCTCATTTCGTCTAATGACAGAACTGGACATTGAATAGTTTGTAAACCGAGATTTAACTTCTTCCTGTGTGAATGTAAACTGTGACCCATTTAAGCTTCCAACATCATCCTCTTCATTGCTGTAAGCTTCATCTCCAGTGTCTTCTCCTGTCTCTGCAGTTGACGAGATATCACTGGAACAAAGAAAAAACTGACCATTATATGGAGCAAAACATTGTAACAGACTTAAATGACAGGAAACCTGAAATAAGAGAAAATACAAACAAACTGCCCTTGCTATTTAATTTCAAAAAAGGATCAATTTAATTTTGTGTGAAACAATACATAGTCCACTTTATAAGATAATCAATATAAATAAAATTCACAGATGGCCTCTTCTTTTATCATCATCATCATCATCATCATCATTATCATCATCCATTTCCCTTGTATATTCAGAATGAAATTACATTTGGTCTGACAATTCTTACAGCTGTCTTTGTCTCCTCCAGATAACCTTTCATATTTTCATTTTGAACTACAGTACTTATATTCATCTCCTAAGTTAGGGGTCCTCAACATTTTAGACGAGAGCCACATAAAAGATTTCAATTAAGCTTGAAGGGCCACTACGCTATGCTGCGATATTTCAAACTGCGAGATGTTTTCCAGATTCACAGGGATGCTGCAGAGTTGCTACTTTACATAAAATGCTATGAAAATAAGTATTATATAGATATTCATTTTCAGCCATTTACCAGCCACAAGTTGTACATATCAGTAATATAGTTGCAGAAACAGGAGTTGGTTCAAGTGCACTGTCTAGAGCCTTCCAGATACATCTCATAGGTTCTTGACACCTAATTATTTTCATATAAAAACAAGATAATCTCAATGTCACCCACAGACAGCCAGCCGTTGAAGAGTTTCAAGTTCATGTATAAGCGCTTGCAGGTTCGCATTTCACCTACAGCCACAGACATTTTGGATCATTTTTTAGGGTTCAGCATCCATCAATATGGTATCTACGCATGAAAAAAAAAAGTGTAAATCAAGTGATTATACTGGTTTTTTACTGAAAAGTGGCCCAACTTGTACTATTTATGTCCACTGATGTCCACTGATCATAAGGTAATGTGTTTAATTTTCGTGAGTCAGTGTCAGTATCAAATTAATACAACATAACACTATATTATGAGACCAAGCTTTATGTGGCGAAAGTGAACTGTCTCCAAATTGATTTAATTTAGTTTTATTTATTTCATTTAATTAATTTAATTTAGTTTTGAAAGAAAAACTTTTTAAATTTCATCTTCTTTTTCGATTCTTATACAGTAGTTATATTTTTGTTTGCCAACAGATTGCAATACAGTGTAAATTCATCAGCATAGGTTAATATTTCTTTACAAATTCTGCAAGAAAGGGGTGTTAAGTCATTTACAATATAGCTGGTAAAATTGCAATACCTCTTCTAGCTTTGAAATTATTGAATTAATCATGCCTGAATTAAGAACAGTCTGTATTTAACTAAATGACTTTGGGCCATTTTCTCCAAATGAGCTTAAACTTGGGTTTATTTTAAACTAGTTTAAATCTGATTAAACACATTCATTTTTTCCATATTAGTTTAAACTTAGTTCAAAATTAAACCTGTGATTTTCCTAGTAAAAGGATTACTTTTAACTAACAGTACTGCTCTATTTACTTAAATACCAAACGTATTAACATTAGAATGTCGAATTAGCATTAGAAAGTAGAAGAATTTATTGGAGTTTTTGATTAAGTAGAAAATCATGGTTTTGATCTGCAAGTGAAGCAAGGAAGACCTATTCCAACAAGAGGTGATCATTTTGAAAAATGGTATGAAACTAATTTATTTAATAGATTTAGATTTTATAAACAAACAGCAAACATTGTCTTGCATCAAATAAAAGATGCAATTAAAATGCCAACTGCACAAAATAATGATATTTCACCAGAAGCAATGTTTCTGGCAGGCAGTTTTCTTATTAATATCGGGAACCACAAAGGTATTCATGTGTCTACAATAAGCAAAGTAGTTTGAAACCATCTTCACACTTTAATGATCATAGCCAGTGGGCAGGCTTAATTAATTTGCCTGGTGTAAAAATGAGAAATCATGGAAAACCATCTTCAGGGCTGCCGACAGTGGGGTTCGAACCCATTTTGTCCTGAATGCAAGCTCGAAGCTGCGTGCAGTTAACCGCACGACCAACTTGCTTGGTGAATGCACTCATATTAAAATAATAATATGCGTAAATTTCATTGTAAATTAGCTCCATGACACCAAGAAGATTACCTAGTTTTGCACCTGAAATTGTTTTCTCGAACCAAACAAACCCTATGAAATTGTAGAGTTAGATATATTAAAGCAGTCTCCTTATAACAACACATAAAGTATTGCTGGTGGCATGAATACTGTAATTACTGTGGTGCATAAAAAGAACTCCAACATAAATGGTATAATACATGTGAAAATCATAGCCTGCCTGCTGGCTATGATAGTTAAGGTGTCAAGTCCATATTACGGTCTGACACCCGTGGTTAGACATTTCGAGTCCTGTTGGACGAAAAGATTTTAGAGTCAGAATGTTGGAGAGGTGATGGTATACAATTTCTAATCACTTGATAGTGTGCAAAAAGCCTGGATTCAGTTTTTAAAAAAAAAACTCTCTGCTGTTTGCATATGGAGTGAGGCCATATGATGCTGTCGATGGTGATTCATCCAACAGATGGGGATGGTAAGGTTTGAGAAGACTCCTTGATGCTATTCGATAGCAGTAGGCTATCTGCCAGCACCCTCTCTCTTTCTACTAACATATAATTTAACTCCTCTATGTTGACATCAGGAAGGGCATCCAGTCATAAAAACACGCTAAAAAGATTCATTTCACTTCATACCCGACCCCGTAGAGGAACACAGCAAGTGTTGGATACACATGCATACACACGTATGTGTGATGAATATAGTATGCTTGTAAGTAGTGAAAATCTGACTTTATTTTAATTACAGCTAGGCAACAAGTCATCATTTTTCTACACATCAGAATGACTTATTTTCAAATTTTAGTTATAGAAATATCCCTTGAGTTTATATGCTAGGCTACTATATAAGAAGACTAGCTGAAGTACCCGTTGTTGACGGGATAATTTCTTAGCATGTGCCTGATTATTTCTTTTTTGTCCACCCCCTCACGTTGTTCCTCAGATTCCGAGGTGCATAAATGGGCTTGCCTTTTTCTGTCTGCGGTCTGTTGTGACGTACTCGCTTCCTTTTACTCTGTGGCTCTTTGCAGTTTCATATTGTTTTGTATTATTGCTGATCTTGATTTGATCTCTTCTTTCTGGTATAAATGAAAGCTAAATATCGGGTTCTGATATTCTAGGCCTTCACATCAAGTTTTCTTGTACCTAACTGTACAATAGCACACGGATTACCAATCCCCAACAACGTTAACTGACCTCTACTCTATCACCCCTTTGTTATCACTTCTAACCACGGATCAACATTCCATCAATCACTTATATATTAACATCACACTAAAAAACAAATCTAATTTAGTGAACGCCGTTTAAGTATTATCTCCTGTTGTGTTTTTTGACCCAAGTGATATTAGGACATCCAATGTAAAGGGAGTCCTTCCTCCTTTCGTTATGTTCCTTCATGACCTTTCCTCATTTCAATGGTAACAATTTTTCTTGCTGATATGCGCTGATGAGGACACAGATTTAACCTTAAGACAATCGCAACATAAGCACCACCATCGCCAGTTAACACGACTGAACAATATTTCCATGTTAGCGTTGATATAGACATTGATTCCCATAGGGAACCTGAAATATTTGTTCCAAATGAGAAAATTTATAATACAAATATAATTGGTCCATTATTGGCCATCATAAATTTTCCAGCTAACTCATTCCTGGTTGCCAGCGTTTTGCCCTAGTGTGCTAAGTTGGGCTCATCAGTTGGTAAATAGCATACCTACCAAGACATATGGCTAGTGCATACCGAGGCCACTGCATAGGCTACTTGGAGGCACCGGCAATGCCTGGCCATTCGGTATTGGTCCTTTTGGATGTGGAAACAGAAGTAGCAAGGGAGATAAATTGATTGATTCTTGTGAGAGAAATGGAATGATTGTGGGTAACACCCGGATTAGAAAGAAGGGCATAAACGAATAAACAAATGTCCTGCTTGACATTACGTGTGGACAAGAACTGGAAAGATGAACAAGAAGAATAGTAGAAAAATCACTAGATATGGTGGTTTTGTTTTTTGTTGAGAAAACAAATAGTTGTAACATACTCTCATAAATACTACATGAATCATCTACACGTTCTCCTGCTTCGTCGGTTATCACCGGCTGCTTGCTGCTATGTTTATTTCAACATTAATGCCGGCATGCGATTCATTCTTCAAATTCTACTTTGTCTGCTCGGCCTGCTGGTTGTGTACTCCGTCACTGATCCTTCTCGATCTTTCTCGCCCCTCTTTCCAATCTGCTGTAAATGACTGTGCTAGCCCCAGCTCGGCAGTCAGGCATCGAGCGAGAAATTGTGTGTGTTGAGGGAACATTGACCTAAATGTGGCTCGTCCGCATGTACCTATCTCTTTCTGTCAAACTGGAACATCTGACATGTCAACAATGGGCTGGCTGGGTGAGCAAAATTTATTCTACCTTACAAGCTCTACTGGAACTCTTTACTCATTTGCTCTTCACGCAACATATGTAGTAGTGGTTTATTGTGTTATCTCCTCTTATAAGAGAACTTTGCTTCTAAACAAATAAACCTGGACTTGCGTCCTGCTTGACATTACATGTGGACAAGAACTGGAAATGCTAAAAAGAGAAAGATGTTCCACCTATTCAATACAATAATATTGCTGCACAAATTAATGTATCAACATATTTAATATGTTATGGGACCGGTTTCGACATATGTCCATGTCATCATCAGCCGACACAAAAATGGCAAGAAGTCAACACAATTGTTAACACTTATGATGATATGGACATATGTCGAAACTGGTCCCATAACATATTAAATATGTTGATACATTAATTTGTGCAACAATATTATTGTATTGAGTAGGTGGAACATCTTTCTCTTTTTAGCATTGTAATTATTAGTTCAATACGGATCAGTGATGAAGTTTTTAACTTTAAAAGAACTGGAATGACGAACAATAAGTGTTTCTAGGGAACAAATGCATTTCACATGGGTGTACGATAAGTTAAGCAGCCAGACTCTTCCTTCCTATTCCCTAGCCCATCTCACATTGTTCTCCCTTTTGGTCAAGATTCTTATTGTTAATTCATTTGTATTTTTCTCGTTGTCAAAGTTTTATGAATAACCCTGGTGATTTCATTTTTACGGTGGCCTATAAGAGGATTGAATGTTGAAAGCTGTCTTTTTTATAAACCTTTTTTATTGTGTTAATAGCATGGTTTTTGAAAAAAATTGTGACAACGTTTAGTGGCTGATCCATTAAAATTCTGGCCACGATTCTTAGGAATCTATTTTTCTACAAACTTTTACCAACCGTGTTCAAAATAAAAAAAAGTATATAGGTGGATGTTAATCAAAGACCCCTCAAAGCGTGTTTCTTCTTGTTGTAAATATGTTTTATTCTATCTTCTCATACTTCTAAAGTATGAAAATATACTCTGCTGTTAGTTTTGTTATTATGAAAAGTGTGCCTATTCTAATTTTCCCCTCACATTTCCTCTCTTTAACTGTACCTACCAAGGATAATGCTCTGGAATCCCAGCAGTGCTTCGTGTTGCATGGTTTGATCTTGAAATACAAGTTTGGTGCGGGCTTTCTGACGAAAGCGCCTTGCGGTCATGGTGTTAAAACTATTTATTGGCTAGTCACCTATTGAACAGCAAGGATATTTAATGTCTGCATATTCTATTACTGTTTCTGTCATGATTGAAAGAAATATTTATCGAACTTCGAAAAAAAAAAAAAAAAAAAAAAAAAGACTGTGGGAAGAAAAGAAGTACCATATGTTATCTTTGTATGTTCATATGTTTATTTGTTGGACTTCAAAGTGTAATATTTTTTTAAAAAATCATGCGTGTTTAAATGAAAAAATGTCTTGTTTTTTGTATGTTTAAAAAAATTAATTATTTTAGGGTATTGGTTTTCAGCGATTTTATGTATAAATAATGTTTTCCGTAAAAAATAGGGATTTTATAACTTCGAGGAATTTCCGGTTGCATCGGTATGGAAATTTCTCGAAGCTACGTGCGGTATTTTGTCAGAAGTTTTTCCTGGGCCCTCACTGGCCATAATAAAACCATTTGCTATTGGCGAATGCTAGAAATGCGCTCACTGGTTGTTTCACGATTTCGCCACTTCTGCCTCTGGCCGCTTGGCCATAGCCAAGCTTGTTCCCTCTGTCTTGTAGTTCTGACCGGCAATGGGTGAAGTTGTCTTCCCCACCTGATGGGTCCCCGGCGCTCCAAGGTAAGCACTATCTCCTTCTTATTTCAGATTTTCAAGTTTCAAATGATGTAGCTTTAATTTAACCTGCTTTAGCTCCGGAGTTTGCCGAAATTTCTCTCATTCGCCAAATTTAATTTTGCATGACTTAGCCCGCACGGCTAGTCATATTCATTTTGTGTTAGAGGCACTTCCCTTTTCTTTTGGTTTTGTAAATTGCTTAATATTTAAATTTCATTTCCCTTTTCTTTGGTTGTAATTATATAAATGTGTACATTTTAATTTCCCCCAGGCTGTGCCTCTCATAATTCAGTTTCCTCTTAATATATTCTCGTTCGGGACGAGCTCCTTGTTTTGAAGTGTTTTAGGAAAGGCTGCTTCCTGAACGGGCTCTGTGTTAAGATGTTAATTATTTTTACCTTTTCCTTCTTTTGTCATGTGTTACTTTTCCATTATTATCATGTCTTAAAATGTAGGCATCATTTGTGAACATGGGTTACTTTATTATTATTATTATTATTATTATTATTATTATTATTATTATTATTATTATTATTATTATTATTATTATTATTATTATGATTTCTTAACATGTAGGCGTCATTTGTGAACATGTGTTACTTTTCTTAATTGGGCTAAACTATTAATACTTTTGGTATGTTTTCAAACTCACCGCCGTGAAGCTTGTGTGTGTCTCTCTAAATTTGTTGTGTTAAACTTGCATCAATGATGGTTCCAACTGTAATATTATTTATTTTATCATCCTTATTATTTCAGTAAAATGTAATACGTATATCAAATCGATGGTTCCAACTGTACTGTTATTTATTTTATCATCCTTATTATTTCAGTAAAATGTAATATGTATATCAAATCACCACTAATTTCGTTTCACCTGTAATGCCAATACCTTCCAACACCCTGGATAGGGTCCCGCAGCTTCCCTCCCCTTCCGTTCCTTTAGTTGTCATGTTGCCTAAACTGATAATTACATTCTGCTGTTTTCTGCATTAATCATGCATATGTGTTCGAGGTTATTTAATCTGGTTTAAAAATTATTATTATTCTCCTTTATGCCGAGAAGGATTATTATTATGTTTTAATTTCTATGTTGTGTAATACCGAAAGGGTTACAGTTTCTACCCCTAATAGGCTTATGTTATTCTTTGCAAGATAAAATCCCCCTGGTTTCATTCTCCCACTAGATCACAATAAATCTTCTTTCTAAGTTGACGGGGTTTTGAGGTCAATATATCATGGTCTCAGTGTCAGTATCAAAACATTGAGTGTCCTCTCTTTGCCTTAATATTGCTTGGTTGGTCAAATAATAAGATTACTAGTGACTACCCACAAGTTTACTTGTACCTGGGCAATTCCATAAATAACATAGAAAATAATCTCCACACCGTAAACAATGAATGGATGTAACAGCATTACCAAATGAGGCACTTGATGGAGACCACAGAGTAGTGGTAGAAAAATTTACATACATACATTCATACATTATCATTATAGACCGTTATGCCTTTCAGCGTTCAGTCTGCAAGCCTCTGTGAATTTACTAAACGTCGCCACAATCCTCTATTTGGAACTAGCGCTGTGGCCTATCCTCCTTCATTCTCCCCCCACCCCCACCCGTGTGGGTGGGGGCGGTAGACTAACACCCACGGTATCCCCTGCCTGCCGTAAGAGGCGGTTAAAAGGGGCCCCAGGGCCTCTGAACTATGGAGCGTGGGTTGCCGACCATGGGGCCCTTAGCCGAATCCTGGCATTGCTTCCACTTACTTGCGCCTGGCTCCTCACTTTCATCTATCCTATCCGACCTCTCTTGGTGAACAATGTGTCGGTGCAACGTAAAACAATTTGTAAGTACATGTTCCAGTAATTTTGGAGATATGTCCAGAGTTATAAGATTAATGATCCACACTTGTTGACAGTTCACTATTTTCTTTAGTGTATTCTTACATATTTAAGAGTTACAAAGTTTGAGTATGGCAGTTAAATTTTATTTTAATAATAGTATTAACAGACTAATAATAATAATAATAATAATAATAATAATAATAATAATAATAATAATAATAATAATAATAATAATAATAATAATAATAATAATGTTGTTTACGTTCCAATGGAGACGAGAGGTGTCGGAATTTTGCCCGCAGGTATTCTGTAACATGCCAGTAAATCTACCGATAGGAAGCAGACGTACATGAGCACCTTCAAATACCACCTGACTGAGCCAGGATCGAACCTACGAAGTTGGAGTCAGAAGACCGGCACCTCAATCGTCTGAGCCATTTTTCAACCCAGCAGTAAGCATGAAATTTAGGTACGTCTAATTTATTTAGTTTTATAACATGTCCATTATTAATTTGAAACAAAACGTTCAAAGTGCTTCGATAATTCAATTCCGATAATGCTCATTTGGACATCTTATCCCATGCATTCTTTCGTTGACGTATGGAACTTTGTTTACGTACACATCAACACTATTTTGCCTTGTTCCTTCTATCGTTACGCAATGCAAAGTGGGGATCGTATCAAATTTTACACCCCGGAGTGTGTACCGCAACCTTACGTTCGAATAATTATAATATCACACACTCGTACAGACCTCGCACCTGCACAGCTTTTCAGGTCATTTCCACATTCACTAGAGTATGGGCTGATGACCACAGACGTCCCAATTCCGTAAAGAACATAACGGCAAAAGTACCCGCATTAACACAGACCATTCAATACATCTCCAGTGCCCAAAACCAATGACCAAGAGTGTCTGCAGTCCTTACGATGGAAACAAAATACTAAATCACAAAACCAGTCTGGCAAGAAAATTACGTAACATGGTATACCCTAGTAGTAGTACTAGTAGTAGTAGTTCAGGTGCTCTTAAACATAAAACCAGTTTGGCAAGAATGTTGCACAACATCTCGCGGTATTGTAGCAGTAGCCTTCAGCTGTTATTGTAGTTCATTTGCTCTCAAGAATGGCGCGCAACTTGCCTGTTATTGAAGGAAAGCTATTCGTTCACAAGAACATGGTATATTACCTATTCTAGAAACATCGTATTCCTTTGCTCACAAAAATAACTTCCGAGGATCACTAAAAGTTTGATATATTGTGATTTGTCATATAGTTCTCCATTGCTACAAGAACTATCTGTACATATACACCGAACACCCTGTATAGGCTGCCAAGGTCTACACGGGGGAGAAAAGCAAGTACCCGATGATTGGTGTAAAGGTGTAATAAAATCCGCATTTAAGAAAGGCAACCGAAAGGTATGTGACAATTATCGAGGAATTATACTGTTGTCACAAATAGCCAAAATATTGGAGAGTATAATGTTGTGGTGCCGGTATTCGAATCCCCGCGTACAGTGTGGCATGAATCCAGCTCTCACTGGCAGAGCTGACCAGGCGACCTGCTGACACTCCACGTCACCACTCGAGACCCTATATAAGTGAGTGGGCCAGGAGAGAAAGCAGTCAGTCGTCCAACGGCTAGCTACAACCTTACTTCAGAAGCACATAGGCTGCTCTGTATAAGCAGCTTCCTGAACAGGTGGACTGAAGCTAGCTCGTGAGGTTTCTACCTCTAGAACCATTGACATCTCTCCAAACTTTACGTTCTCAAATCTTCAGCTCTTGAATGAGCACTTCAACTTTGCAAGTCAGTTGCTATGCAACATTTCTACCTCAGCGGGTCTTTATTTAGTTTGTGTACTGGCAACGTGTAAATATTGTATATATTTCAAGTGTTGTAGTAATCTTATATATATATATAAAGCAAGATGTCCTGAATGACTGACTGACTGACTGATAATCAATGCACAGCAAAACCTACTAGAGATAATTGCATGAAAATTCGTAGACATGTTCCTACCGTAGTGTACATACGCACTAAGAAAGGATTTTTAAAAATTCCTATTCTGAAGGGGTGAAAAGAGGTGAAATGTGATTTTACATTTTTGTTGAATATCTCCATTTTTACAAAAAAAAATATTGTACTTATATTCATTCAAATATTTATTTTCTTATAGCATGAATACTATTTTAACCGAGCTCGATAGCTGCAGTCGCTTAAGTGCGGCCAGTATCCAGTATTCGGGAGATAGTAGGTTCGAACCCCACTGTCGGCAGCCCTGAAGATGGTTTTCCGTAGTTTCCCATTTTCACACCAGGCAAATGCTGGGGCTGTACCTTAATTAAGGCCACGGCCGCTTCCTTCCACTTCCTAGCCCTTCCCTGTCCTCCCATTGTCGCCATAAGACCTATCTGAGTCGGTGCGACGTAAAGAAAAAAAAATAAAATACTATTTTAAAAGAAATTTTAAAATTCCGATTTTAAAGGGGTAAAATGTGGTTTTACATTTGTGTTCAATATTTCCGTTTTTGTGAAAAATATTGTACATATATATTCATTAAATCTTCCAAATCATCTCAGTAGTACAGCAAAAATCTTGCATTTCTTGCAAAGTCAACAAAATATATTTATTTTCAAGATTTTCCAGATGAAATACTTCCCTTGCGCGCATGAATCTTTGGCTTTTGCCAATCAAAAATGGCCGCCGCACTTTCCAACATATAAGTGTACGTGCCAATTCATGCCGCTTTCGTGTATTCCAAGACACTAATCAACCCAGTCTCTAACGAAAAATAAAATAAAATTAACAATATATAGGCCTAAAATATGCCTTTGCTGGCGAGATGTAGTGTTTACAGTGCAGTATGTCTTCTGGTATGGGCTATATCAAATTTGTTACTTTCATTGACCGGTCTCAGTCTCATCCTTGGCTTTGACAATATGAAAGTGACTGAGGTATGAGTGATGCTAGTAATAACATTCCTTATGCAGCCAGTCCCTGTTATGAATGGTGTGAAAATGTCACTCATAACGTCGGTTGGTGCATGCATTTCAGTGGGCTTGGCAGACTGATATGTAGTAGCAACGGCTGGCTCATCGAGGAAAGCAACGGGAAACTACCTCACTCCTCATTTCCCTAGTACGCCTCTTCAGTGATGCCTAGGCTATTTATGACAGCTGTTGGCGGAGCTGCAGAGGATCAAACCAGCCTTCGGGCTGAATACCCAACATACACACACAGGCCTAAAATACGAATATTTGTCAGTGAATTAATGATAAACACCTTTACGCAGTGCTGATAGCACAACGGTTAAGACAACGGACTGCAGAGTGCAAGAATGCAGGCTCAAATCTGACTTTTGGCGGCTTTTGTTTTAAACACAGGAATATTATTTTATGAAGGAGAATTATTACCGTTTTATATTTTGTTAGTGATTTATGCAGCCACTTACAATTTAAAGGAACTATTTCATCTGTACAACTGGTAAAACAGGCTAGGCGAAAGCAATACCAGTTTTTCCTTCATTATGATCGGCGCGCGCATGCGTCATTAGCAAAGCTTTCTAAGATTCAAAGATATGTCACTCATATTGACGGAGAGACTGGAGGCAAGAGTAATTCTGCCTTCATACCTCGATACATGCACGAATGCACACAAGATGCAATTAGAGAGATACGTACGTCATAACGGAAGTCCTGATCTTTTAATTACATTTACGTGCAACCCAAAATAGATTGAAATATCGGAAGCAATCTGGAAACGACAAAAGCACTACAATCGTCGCGATATAATTTCTAGGATATTCCGATTGAAAGTGAAAAACGAATGGACCTTTTCAATAAAGCAAGAATTTTCGGTTATGTGCTTTGTTACATTTACTCAGTAGAATGGCAGAAACGTGGATTACCTCACATTCATTCATATATTACTGTGGTTGGTGGAAATTATTTATGCCAAAATTCCTGATCCAAATAAAGATCATATTTTACACGATATTATCAAGTCTACAGTCCGACTCATTGGCTGAATGGTCAGCGCACTGGCCTTCAGTTCAGAGGATCTCTGGTTCGATTCCCGGTCGGGTCGGGGATTTTAACCTTCATTGGTTAATTCCAATGGCCCGGGGGCTGGGTATTTGTGCTGTCCCCAACATTCCTGCAACTCACACACCACACATAACACTATCCTCCACCACAATAACACGCAGTTACTTACACATGGCAGATGCCGCCCACCCTCATCGGAGGGTCTGCCTTAGAAGGGCTGCACTCGGCTAGAAATAGCCACACGAAATTAAATTAATCAAGTCTACAATGATTAATGGACCTTACGGTAGTTTGAATCCCAATGCACCTTGCATGAAAGATGGACGTTGCAGTAAGAGATACCCACAACCACTTCTTCGTCAAACTCAAACTGGCCATGATGGTTATCCGCTGTATAAAAGACTGGCTCCAGGGGATGGAGGTTTCACAGTGCAGATCAGCGGCGTAGAGCTTGACAACAGATGGGTAGTGCCTTTAAATCCTGTTTTATCTCACTTACTGAAAGCTCACATTAATGTGGAACACAAAAGATCTGTTAAGTCGGTTAAATATGCATGCAAGCACATGAACAAAGGCTGCGACCAAGCAGCTTTTTCAATACAAAATGAAGCACTTGATGAGGTAAAATTATAAGAAACAGGAAGGTATATCAGTAGCTCAGAGGCAGTGTGGCGAATTCAGGGATTTCCTATTCATGAAAGACATCCTACAGTTTTCCGTCTCGATGTACATCTTGAGAATGGGCAACGTGTCTATTTCACTTCAGATAATTTGACAGAAAAAGTCACGAATCCTCCAAAAACGACTCTTTTGGCTTTCTTCGATTTATGTGATACAGATTATTTTGCAAAAACTCTCCTGTAACACGGGCTTCCATCATACTATGTATAGCAGAACAGTAAATTTGTAAGAAGAAAACTAGGCGATGACGTTGTGTTTGGCCAGGAGTTAAAAAGGATTCTGCAGTAGCAAGGGTATATACTATTCATCCAAATAATACAGAATGCTACCACCTCCGACTCCTTCACGAAGTTGGAGGACGAACATCGTTTTGTTCAATAAAAACTGTGGATGGTGTCCTACATCCTACATTCCAAGGTGCATGCAAAGCTCTGGGATTATTAGAAAATGACAAAATTGGGAGTTAACTCCTGAAGAAGCGGCATTGAGTAAATCTCCTTATAAAGTACGTGAACTTTTCATTGTTATGCTAGCGTTTTGTCAAATTTCTGATCCTGCCAATCTTTGGGAAAAGTTCAAAGATTTTTGTCAGAGGACATCGTATGGCAAACAGGAAAGCAGGTGGAAGATTGTACTCTAAATCACAGTGAAGTATACAACCAATGTCTATTATTAATCGAAGACACAGGGTTATCTGTAGGAGGAAAGAATTTAAATCAGAACGGCTTACATCAACCCGTAAGGTCAGGAAATGAAAGGAATAGAGAATACTTAAAGGAAACCAATTATGATATTCAGTCTTTGGAACGATAGATAATTACCAGCGAAAAATCTTTAACTACAGAACAACTTGCAGTAAATCGTAAAATCCTGAGTAGTGTACAGTCTGAATGTGGAAAAGTCTTCTTCTTAGATGCTCCAGGTTGTACGGGATAAAGATTCCTGATAAATTTGCTATTGGCAAAAGTCAGAAGTACTAGAACTAGAAACGTTGCTGTAGCTGCCGCATCGTCTGGGATCGCCGCAACATTACTGGAGGGAGGTCAAACAGCCCATGCAGCCTTCAAGCTGCCTCTTAATCTTACTCGCTATGAGACTCCCGTCTGTTATATTTCTAAACAATCTAACACGGCCCAGGTTTTGCAGGAGTGTACACTCATTGTTTGGGATGAAAGTACAATGGGATATAAATGCGGGTTTGAGGCTCTCGATAATACTCCCAAGACTAAAGGAGTAACAAAGATATGTGTTACTCGCTGGAGATTTCCGTCAAACTTTACCAGCGATACCAAGAGGGACGTGTGCTAACGAGGCAAAAGCATGTGTAAAACAGTCATATTTATGGTCTAATGTACACAGGCTTATTTTGAGAAAAAATATGAGGATCCATTTGAGTGGTCACAGAGAAAAATTATTTATAAGGTTCAACCTTTTCAATACAAATTACATGTTGTATAGATGTTATTCACAACATTTATTTAATATGGGACCGGTTTCGAAACTTTCAGAACTTCTTCTGAAAATTAGAAATGGAGAATTATCAGAAGTCGCTGGGAAAATTTTGATTCCTGAAGGTTTAGGTTCAGTAGTAAACTCTTTAGGAAGTCTTATTTCAAAGATATATCCCGATGTCGCTAATCTGAAAGACACATCTATGAACAGGCTATTCGAGCGAGCAATTATCACACCAAAAAATGAGATGGCTAATGAAATAAATGAAACATTGCTTACATATTTTGATGCAGAAGAAATAAGAGTATAAATCATTCGAAGCGGTATTACAAACGGACGATGCTGTAAATTATCCGGTAGAATTCCTAAATTCTCTTTATCCTCCAGGATTCCCATCTCACCAGCTCCGTTTTGAAAGTAGGAGTACCTGTAATGTTGTTACATAACCTCAAACCACCTACGTTGTGCAATGGCACTAGATTACGTGTGACGGGTTTTAAAAAAATAATAGAAGCTACTGTTATTACAGGGTGTGCTCGAGGGGAATCAGTGTTCATTGCACGAATACTACTTATACCATCAGATTTTCCATTTGAGTTTAAAAGACTGCAGTTACCAATCAGAGTATGCTTTGCTATGACAATAAATCCCAAGGCCGGAGTTTAACATTTGCAGGAATCGACCTACGCGAAAAATGTTTTTCCCATGGACAATTTTATGTTGCCTGTTCCATAGTAAGCTCTCCAAGTGGCTTAATCCTTTTGACACCAGAAGGAAGAACTGCCAATATTGTATATGAAAAGTTCTAAACTGAATAATTATATTTAACATTCTTCTTTTATTTCTTTTTATGTGATACATACAATTTTACGTTACTTATTCATTGATTAAGTATATTAAAGTTCATGTTTTCTAAAGATATTTAGTGTAAGTTTTTTGATGCTTAGGTTTTAGATAATAGTTAATTATAATGCGTCTCTTTAAATCTTTAAAATTATAATTTAGTTTGATAGCAAATAATTGTATTGTAACTCTGTTTTGAATTCATAATTAAAAATTAATTTTTTAAGATTAAGGCGATTTAAATAAGATCATTTATATCTTTAATATTTCATTATTATTTCATTCCATTCATAAAGCAGGCTATTAAATTGTTACAAAAGAAGTAATGTAAAATATTCATATATTTACATTTCGAGATCACAGGGAATTTTCCTACCAATGGGAGTAACAGGCGTATTGACATGATAGCCTTTCAACCAGCTAGCAAGCAAGGACTAATCTTAGATCCCACAATGCGCTTCGAGTTGCACGTTGGCCAGGCCGAAGAGGTGGACGCCGAAAAGAAGTCAATTTACCAGCCAACTGTAAACTACTATAAAGATAAATATCACCTAGACAATATTTCCGTCCATGGACTCATGATCGGAGCTCGAGGCACAATCCTTAAATTTCTTGTACAGCTATGGGATTCTCTTGTTCTCAGCCGGACACGACTTTACGACATCGCCATCGGTGCAATACGAGGTTCAGTGACCATACTCTGCAATCATCTATATAACATTTGAAGAACCATATTGGAAATTTATTCCTGAGCCTAGTGGTGATTTTTCTACCTGGCACACTAGCAAAGTCAACAGTAACTTAGAAGACAAAATACTGTGTAGTCGACAGACTTTGTCCTTGTGGCAGCCTCTGCATGGGGGAAGTTGTAATATTAATAAAAAATTACAATGTTCATTTAGCAGCAAACTTGGAATACATGTTAAAGTTTTCAATTCCGGCCGAAGCCGGGACAACACATCATTTACGTTCACGTCTTACATTTCTTACGAAAGTCGAACACGTAAGGTTTGTTCGGTGGCCTTCAAAAGGGAATGGGAAATAATGGGACATAACTCAACTATGACGCGAGCGAAGCCGCGGGCAAAGTGCTAGTCTGTTTATATGACAAAACCATCTGTTCTATCAAAAAAAAAAAATTCTTCAGCAGAAGCTAGACTTCGAGTTTAATGTGCAAGTATCAATGCAATTCTCCTTTAATAAAATTTTGATTCGTGTCTGTGAAATAACTCTCTTAATACACAACATATAACAGAAAGGAGGATGATAGGAAAGGTGGAAAGAAATTTAGAAGAAGAGCAGAATGGCTTTTGACAGGGCAAGTCAATGAAAGACCCTACATTTATCATGAGATTACTGATGGAAAAATGGTGGGAATATGGAAAAGATATGCTGATGATATTCCTTGATCTAGTGAAAGGATACAATAATGTTAATAGAAAAAAGGTGTAGGAAACCTTGGAAAGAAAATGATGTGGAAAGCAGTCAAGGGAATTAGTGAAAGCAATGTATAAAAACTGTTCCAGTTGTGTCCAGACTACAGTAGGGAGAACATATTGGTTCAGAAACTAAACTGGACTAAGACAGGGAAGTGTATTGTCTCTGCTTATATTTATGATGGTTATGGATGAAATTCTAAAGGAAACGAAGAAGTCAACATATAGAGGGGATATGAAAATATTGTTGTCTGCAGATGGAAAGTCAACAATACAGAAGTGCAAATCCAACTACTAGAGGATTTAAATGACAATAGTGAGAAATATGGTATGAACATCAGTGTGGAGAAGAGCAAAACAGTGGCAAAGACAACAGGAGAAAGAGAAGAAGTCCTTAGTATCAGGAGACAAAACCTTGAGGTTGTTAATTGGGAAGTGAAATAATGCAAGATGCAAGGCTGACAAGGTTGGATAAAGAGATCAGCAGAAGGGTACAAGTGGGAAATACGTTTTACCAAAATGTAAGGAACTTGATGTGGAACAGAGAAGTTCCTACGAAATGAAAAGAGATAATGTACAAGATGTGCTATACACCCATATTAATGAATGCATCAGAGACTTGGATATTGATACCAAGAGATGAGAGTAAAATTCAGGCCAGTGAGAATTCTGAGGAGTAGAGTAAGGAAGACAAGGAGAGATGGGATAAGAACTGTTGAGATCAGAAAAGAAATTGAGGTAAAAAAAAACTGAGTGATAGGATGGAGAAGAAATAAGATGATTTGGACATGTTATGAGGATGGAAGAGGGAAGGAGACCAAAACATGTGTTGGAGGCTAAGATAGAGGTAAAGAGGGCAAGAGGGCAAGAGGCAGGCCCAGAGCAAGATGGATAGACTCTGTCAGAATAGTACAAGAAAAAGAAGACTAAAATGGAATAAAACTACTGAAGAGGAGTGGTGAAAGGAGAGGCAATGGTGGAGAAGTACCATCAACACCCCGATCTGGCAGGAGCTCGACAAGGGGAAATGAAAATGATATTTTCAACCATGTACTTCAAGGTTGGATGTATATTCTTAGAATGTCGTTGGCAGCAGTGGCACAAATGCACACATCTGTGAAGAGTGGAAAATTAGATAAAAATCCCTGACCTGACCAGGAACTGAACCCAGGGTAAGAAGCAGGCGTTACCCCCATACTGTTGAGATGGCTTGAAGGAGAGATTCAAGCCGACTTCCCTAAATCGTATCCTATATCCAATCATATACAAGCAATGTGTCCATCCGACATTTATCTTGTAAAGAAACATTGGTCCCTCCAGAAAAATTAACTTTTAGCATGATCTTTCATTTTCCTGCAAACATTACCATGAATCTCTGTTTCTCACTTTCAATCATTTGTACAATATTACGCTCATTTTTACTCTCATACTGATTGTCCGACTTTGAGGGATATCAAAGCTCATAGGAGTCTGATCTGAGTTTCCGATTTGAGGAAGGAATGTTTCCTTTATGCTTCCTTATCACAAAATGATGTTCTCTGGTACAGAGAAAGATTATTTCTCCTCGTAAACTTTATTATCCAGCCCTGGCTTTAAAATCCAAGACACAAATCTCACGTGTTGCAGCTATTCCATTTCCTTTACAATAAAGCATTTCATGGAAAACGGCATAACCATTGTTGGGCACTGATCTCACATATTCCAGAAGTTCCTCTTCTACTTTCAGAAACTTACCAGTTATTGGGCTGCAAAATGCTTGTGTTGATAGCTTGAAGTACGTTTCTTGGTTTCTGCCAGTACTGCACACTGCACTCGGAAAATGCAAACTCATAGCTCGCTATCCTCTTCCCATAAACATCGGCATAACTGATTATTACCCAGGAGTTTATATGATGTAGCATCACTTGTATTCTTACTCAATGTAAATTTAATAAAGAACAGTTATGAGATCACAGAAACATGCAAGGCACTCACAAAGAATATATGTTTGTAAAAGACTGCACAGAGCTTTACTGTGTCAGGTCAGTGCAGACATGTGCACGGCTAGTCCAGCATTGAAATTTAGAAAGAGCAGATGTCAAAATAGAAAGGCTGCTATTTGCCACATACATTTTGCAACAAAATCATGTGGTCGCTAGCCCCTATTGATCAAGAAGATAATGAAAATGATTCAAAATGGGGGGGGGGGGGGGGAATGTGATGGAATGAACACTCAAAGAGGGGGGAGTCATGAAATTGAGAGTTGAGAGCCTAGACTTTGAATGCCCTAATATTCCCTAATACTGCCAAGCTGGAAGAAAACAAAGTGATGTACTATGTCCTAAGCTCCTAAAACTTATCAACAGTAACACTACAGTAACTGACTAATGTTAAGCTGAAACGTGTTCTCTCTCTATTCAGTGCCACTCATCTCTCCTATATGATATTACTGTTACAATTATTGAAATTAACCTGTTAACAATGGGTACACAAAAACTAGTCAATTTGTCGATAATTAGAAATACAGTAGAAGTCCGATAGTCCGGCACGTTCGGGACCGGCCCGGTGCCGGATTACCGAAAATGCCGGACTATCGGGCTGTACCTCTTACTACGATATAGGTTAAGGCGTACAGCTAAAACAGCTGTAACACGGCGTTTTGCAGTGAAATGTTGATCAGCAGAATCATTAGTTTAATAACTTTAGCTCAAAATTAGGGGAGCACCAAATTTTCATTCAGCTCATTCAGTTTACATACATGTACTGTACAATATTTTAGTGTGACATAAAAAAATCTTGAATATCTTTTCGTTTTCGAGATCGTTATCGCTTGACATAAAAGTTATTTCTTATGGTATGTAAATCAATAAGTTCAGTGGCATTATAATTAGTATTACACTCAGCAGAAGTGATGAATTTATTTAGGGACTCTGCAGCTTCTGCCCAGCTGATTCTCTCCTTTTCTTCAGTTTCCTCAATGAACTGAACCTGTGTGTGGTGACAGCCAACAATGCCGATTGTGTCTAACAATAGCAGACGCGTAATGGACACTTCCGAGTGGTTTTGAACCGCGCCGTGCGCTTTAACTGTCACAAAGGTAAAAAAAGAAATAACAAAAACAAATCCTGGAATAGTGCCGGACCATCGGGCGTTCCGGACTATTGGATGCCGGACTAATGGAATTCTACTTAAATTTTACCATTACATTTCTGACTGTTATGAGTTCTTGTTATCATAATATTTGAGTTTAACATTCCTGTCTCTTAAAAGATGTTAGAATGACAAAGTTTTGCTTTGTAAGAAGATTCTTTTAACACACCAGTAAATCAGGATTTCTCATATTTAAGAACTCTGAAATACCATGAAACTGTGTGTGACCTGGAAATCAAACCAAAACACTTAGCCTTAAAAACAAATGATTAATTAACAGTGCTACTCAGTTAGCCCTATTAACTTCATTAACCGGTAGCTTTATTACCCGAACATTTATGAAAATTTATAATACAGTTTGTAAATTAGTCCTTCCTATCCCTTAGAAAGACCAGTTTTAAAAGCTGACCAAGATACTTTCAGTCTTACCTATATTCCCCATCCGAATCACACACTTTATTAGCTAATTCAATAAAATTGTCTTCCAGAATATTGTCTGGGTCCTCAAAATCAAAATCTTCATCCATGGCTGCCACAACATCTGGATCCAGATCCAGGCAAAGACCTACAAACATAAAATATGGTTTTCAAAAGCTATTAGATACACTTTAATTGTCAAATCTATTATCTATCCAATCAACCAACATCAGATGCTGACTAACCTGAACGTGGTGCAGCTTTGTTCAGTAAACCCACATTATCTTCTATTTCAGATGCAAAAACTGAAGATGGCAACTTGATTTTTGGCCCCTATACAGAAACAGGAAAAAAAAAAAAAAAAAATGATATTGAAATTATCAAGCAAAAAATTGAAATACACAAAAGCACAATCTATTTTTTTTTTTAAATCAAGTAGGAATTCAATTGGTATTATGACATACAGCATCTTTCTTTCAACAGCAATAGATAGAGAATTTAAAAATTTCACTGTATCACCCAATGAGGAAATAAAATTTATACAAGAAAAATAAATGAGACAGCAAATGACCATTCCAGCCATTCAAGGTAGAAATCTGTTCCATGTTAATTAGCTGACATTTAAGCTGCCTGTGCGGTAAACTTCATCATGAGTACTTGACCCATTTGGCTCCTCATAACTTTTCACACTTCCGTAACTTGTTAAAATAATATCACTGGTGAACATACATTTAGTTAGGCCAGTTCCTAGTTACATTTGGCCCACTGATTCATAAAATGGCACCAATGTTTCCCTATCAGGTCTAGCTTTTAAGATAGAGCTTAAATACCATGCACCACTTGTCATTCTGGTTGTCCATCAAAATTCACAGTACTTTATGGTACTGTTTTGATTAATCTCCTTGTAACACAAATGACACATATTCAAATTTATGAGGAAAAAGTAATACACTAAATGTGTTAATATTTCACCCAAACTGCAAGGTTATGATTAAACACTCTAGGTCATTTGACTCAGAAGCAGCTTCATTTGTACAAATGCTGAACCTGCAGCAGCCAGTATTCTGTTGATGGCAATCACAAACAGATTGGCACAGAGTACTGATTCCTGTAGAACTCCATCCTCATTATTGTAAAATTGTGAATATGATCCCTTTATTCGAGAACAAATGGAGAGGCTGAAAATTTGCAATAAATATGGCAAGTTAAGTTGGAATCTCCAATGAGGAAGAATTTGGATGTTGTTGATATACCATGTAATAAATAGGGCCCGGATTCATATGCACTAAAATATGCACTAAAAATAAAACATATTGCAATTACCAAACAAATTATTTAATTTTAACTCAGTGTTAAATTCATAAACAAATTTCATTCCTTAGAAAATGATGCGTGGCAGTAGGTTTGAACAGTTTTTCAATCTTTTAAGGAGTCAATGAGATTCTATTGTCAGACAGAAGTAATGTATACACTGAAAATGATCATTCTACATCAACGGACGTAACTGGGCAATACTTCTACACCGGCACTGACTGCTCGGGACATTTTGTGACAAAGACTTAAGGCATTTTTGCGGTTTAATCTGGTAAAACACCGAGCTCGATAGCTGCACTCGCTTAAGTAAGGCCAGTATCCAGCATTCGGGAGATAGTGAGTTCGAACCCCACTGTCGGCAGCCCTGAAGATGGTTTTCCGTGGTTTACCATTTTCACACCAGGCTGTACCGTAATTAAAGCCACAGCCGCTTCCTTCCCAGCCCTAGCCCTATCCTGTCCCATCGTCGCCATAAGACATATCTGTGTCGGTGCGACGTAAAGCCAATAGCAAAAAAAGAAGAAGAATCTGGTAATACGCTACAATAGATGAAGAGCAAGTTAACAGATGAACGCACTTGTTTAAGCAAACCTTGGGAGACTACTGTAAGGAGAAGGAGGAAGGAACGTCAGAAAGAAGGAAATTGCTGTTGTGAAAAACGTCATTATCCATCTACCTACTTGTATTGAGACATTGAAAGCACTTTTCTTAATCAGGGAAGGTTTCTCATGTTGCCAAGTTATGTGCAACATACAGATTTCATTAAATTTTTCATTTCGTTCAGCAATCTTAGATAATCAATCACACATAAGAGAAAAATATGTCTGTATATACACTAACGTTCAAAATATGCATTTGCATATGCGCATATGCATTTTTAAGTCCGGGGCCTAGTAATAAGCTTTCTCAAGGTCATAGAATTTAATGTCATTAAATACTGTTTCTTGATTAATGCATTTTGAGTAGCTCTATCAAACTTAATTCTTAGAAAGAATTTATTTTGAGGTTCCACCTATTCAGTACTTAATACCTACTACTCAAAGTTAAATAGTCATGTTAAACTACACTGACCAGTAAAATTAATGAATCACTTAAATTTTCAAAAGCAAAAGCATGTTAAGTTGTGAAAATTTGTTTCATTATTTACAGTGATTATTTTCATGAAAAAATCATCCAAGCAACTAAGGGTAGCAATAACATACAGATAACAAATATTTTTTAATGAAAATAATCAATGTAAATAATAAAACAAATGTTTCACAATTTAACAGAGTTTCTCCTTTGAAAATTGAAGTTATCAATTAAATATGCCGGTCAATGTAGTACAAGAACAAACATGCCTAACAGTGATTTTGAAACACAACATAGCAACACTACCCATATATTTCACCCACCAATCAAGAACGTAACTGGTTTATCTCGAAACGAAATAGAAAGCATCATACAGTACTTAGTAAAGTGTCTAAACATAATTAGGCAAATATTTCAAACATCAATGAAATTAAAACCACCATAGCCAAATACGAACTCGCCATCAACAGATTACCTACAAATATTCAAGATGCTGTTTTGCTATTTGTTTTACGTCGCACCGACACAGATAGGTCTTATGGCGACGATGGGATAGGGAAGGCCTAGGAGTGGGAAGAAGCGGCCGTGGTCTTATTTAAGGTACAGTCCCAGCATCTGCCTGGTGTGAAAATGGGAAACCACAGAAAACCATCTTCAGGGCTGTTGACAGTGGGATTTGAACCTACTATCTCCCGGATGCAAGCTCACAGCTGCGCGACCCTAACCGCACGGCCAACTTGCCCGGTGATGTACAAGATGAAATTAAAAGGAAATTACAGAACTCTTTTATAGAACAGCTGCCCATAAATTCTCCTCTCTCACATAAACAAATCTCAGATTTAAATAATAAATAATAATAATAATAATAATAATAATAATAATAATAATAATAATAATAATAAGAAGAAGAAGAAGAAGAAGAAGAAGAAGAAGAAGAAGAAGAAGAAGAAGAAGAAGAAGAAGAAGACCAACCAATGCCGGTAAAGGAAACAAAATGGTTTTGATGACTAAACATGAATACACTCAAAAAATCATTTCTTTTCTGAGAGTAGGCCTAGATTTTTTTGAAAATAAATAAAAATCACACCATCCAAAAAAACTAAATTTATAAAAATAATTCCACATATAATCATGTATCTCAGTCTTCCTACTGCTAAAACCCTTCCTAAAATTTATGAACAGGATATACGGTATCAGTACTTGTCAGGCTAACAATTCATTTCAGGAAAAGCCCAACCTTAAAAATTTTCCAGTTTATTAAAAGATTTCTAACCAAAAAATTACAACTTTTACAACTGAACATCAGTCAAAAATTCCATAGAATTCTACAACATTACAAAAAACTTACATTAAACCCAATACCTATGCCAATATCCCAGTGGTTGAAACTGAAAACCTAATAAAAATAATTTAAATAAACAAAACAATTTAAGCATACTGGAAATAGAAGAATTCTTACACACTTTGAATTTGGTCTTAGACAATAACCATTTCATTTTCAATAATAGCTCATATAGTATCAACAAAAATGACTACCCTCGGGATCCCTGACTTCCAGGATATTGGCTGAAAATTTTATTGACGATTTGGAAAAGACAAAAATACTTAATATCATTAAAGGCATTTATCACTGGTCTAGATATGTAGACGATGTATTTACCATTACAGATCAAAGGGTAACTAATAGTAAAACTATACTAGATCAACTCAACTCCTTACGCCCTCATATCAAGTTCGCAATTAACTTCCTAGATCTCAAAGTCACAAGAAATAATAACTCCCTTAATCCTCACGGAGTCGCTCACTCATTTGAAACATTAGTAGTCGCGTGCAGTATTGACAACACCCCAACTATCATTTCACAGTACAACCTACATAAAGACATTTCTTTACCAAAAAAGTATTTTATTATGTGTAATATAGATTTACAAACAAGACTAGCATATGAAAATCATAAAATGTGCAATATTCATCTAAAAAAATCCAAGCATACGAAAATATTGAAATGATTACTCAATTTCTGCATTTCAGTACAAAACAAATTAGTTCATAAATATTTTTGAATTACACTCAATGTTTCTGTTATTAGATTGAAGTAAATACATGCAAGAATACATTCAACATAACACAAGGTCAGAAAGATAGTCTTTAACACTTTATGGTTCACCTGAATCTTGGTAACATTTTCCACACACATTCCTCATATGCTTTAGATACATCACTCTACAACAGCGATCACAGTACAATTCAGACTTTACATATTTTTTTCTAGGGCATACTGTGCACAATGAGTTTCAGAGCTCATTCTTGGACGTTTGTTGCCTTATTGGGGTCATCAGCAACAGTTTGTTTTGCTGCTTATTCCCGAATGGTCTTCGGTAGGATTTCGTTATAGATTCTTTTATGCAATGTGGGATTCAGTAATTCCCTCCCAAGTTCATGCAGGAACATTCGGCGTACAAGTTTCTTCTCAGGGTTATTTGAAGAAAATATGATCTGAGCGTTAATTCCAGCAATGTCAAGTATTCTGAAGAATACTGTTACTGGCCAGCATGCATTTCCGTGATGTCGAATATGTGCCAGACATATGATCCACTGTGTTCCCTCATGTTTTAGTCATATTGTACATTGTTGCTATTACAGATTTCTTTTCATCTCCTGTCCTAGTATCAATTTCATCATCAAAATGCATTGACGATAGAAGAACTACACATCTGTTCTTCTTTGAGACATAAGAGACAATAATCATGTTTTCCCGGAACCCAAACAGGCTACTTTTTACATCTCCGTCCTTCACACATGTGAACTCCACTGGTAACTCCCTCTTATTCTTACAAAGCGTACCCACTAGGGTCAGTTTCTTTTCACGAAGTTCTCTGGCAAGATGAATTCTGCAAAACCAATTATCAGTTGTTATGTTATGCCCAGTCCCTTCAATAGGTCGAACTAACCTCTTCACAACTTCTGTCAGCAAGTTATTTACTATGTATCGCCCCTTTTGTTCTTTGCCAATGTAAATTTCAATTGACTGAGTGTACCATGTTAAAAATTAAATAACTGGAAAGGAGGTTCAACCTATTCAATACTCAAAAGAAAGAAACGTAGCAATCACATTTCTATTTAAATGGGACCGGTTTCGACCTTAGTCTAGGTCATCATCAGCCATAAAAAACATGTAAAATGTTTATGAATGTTGGAGGTCAGTTTTTCACTCTGTTAGGCACAAAGACACGACATCACATTCTGTTCTGCACAAAGTCGTGTCTTTGTGCCTAACAGAGTGAAAAACTGACCTCCAACATTCATAAACATTTTACATGTTTTTTATGGCTGATGATGACCTAGACTAAGGTCGAAACCGGTCCCATTTAAATAGAAATGTGATTGCTACGTTTCTTTCTTTTGAGTATTGAATAGGTTGAACCTCCTTTCCAGTTATTTAATTTTTAACATCAATAATTTCAATACGGAACAATGAAATTTTTATCTTTAAATGAGTGTACCATGTCTTAGCATTGGACAGTGTCATAATTCAAACCATATTTAGCTGGTTTGTTCTGATGTACACTCAGAACTATATCTTCCTCTAAAAGGAACAAGTTGCTTGTCAACAGTTGCATATTAGGAAAGTGTGCAATTATTCTCACAGTTGGAGAGAAAAAGTTTGAAAATCTCCCTAATAGGGGCTAATTTATCAAGTTCCGTTCTCTGCCGTCGGTCCCTGATGTTATAAAACCAAAGAGCACTCAACAGGAACACGAATCTATGTAGACTGATTGTTGCATGAAATGTATCTACTCCGAAACCAGTTTGATCCCATAAGTCTTTGAGATTTTGATGTCCAGAGCGATAAACACCTGCTGGTATCAGAATACCAATCACACACTTTATTTCAGATTCATCGGTATGCTTAGCATCGCAATCTCTCGCATAATTTTCTGCAATAGTGTCTATGCAAATGTTTGTGCAATTAACAGTTCTTATCACTGCATCATCCAGGAATAGCAAAAAACACTCTAGCACTAACTTAACATTTTTAGCACGGGCCTTGACACCAGGAAGATATAATACTAATCCTAACATTCCTTGGAAGGGGATCTTTCTTCCACTTAGTCTGTTTATCTTTACCGAAGTAATGATTTCCTCCTTCATGGTGAACTGAATCATTATCACTCTGTCTGTCATTATCTTCTTCACTATCAGCCTCTGTATCACTGTCTTGGATAAGTTCCTCACAACTGTCGCTTTCTTCTGGATCTGACTCATCGAAATCTTCCTCACAACTTTCATCTTCTTCTAAAAGTTTGCATATTCTAGCCTCCTGTCGTTCATAGCTACACATTTTCACAGGAAATGAGACTTTAACCACTCAAGCGAGAACCGAGTACTGAGCCGGAAATGTTACGATAGTGGTTGCGTGGGGATATGACAACACACCACATGTGAAGAAAGAGCGCTAACGCCTGTCACAGCAATTCTAATTATAAGCAGTCGCTCAACACTTTATGATCAAGGTCAGTTAGAGAGGTATAAGAGATTAAACCTAGCTAAATGAACTTGATCGCAAGATTTAGCCTAAAAAATGAACCTGGGGTGTTGTCAACACCCCGCGCGACTCTTTGAGGGTTAAATATGACATGTACAGAAAGCCTACCAAAACAATCAATGTAATCAGGAAAGATTTCTTTCACCCAGGTGCACATAAAAATGATGATGCTTTCCACAGCATGATTTACAGACCCCTTAATATTCCACTTTCAGATAATGCCTACAAGAAAGAAATTAATAATATTTATACCACTACAAGTAACAATGGCTACAATAAGGATTAGGTCTCATGATTATCGTTAAAGTAAAGAACAAGCCTTCCACTAAATAAAAGAAGCTAAACAGAAAAAAAGAATATGTTAAAATGAGCCCAATGCAGGGCCATAGGCAGTTACAGGTGGAATGTTGACGCCAAGTCAGTAGGGAGTCCGCCCCCCCCCCCCCCCCCCCCCCCCCAAGCCACAATGCATGCCCGTAAGCGGTTCAAAATGGTGTCAGACAGCCTTTGGGTCTTCTCCTGAGGCAAGTTCGTCTACAGTTGTTACAGCTGTCCCTCCAGATCCCGCAGGTTGCTACTGGGACGGAGTCCCTTTCCAACTGTCATTCCACACGTGTTCAACGTTGGTGAGGTCCAGGGATCTTGCTGGCCACACGCGAGGACCTCAACATGCTCTAGGCAGTCCATAGACACATGTGCTGTATGTGGACGTGCATTATCTTGTTGGGACACTGTCCCAGTGTGCTGTGCCGTAAGGGGTAGAACATGCAGGCACAGAATGTCTGTGACGTATCGTTGTGCTGTCAAAGTCTGCTAAAGCACTATTAGAGGTGACCTGAATGCATATCCTATGGCTCCCCACACCATGATGCCAGGGATTATGCCTGTGTGTCTTTCCACAATATGGGCAGGATCTGCCCTCTGCTCATGATGCCACCAAACCCACACACGATCGCCATTGGAGGTTATGGAGAAGCGGGGCTCATCAATGAACATGATGTGATGCCAGTCGTCCTCTGTCCATGCTTTTCGGGCAAGGCACTACTCCAGACACAGGCATTGGTGTTCTGGTGTCAATGGCAACCAACACATGGGACGGTAGGACCACAATCCGGCGGATGCGAGTCGTCGAGACACTGTGCAGGAACTCACAGGATGTTGTAGAGGCGCACCATATGACGGTCCTCCCTCAGGGTGGTGTTTCTTGGTCGACCCAAGCCTGTGCAATGTGACTGGGCGCCCTCATGTACCCACCAAGTCCAACACTGGGCCACTGTGATATCTGAATGGCCCACATGCCTACCAATTGCACGATATGACCAACCAGCCCCATGCAGTCACAGAACGCACCCATTGTCAAATGTTGTAAATCGGTACGTAGGTTGTTTAACGCGTCTGCAAGGCATCACGGGTGCTTCATACTGTACATAGTCCTCTCTGCACGTCATGCTTAACTGACTCACAACAGATGACTGGTAACAACTTAACAACAGGACAGTGGCATGACAAATGCACTCTGGTGGGCGTTCTACACATAAATCTAATCATTTACTCACACATCAATGGTATGCACATATACCGAAATGGGATAATGGACCACTCCTAGGTGCTTCACTTTTTTTTTGTCAGGCAGTGTAGTTGGTACATTATTGGACATACATTTTTCAGCTAACTCAATGCTGGCTGCCAGTGTTTCGCCCCAGTGTGCTAATTTGGACTCATCAATTGGTAAACAGCATGCCTACCAAGATGCATGGCTAGTGCATACCATGGAGGCCACTATGTAGGCTACTTGGAGCCACTGGCAATGCCAATGCACTATGAGAAACTTTGTTCCCTTTGGGAATTAACATCTATATCACTGATGGCCAGACGGGCATCAATTTTTGGAAATTAATTTTTTAGCTACACTCATTTCCCCAGTAAGTTCCATCAAGCTCTCCTTACTTCCACAAGCACTCCTAAGTCTATTTCTTTCTAACCTACATCATCTCCTTAATCTCTAAATTTTTCTGTTATAATGTACTGATCATAATTATTGTTTTAATCCCCACCCCCATTGCAGTCTTATCAACCATATGGTACTGCCTAACAGACCTACTTTCTAATTCAGCTGTCCTTCTGAGACTAATTACTTTACCATTTGTTGGTCCTGCTTTCTGTCATTCACATTACTGCCCCAGTTAAAATTTAGTTAAAATTTAGGGTTACAGGTGAAGACCTTAACAGCATCTTAGGCAGAGAAGGAGACCTTCGGAATGGCGAAGATGGTGGATGAGGCAACCCATCCTCTCTGGGGGAAATTAGAAGAGGAAACCACTGCTTGTGGAGAAGAGGGATTTTCAAAGGCCAAGGGAGTAAAACCCGAAAGAAAATCCTCAGATGCGTTAGGCTTAGCAGGTCAGCAGATGAGTAAATTTGTTCTTGCTTTCAACTATAATACATGCCTCGGATGGAAGTTTAAAAATGAAAATGGAATTGACAAGTCTCTGGCTACAGTTGCACAGTATGATGGTAATCCTGATGTTCGTGCAAGCGTTAAATCGGAGAACAAAACCCGATTTGGAACAATAAATATTTTAAATAAATAAATATTTTAACAATGAATGGGAAGGAAAATGGATTGACCTAATGGAGAGACGAAAACTGGACATCTTGGGATTAAGTGAAGTAAAATGGAATGGGAAAGGAATGAAGAAACTAAGAAAGGGGTACACCTTGTACTGGATGGGTAACAGTAAAGAGAAAAGAAATGGAGTGATTTTTGTAATGAATCAGAATGTTAAACCAACAGCTGAAGTTGAGTATGTAAGTGAAAGAATTATAATAATGCACATACATGTAAACAAGGAACTACTGAAGATAGTACAGGTGTATGCTCCACAGACAGGATGTAGCATGGAAGAAAAAGAAGAGTTCCTCAATGAACTGGAAACACATATTGTTGGAGATGGGATCATGATAATGGAAGATCTGAATGCTCATGTGGGAACTGATAGAATGGGATATGAGAATGTTCTGGGCCCACATGTGCATGGCGATAGAAATGAAGATGGAGTGAAACTGATAATAAAGAACATATGGCTTATGAAGAGGAACAGCCATAAGATCAGCCAATATAGTTGGGATGGACATTATGGAACACTCATAGATTTTATAATAACAGACCGAGAATGGGGAAGATACGTCATGAATACGAAGATAATCCCCAGTGAAAGTATGGAGGGTGATCATAGATTATTCATTGTGGAATTAAAACAAGTAAAAATCCCTAAAATTTTATTGAAGAAGAAACCAAAGATCAGGATTTGAGAATTGGAGGGGAAGGATAAAAGAATGGCATTCCAAGATTGTATAAAAAGGAAGTTGCCTAACACGGAAATACGAAGTGGAGAAGAAGAGTGGGGCCATTTAAGACAGACATTTGAGGAAGCAGCAATTGAGGTATGCGGAAAAACAAAAGCAAAGGTTAAGGGAAAGGAGACACGGTGGTGGACAGACAAAATAAAAAACGAAATAAAAGGAAGGAACAAGGTGAAGAAAGAAATGGATAACGAAAAGCAAAAAACATATCAGAGGGATGAGAATAAAATAGAAAGGTTACATGTGGAATCGGGCGTAGAGCTAACCACTCTACCCCATCAAGTAGCGAGGTTACAGATAGTGGAAGCCTTTACCTTCCACACCTCCAAGGGCCTTCATGGCCTGTACTGAGATGACTTGACATGTGGAATACGAAAGATTGAAACTACAAGTAAAGAGGAGTATCAAGGAAGAAAAGGAGAAATGTTGGGGAGAGTTTACCAATAAAATTGAGCAAGATAATCTAGGAAATCAGAAACTATTATCAGAGTAATAAAACTGAGAAGAATAAATCAAGAAAAAGTCAAGGCATTAAGAGAGAGAGAAGATTACATGACGAAAAGGGTCTTCAGAAGATGATGGCAAAGTATTTTGAAAAACTTTGTAATGAGGATGACTACTTGGATGAAGAAAGAGATAAGAAAATGGAAATAATAGACGGAGAAAAAGAAGAGAACCCGATAACATCGTTGGAACTTGAAAGGGCAGTGAAAGCAATGACCAAAGGTAAAGCAAGTGGAAAAGATGATTCAATGGTGATATGATTAAGGCAGCAGGAAGCAATGGACTACAGTGGCTATACAGAGCCCTCAATGCCATATGGAAGCATGAAAGGATACCTGAAGATTGGCAACAAGGAAGCATTGTACCACTGTAAAAAAAAAAAAAAAGAGAAAATTATAGAGGCATAACCCTATTATTACATGGGCTAAAAATAATGGAGAAAGTCATGGACAAAAGACTGAGGGATATAATAGAAACACAGTTAGAGGAAGAACAATATGGCTTTAGACCGAATAGATCAACAACAGACTTGATATTTACAGTACAAATGATAATGGAAAAACATCTGGAAAGGAACAAAGAAATCATCTTCGTATTTTTGGATTTGGAAATAGCTTATGATACAGTTAGGAGAAAACATGTATGGGAATGCCTACTGAAAAGGAATGTACCAAAGTCATTAATTAACAAGATAAAAATGTTATATCATGAGAGTAAAAGCAGTGTACAAGTGGGGAGTGGTGACTGAAACATTTTATACAAAAAAAAAAAAAAAAAAAGTCTCAAGCAAGGAAGTGCACTGTTGCCATTATTGTTTATTATATTGATAGATAAAATCATAAAATGTGTAAAACAGAGCATCAGTAATGATGAAGTGAATGTTTTGGTATTTGCAGATGATGTGGTGATTTGGGGAAAGGGAGAAAAGGAAGTACAAAGGAGACTGGACATTTGGAATGAAAATCTGAAGTAGTCTGGAATGGTAATTAGTAAAAAAAGAAAACTGTAGTCATGCACTGTGGAAAAGAGAAAAAGAGAAGCCAATTGAACATAGACGGAGAACAGTTAGAGAATGTAGAACAGTTTACAGTTAAAGGAAAGAGACCAGTTGGAAGACCGAGAAGAAGTTGGATGGATCAGATTTGGAAGGGCATTAGAGAAGCTGGATTGGATGTGGCGGAAGTAATGGAGCAGGAAAAGTGTTAGGACAGAAAGGAATGGAGGAGGTTTGTTAACCACTCCTGGGCGACTGGAGTGGGACATTAATAATGATGATGAGATCACCTGCTACAATCACGTTCCTTTCTGTGTCATTTCCTCACATCTTATTAAACAATGATTTGATGTCTGCTTTTGATGCATGTGTGTCTACAGGTATACTAGCAGGGGCTTTCACAGTTTCCGTAAATGACGAGCTTGAGGGCATAAGCTTACTAACCATCAGAGTGAAATCTATCTGTTGAACTGAGGCATTTCTACAGTCAAACTTCTGGGGTACTTCCTGATAGGAGATTCCTTCCAATGTCTTGTTCTCCCACTACTTCTCTTCCCTCAGGTTAGCAAGGTAGTTTCTCTCCCAGGAAGAATGAAATATGGAGCAACCGATGTACTAGTTAGGGGGTATGTACTACTTCATGCCAGGAGAATCCCTCATCATGCTTTCCAGAAATTTGTTTGTGCAACGAGCTGTAATATGCCCAAATGTCTTACAGTTGTAACACTGCATAGGAGGTGAAGTATACAGTTTAACGTCATGCCAGTAGCTCATCACTTTTGGCTTTTTTCAGGAAGAAATGACAGCTTGAATTGAATTATAAATGCACCAGTAGCAACATCCATGTTGATTTAACACGTTATGCATCAGATGTTTTTCTCACCATGGTACTACATGCCTTCAAGCAGTTCTTTTGTCAGTCATGAGTATCAGGTCATGATAGAATAAAACTTCCCTGACCTGATTTAGTGTTCTGTGCTCCTCCACTTTGATAGGAATCTCGCCAAAGTGGTCATACTTAAGTAGTTCAACTCCCTCAGCAGCTGTAAGTTGTCTTCCCAGAGCAAGTTACCAGTCCTCCTTTTCCCTACCTTGTCAAGTTCACAATACACGTCTTACCTGCTAAAGATTATGGATTTTACCTGCCTGAAGTTTTCCCCACCCCTCAATCAGATCTGATGGTAACCACAAACTTGTAGACGCTGGTATACATTTTTCTCAAGCTGTGTTTGCTCGCAAGAGAATGCTCCCCTTAGGGAATCAAAACTGAATGACTTGGGTGATAGAATACCCATGATAGGCTTGATTCCTGCCCTAATGCTATAGACTCTGATCATAGGCTGCCTCTGTAGCAACCACGCAGCCAAATCAATACCAACCTGGCTTGGAAGGTAATGTTAAACAATGGTTCTCAGGAAAGCTAATAAACTATTTTAAAACACAGGAAAATGTGTGAGGTTTAAAAACGTACATTTTCTATCCAAATAAGAAAGCTTGTTATGATGTCTCAATACTGGTGAAGATATTTTTTCAGAAGTTTTATTAAGTCAAGAATATCTAATAAACAACAGATGATGTCTATCCAATGCAGTTTTCTGAATTAGTGTATCAAATGACCCAAAGAACAGAGCTAAAAATCTAAGGTACCTAGAAAAATATATTGGAACATGTGTTGATTCTTGAGCAATATAAATGAAGAGGGAGCATATGATTGAATAGAAATTCTTTTGTCTGTTTGTTGTACATTGACATTTGAAATCCATAGCCAAACATAACATATTCTTTACTGCATGAAGTTTTTATCTGCAAACAGAGACAGGCCAATAAAATAACAGAGATAGTACTCAAATATATTAAAAAACTTTGCCAAACATCAATAAACTTAAAACCATACAATTTAAGTGGTTAAGTGGACCTACAAGTCACTTTAATTTGGATCATGCAAGCAACGATTTTAAAGTTTCAAAAATATTTCATCAGTGGCTGACAAGTTGGAAACATTCTTTGTGCCTTATGGTTGCATGAAATAAAATGTAATTCTTTTTACTATGCAGTGCAAATGCTGAATGAGGTATTTTGAAGGACATACATCATGAGGGAAGTCGTTACCAGCCAGCTATATAGAACAGTCACCGAGTCGTTGGCTTTCTGTTGCCAAGATCACAGTTACTGGCTTCTGGCAGGTTACAGAACTGCAGGGCAAAATTATCTACACAGCATCAAAACTTTTTGGAGCCTTGGTAAGAGAGATGTTACAGCAAGCCTACTTCTTTCTAAACCATATTTTTTAGCACAACACTTCCTTTCTCTTCTGGCAACTGAGTATTTAATATTCTGCTAGATTTCACATGAGACATGGCACAAGCTAGTGACTATGTGATTTGGACTTCGCAGCTATGGGTTTGCATTTGAGAGATGTCAGGTATGAACCGCACCGTTGGCAACCCTCAAGATGGTTTTCTGTGGTTTCCCCACTTTCACACCAGGCAAATGCTGGGGCTGTGTCTTAATTAAGGCCACAGTCTTTTCCTTCCCAGTCCTAGCCCTGCCCTATCCCATCGTCACTATAAGACAGTCAGTGTGACGTAAAACAAATAGCAAAAAGTGACCTGTCCATGGCTAAATACTGGATCAAGTAAGGAAATTCCAACTTAACTGCAAGTCTACACCCAACACTTTTGCTGAACATTACAACACTGCCTCCTTTTAAATAAGAAAACAGTAATGTTGAGTCAGAAGGAGTGAGGCCTACCCTTGGTTGTAGTACGCATTTATCCTATGGTTTTACTGTTAGTATTCCTAGTAGGGTTAGGCGCTATGTACCTGTTTTGGCACACTGTGCTAGTGCACAATTATGTTCGCTTGTTCTGGAACACCGAGTTTCAGAAGCACCACTATGCACTGCCTTTTGCCTGTCGATACCGGCAGTGTGCCACCACGTACTGGAGTGTTCTGTGTTCTGTCATATCCTCTTTGTTCTGTGAGACCTGTTGCACCAGCCACTGGCCTTCAGAACATGCCAGTTACTTAATGTGTTCTGTTTTGTTTCCAACTCTTCTGTAAATGTGTTTTCATTGAAGCCCAGTGACATATTGTATACCGTACAAAAGACGGGACAGTAAACTTTGCAGAATGTCACACCGGAGTTATGTTTGAGGTATCTGTAAACACATTTCTTGTCGGTGTAGTTGTGACAGGTGTATTTTAGAATGAATGAAAACATTCTTATCCCAAAGGCAACATTTAAACATTTTTTTTAGGTGCGTGTTTTACAGATCTGACAGCTTTTTCATGTGCCATGAAGCTTTATCCTGGCCCTAATAGCTCACAATACAGGCTGATACATTTCAACTGGTGAAAATATATTTGGAATAGTCGAAACAGACTTTCAACCTATTAGGTCGTGTTACGTACATTTAGTACGTGCTGAAGAGATGTTAAGTACAGAACAAAAATACCAGTGGGATCCAAACCCACAACCTCCCGATTTTGTGGCAGTGTGCCACCATGTGCTGGAGTGTTCTGTGTTCTGTCAGGCAAAGGGCAGTGCATAGTGGTGCTTCTGACACTTGGTGTTCCAGAACAAGCGAACATAATTGTGCACCAGCACAGTGTGCAATCGACGCGAAATCGGGAGGTTGAGGGTTCGGATCCCACTGGTGTCCGGTTGGCCATTTTTGTTCTGTACTTAACATCTCTTCAGCACGTACTAACTGTATGTAACACGACCTAATAGGTTGAAAGTCTGTTTCGATCACAATGCAGTTGTGAAAATTCATATTTGGAATATTTAAACACCTGTACTGTTGCTGTAATCGTAATATGTGTATTTCATATTGACAGCAAAATCTTAGCCTAAAACCAGCTTTTAAATGTGATCATTGGACATGAATTTCAGTGTTCCAACTACACACACACTAGACACACAGCATGTCCGGTACAGGCACTTTCCCACTGACGTGGAGCATACCATGTTGGCTCACAAAGTTATCTCTGCGGCACAGTTACAGTTCCATGTGTCGTGTGCCGGCACAGTGTACCACAACACTCCGCCTCAAGCTTCTAATGTTTTGGAAGAGCTGACTGTTCTGGTCTGCCCAACTCTAATTCCTAGCTGTAAAAATTTCTCATGCATTGTTCATACTGCCAGTCTCCTCCTATCACTGCAGTGAGTTTGTCATTAACAATCTGTGCAGGGATGCTTACAGACAAGTTCCTCAAATCACCATGTGGGCTAACGTAGAGTGTGATGCTGTAATATTTACATGTTTTGATTGTGCAGGGATGAAGGGCAAACGAAACTGTGAATTTTTTTGTATTAATTAAAAAATTAAACAACTTCCTCTGTTTAAGAACAAAATGCCAATATTCATGAAGACAGCTTAATTTGAGACCATTACAAGCCCAATAGGCATAACCAGTCCTTAATTACAAAATTCGCTGCTCCGTATTATTATAAAATTTCTAGTAAGATATCGTTGAATTAATTAATTATATACTTTTAAGCAGTCCAATACACCAAACAATAATGAAAAGGTAATAGCTATTATTGGACATGTGATTTACTATGTTTCGTGGCAACAGAGCCAATGAATTTGACCAGAGGTATACTGTATCCTAAATTTACAAAACTATGAAGTAACACATGCTATAAATGAATCACATAAAATATCATCATCATTGGTAGTGTGTTGGCCTCCTGATCCCAATATCGAGGGTTCAAACCGGGCAAATATAGTTGGATTTTTGAAGAGTGCAAAAAAGTCCACTTGATACCCCATGCCATACAATACTGGCATGTAAAGGATCTCTAGCAACACTTTTGGTGTTTACCCAAAAAAAATAATCAGAAACTAAGCCATATATGCCCACAAGAGATTCAGTTTACTCTGTCATCTATTAGGCCTAGTGTAAAATGGAATATCGAAACTGATGAGCAGGCAGCCAGAAGGCATCAAATTAAAAATGCTTACATACACTACTACTACTACTACTACTACTACTACTACTACTACTACTACTACTACTACTACTACTACTACTACTACTACTACTACTACTACTACTACTACTACTACTACTACTACTACTACTACTACTACTACTACTACTACTACTACTACTACTACTACTACTACTACTACTACTACTACTACTACTACTACTACTACTACTACTACTACTACTACTACTACTACTACTACTACTACTACTACTACTACTACTACTACTACTACTACTACTACTACTACTACTACTACTACTACTACTACTACTACTACTACTACTACTACTACTACTACTACTACTACTACTACTACTACTACTACTACTACTACTACTACTACTACTACTACTACTACTACTACTACTACTACTACTACTACTACTACTACTACTACTACTACTACTACTACTACTACTACTACTACTACTACTACTACTACTACTACTACTACTACTACTACTACTACTACTACTACTACTACTACTACTACTACTACTACTACTACTACTACTACTACTACTACTACTACTACTACTACTACTACTACTACTACTACTACTACTACAATAATAATAATAATTTAGTCGTTGCCGGGAATTCACATCCCTTGTGTGAGAATTGGTGTAAACAGATTTTAATGCTAAGAGATACAGAATGGCTGCCATTATGAAGTAGCAAAAACTCTGTGTAGAAAAATATTGAAAAATGAATGAAAACCTACAACCTGTTTTCTAGTCAATGACCGGGTCAGGGATGGGATGAATGAAGCCCCCAACTTGCGGCGAGGACAGGAATTGTGCTGGCTGCCAAGGCCTGTCGCACTCCTCTGGGGCAATGATTAATGACTGACAGATGAATAAAATGATAGTGGAGAGTGTAGCTGGAATGAAAGATGACAGAGAAAGCGAAAGTACCCAGACAAAAACCTGTCCCGCCTCCACTTTGTCCAGCACAAATCTCATATGGAGTGACCAGGATTTGAACCACGGTATCCAGCAGTGAGAGGCCAGCGTGCTGCCGCCTGAGCCACGGAGGCTCTTAGAAAAATATTAAATGGGTTAAATCCCACAAAATGTTGTACCCCCTATGTGGCTTAGCACTTTTATTGATGAGGAATATCTCCAATGTGCTTCAAGGACACATAGGAGTATTATACACCACCACACACTGTTCACGCTACTGGGCAATATCTCCTATGTGTTGAGTCGAACACATTAGACAATGACGACTCTACAAGGCTTGTTTGCAGTGTATGGCACCAGACTGACCAAGCAGTTGTGTGGTCTTTTTCTGTCACTGCTATCGTTGTTGCTGCAGGAACTTTATTGTGAAGAGTTGTGCTTAATGTTTAGCCATGGAAAGAAATTTCTGAAAATGGCATTAGAGATAGCTGCAAAAGGTGATCCATCAGACAAAGGTAAGTCAATTAATAAGCAGCCATTATAATGGACCTTCAAAGTGTTCTTTTGTACCGTATGCTGCTCATATCCAAGACATACTACAGACAGAAACTTCTAGTACACAATTAAATTATTTTTGATCTATGCAATGGTGATGTTACACTTTATGTATGGCACAAGGGCGATGGTGGTGTAAGTGCACATGAATTTACATACTGCATAGTTGATTTTATTAACAATTTTCCAGTTACAACCAATAAGATTAATTTCTGATGACTGTAATTATCAGAATAGGAACAAGGTTTTAGCCAGCGCCCTAAGTAATACAGCTACATCTAAGAACATCACTGTTGGAAAAGGGGCACACTATGACAGAGTCTGATAGTGTTCATGCCACTCTTGAGTGCTACTTTTCTCCACCAATGAATTCACCCATGGATTATATAGCCACAATTAGACAAGCCAGACGCAAGAATCCATACAATGTGAAAACTGTCAACTTCAGTTTCTTCAAGGATTTGAGCATAAATCAAACTGCAGTACTCAGCTGATGGAAGGATACATTACAACACACACAGCAGAGAAGAACTTCCACAGAGGAGGAGAATGAGTTTTCCGTTTCATAAGCCATATAGATTGTACACTGCACAATTGCCGATTACAATGTCTAAGGGCACTCATTTGCAAGAAGTGAAGCAGATAATTGAATACGACCACCATACTCCTTCTATGACAATGTTTCTGTAAAGCCAGAGAAATGTGAAGTTCCCTGAAATGCTCAGTGATCAAATTATACAGTATGAATGTACGAAAATACAATTAGACAGCATTGATGTAACAATATTCACCTGAATAAAATGTAAAAAGGTGTTTTTGAATAAAACTTAATTTGGAAAGCAAAATCTCCTATGTGTAATTTTGAGGAAAACATAACCTCCTATGTGTCAAAGCAATGAAATAAAATTAAATATGTGGTCAAATACCTAATATTACAGAATAAGCTACCAGAGAAGTATTTGGTTGAAGTGATAGAAAACCTGAACATAAATCACATTCAAGACTGAAGCAATCATTACCAGTAAACTAGCTCTACAATACATCATGGTTTAAGAATAAGTATGCATACTTGCTCGTATCTACCATTATAGCAATAACCCAAAGAGAGGTCTCAAAGTGGGAAGTGGAACCGCGATCGCAACAGCCTCAGTTTAGTTAGTGTTTATGAAGCGTATTTGTGGTCTCATTGGATGTTTTGATTTTTTTTAAGGTGTAAGATTCAATTATATATGTTCTGGAATGTACTAAGTAATCCAGTGTTGGTGAAAATGCCAACCTGGACTGTGCTGAGATATTGACACGAATACAGATGAAATACCGATAAACATTTCTTTCCATCGGCTATATGAGAAGCTTTTCTCTGCGTAGGTTAGGGCTGTTCCAAGATACTCCTCTTCACTGAAAATCTGTTATCTGGGAGTGCCTCTTTGTTGAGGATCATTAAATTATTGATGGAAAAAACATCTAAATTTGAGAGTTAGATGAAGATTGAAACTGGAAGCTGTTCTAAGTACTGTACATTTCCCTACTTTGCTCTCCTACCTGATGAAACCTTTAATAAAGGTTCACAAATCCTCTGTGAAATGGGTATTATACAATGAGTGGCCAAAAGTCATGGGAAGACGATGAATGTGATATAAATAATGAGTTGCTCCTCCATGAGCCCTCAAAACGGCAGCAATACAGTGAGGCATCAACTCTACAAGGTGTTGGAATCGTGTTGGTCTGAAAGAATGTCCACATAACGTGCACCTGTCAGCGCCCCCTGCAATCAGACAATGGAGCCTAATGTGAACTTGAGAATGCCGCGCAGATCAGAACCGAGCCACTTCCCACCTGGACACAACCTTGTTGACACGCAGGATCCATAGCTTCATGGGGCATAAGCCACATTCTCATGCGTCTATCAGGTCAGTACAACTGGAACCGGGATTCATCGGACCATACCACGCGCCGCAACTGTTCCATGGTCCATTGCAGATGTTTGCAGGCCCATGTACATCATTGAGCTCTGTGTCGAAGTGTCAGCAAAGGGATACAAGTTGCTCGTCAGCTGGTGAAGCATATACAGTGCAGTTGCCTCCACATAGTCCTGGTAAAAATAGGTTCCTGACTCCCAACATTCAACTGGGCGGTGATCTGACTCACAGTAGCCCGTCGAGCGCTCCCAGTATGATTTTGCGGAAACGACATGATGTCTGTTCGTTAAATACCTGTGGTCTTCCTGTGTGGCAGTTTATATGGGTGGTAACATTCTCTCTGGGATAGTGAAGATCCACCCTTGATACTGTTGACCTCAGAAACCCGAATTCGCGTGTAATCTCTGCAATGCTATATGACCCATGCACCATGTGCTGATGGTCATCCCACGTTCAAAGTCGATTAATTCGCGATGTGTTGCCATCTTCACGACACTGGTGTCTGTAACAAGACTACTCAGCTACGCCACAGCTAGCCGTAACGCTCGCGGGTCATACACGGTACATTTTCTAATGGGACACCCCTTCCCATGTCTTTTGGGCACTTGAACCCACTGACAATGGGAAGTACATAATAGCTTAGAAATAAATAAGCCTAATAATTATAATCTGTCTTCTACATCTGAAATAACAAATAACTGATGCTGATATTGCCTAAGTCATTCTAAATTTGAAGAAGAGAATTACAACATGAATAGGAATCTAAGAAGAAACTAGAATAAGTTAACTGTTTACAAAACTAAAACTAAAATAGATTGAAGAAAATATGTCCTCCCTTAATTTTACTTAATCAAAACATCCCTAGCCATTTGTTTCCATTTTTTCTCATTTGCATAAGCTTGATTATAGTGCATATTTAATTTTCACAACTGCTTTGTATTCAGCCTTTAGCTTCGATCCTTTCTAAGAGAGCAGATTATGATCTAGGTGACCATAGCTCAATGTTAAAAGCATCTTACGCCAAATCAGAACATTACTGGTATGGATCCCTCTGATGTCTGGTTAGCCATTTTTGTTCTGTAGTTAACACCCCTGAAACATGTCCGATGAATAAATGGTTTTCAACGATAAAAGTGTATTGATGACGTGGATTCAAGCATAATTATACTATTGTAAATAGTTTTTAATAGGTTTAGACAAGTTAATACAGAAACAAACATTAATACCTATTAATTTTAAGTTTATCAACATCCGAGTCTGTCAGCCTTCGAAGTTGTATTATACCAATGTCTCCCCACACCGAACCAAACAAATTTCAGATGAAGAATGCAAGGTTGGCCCTTCAATAATCTACAGTGTAGCCAATGCAATTAAATTCTTCTGATGATGGTGGTGGTGATTACTGTTTTAAGAGGAAGTAAAACTGGGCAACTATCCTCCATCAACATTAATCAAACGGAAATAATGGAAGGGATCCAGGACTTTGGAAAATGAAGGTATCAGCCAAAGAAAGACAAGGTCCATGAAGTACATGAAAAATGAAAGAACTCCCGAGGCCTCATAAATCTAATACCGTCGCCGTCGGAAAAGAATAAGTGACCGGGGTTGGGGGGGGGGTGTCGGATGGATAGATGAAAGTGAGGAGCCTAGCACAATTAAGTGGGAGCAATGCCAGGGCTCAGCTAAAGGTCCCATGGTCACCAACCCAAGGTTCCACGGCAGGAATCCCTCAGGCCCCTTTTAGTTGTCTTTTACGGTACGATAGGCAGAGGATACCATGGATGTTATTCTACTATCCCCCACTCAAACAAGGATAAATTCTTCAAAGAGATGAAATCTGAGAAATTTGGTGCTATAACAGAACCTAGATAATTCGAAATTTGGTTAATTCAATATCCCTCCAAATTCAAAGAATCTCTTGCTCCTGAGAAGTTGTGGCATAGTTTTGCATGTTATTTTATTTGTTTAATTCAAAATACAGATAATTTGAAAACAATGTTGATCCCATTACCAAAATTCAGACTTTTGATTTGAAAATATCTTCATATTCTTTAAAATAATATTTTACAGAATAATATAAATTACAAATTTTTCCACGTTTGATAGGTGTCTCACAATAGAACACATCTTCTGGTGCGTGCAGGAGTAGCTTTATTCACTTTCACTTTGGTGTGCCTACAGTGTCCTTCAGAGCTGCCAAGTTTGAGTGAAATTGTGTATTCTTGCAATTAGGTTACATTAAGGGTTAGAAATGCCATACTCTGAAGCATTATGCTTGTTTACGTCATGTGTATAACTTAACAGCATTAAGCAAGGTCATACAATCGCCGGAACTGATGTGAAAAATACGCATTTTAGACCAATTAGTACCTAGAAATACATTAGCACTTCTCCAACAGCATGTTCGGAAGCATTTATTTTACAAACTTTTATCATAATTGTGTTTACTTAATTCAGTGCTACATAAGGTCATACACCTTTAGAACTTATGTCAAGAACCTCAGTATCTGGACTCAACTGTAGCTACTCTATAACAGCATTCAATTTGCCATAAAACTAAAATACATGGGCTTTTATCATCTTTGTGTCTCAGCATCATTTAAGCTTAACAATGTCATATTTGTTTATTTTAACTAAAATGTCATGTTAAAAATGTATTGTTTTAGGACCTTTCGACTGAATTGTATAATTGAATGTTTATGGCTGATGATAACCCCGAACAAGGTCAAAACTGGTACCAAATAAATATTAAACTGTAATGTAAAAAAACTGAATTGCAAAAATGTATTTTATTGAACAAGTTTAAATCGTAAATTTTAGTTAAATATATATGCAACACGTTACAGTTATTACAGTTAGTTATTTTACGTAATATTTAGAGTGTACAGTTCTAGCCTCCGAGGCTCAGGCGGCAGCCTCTTACCGCTGGGTTCCGTGGTTCAAATCCTGTTCATTCCATGTGAGATTTGTGCTGGACAAAATGGAGGCGGGACAGGTTTTTTCCGGGTACTCCGGTTTTCCCTGTCATCTTTCATTCCAGCAACTCTCTCCAATAGCATTTCATTTCATCTGTCAGTCATTAATCATTGCCCCGGAGTAATGCGACAGGCCTCGGCAGCCGGCACAATTCCTATCCTCGCTGCAAGATGGGGGCTTCATTCCATCCCTGACCCGGTCAATGACTGGAAAACAGGTTGTAGGTTTTTATTCATTAATGTACAGTTATGGTATTTCAGTTTAGGGTACGTGAGTTCGTTCTCTGTAGCAAGATGGCTAGGCATCAGTATTTTTCCCAAAACATTGAGACAGCAGATGAAAATTAAAAGAGAAGTCAACAAAGGACAAAAATAAAAAACTGAAAAAGCTAAGGAATTTGGAATTCCCTGTCCATGTCTTCAATATGTGTAAAAAGTTGCGAAAGCATAGAAGCTCAAGAAATGCAAGGTGCAAATATTTCAAAATGAATGGGCATTCGAGGAGCTAATCGCTCTCTGATTTAGAAGTGGAATTGAAGTGGTTTCAACATGTTCGAGAGAACAACATCCCCGTTAATAAGAAGGTTATTAAGGGAAAAGTGAACGAGCTGGCACTGAAGACAGAACTGGAGTTTCAGTGTTCAAATAGACGACTTCAGTGTTTGAAGGAACACCATAATAGTCAGCAGTGTGTAAAGAAGCAGAACTATGAACAATGGCAACACGAAATGAAATGGCGTGTGGCCTCCGGAGAGACCTGGTGCAGGTCTCTTTGTTTGACTCCTGTAGGCGACCTGCGCATCGTGGTGAGGATGAAATTATGATGATGGCACATACACCCAGTCCCCGTGCCCAGGGGAATTAACCAATTATGGTTAAAGTTCCCAACCCTGTAGGAGTCGAACCCGGGACTCTTGTGACTGAAGGCCAGCACGCTAACCATTCAGCCATGGAGCCGGACAACAGTGGCAATAAAGACAGCTGACAAGAAAGTGTCGCTTATATCGTCAATTCATATGCACCGAACAGTATTTTCAACAGTGATGAAACTGTGTTGCTTTTTAATACCGATTCCAAATGGACTTATTGGTTTCAAAGAGAGAAGTGCCATGGCGGTATATCATACAAGGATAGGGGTGCTGTCCTTCTTTGTTACAATGCAGACAGAAGCAAGAGACACCCTAGCCTTGTTACAGGGAAGTTCGAGAAACCATTATGTTTCAAGGGCATCGGGCACATTTCATGCAAGTACAAGGCATCTAAAAATGCCTGGATGATGGGCAAACTTTTTGAGGAGTGGCTGGTGTACCTTGAACACAAAATGGCATGGAAGGCCAGAAAAAGAGTTCTCTTGTTAGATCAGTGCACTATGCACAAACATAATTTAAGTTTTTGAATGTGTTTTTTTTCTTTTTCTGTCAGCCAAAACTAAGAGCTAGTTACAATTTAGATCATTTTATCTCTGAAACGTGTCTGCAGAAATCAGACGGATGCATTACTTTCTCCATGAAGTCGCTAGAAATGTTTCAGCGGTAGAAATACGCAAGTGTAACATGATGGAGGCAATGTGGAACGTGACAGTTGCTTGGGAGGCTATTTCTTAACTGACAATTATGATCTGCTTAGTCAAGTGTATACTTGGTTCCTTAAATGAAGAAGCAGCTGCTGAAGATGAAGAAGATGAATGGGAGAAGTTTCAGTAACAACCCGATGTCGGTACAGCTTTCACAAAATACATTGTCATTGACCATGCAGATACTACTCTTCAGAGGAGTGGGATCCCGCTACACTGTTCAGCTGTGATCATATGATGCCACAGGGAGATGCAGCTGATGCGGAACAAGATGAAGATATGGCAAGGGGTAAATATTCCAATGAAAAGTTGTGTACTTGCCTCTGTAGCCGTGTTGAACTGTGTGATATGTTTAAGTGATGCAGGTGAGCAACAATTACAGTAAAACCCTGTTATTACGCTCTACAAGGGACTGTGGTTTAAACGCATAATAAGTGGGACAGCACTATAAATGGAAAATGACTTGTGAGGCAGAACAACAATTGGAAAACAATATTTCGGTAATGTATTTTACTATATTATATATATTATATTTTACTATATTATTATTTGAAAAAGAAGCAGCAATCCAGAAAGGAGTGAGGCAAGGCTGTAGTTTGTCCCCTCTCCTTTTCAATGTTTACATAGAACAGGCAGTAAAGGAAATCAAAGAGAAATTTGGAAAGGGAATCACAGTCCAAGGAGAGGAAATCAAAACCTTGAGATTTGCTGATGATATTGTTATTTTATCTGAGACTGCAGAAGATCTCGAGAAGTTGCTGAATGGTATGGATGAAGTCTTGGGTAAGGAGTACAAGATGAAAATAAATAAGTCCAAAACAAAAGTAATGGAGTGCAGTCGAACGAAGGCAGGTGATGTAGGAAATATTAGATTAGGAAACGAAGTCTTAAAGGAAGTAGATGAATATTATTACTTGGGTAGTACAGTAACTAACGATGGCAGAAGTAAGGAGGACATAAAATGCAGACTAGCACAAGCAAGGAAGAGCTTTCTTAAGAAAAGAAATTTGCTCACTTCAAACATTGATATCGGAATTAGAAAGAGGTTTTTGAAGACTTTTGTGTGGAGCGTGGCATTGTATGGAAGTGAAACATGGACGATAACTAGCTCAGAAAGAAAGAGAATAGAAGCTTTTTAAATGTGGTGTTACAGAAGAATGCTGAAGGTGAGATGGATAGATCGAATCACGAATGAAGAGATACTGAATCGAATTGGTGAGAGGAGATCGATTTGGCTAAATTTGACAAGAAGAAGAGATAGAATGATAGGACACATCTTAAGACACCCAGGACTTGTTCAGTTGGTTTTTGAAGGAAGTGTAGGTGGTAAGAACGGTAAGGGTAGACCAAGGTATGAATATGACAAACAGATCAGAGCAGATGTAGGATGCAATAGTTACGTAGAAATGAAAAGGTTAGCACAGGATAGGGAGGCATGGAGGGCTGCATCAAACCAGTCTATGGACTGATGACTCAAACACACATTATCACAGTATTACTATTATTATTATTACAGCACAGAACGTTATTGTTCATTACTGTAATTCCGATGCAGAATGCAAATTAAATCTCACTCCTATTAAAAAAGTCTTCGATTGCTGCTTGTCGAGTGTGTGTACTAATGCTGTTAAGGATTACATTTTCTATGCAGTTTAAGTAGCTGTTCACAACACTTGATATGCCGTTAGGAATAACAGTGATAATGTAATTTCGGAGCAGATTGATAGCTCCGAGAGCTTCATTTCGTGTGGGGACATTTTCTTCCAAAGATTCAATTTCCTCATCACTCCCTTCACCTTCGACAGCATGATCTGCAACCTTCTAGTCGACACTGCAGATTTCTAGTGAGACCATTGTCAACTGACACAAAATCTTCCAAGATATCTCCTAACTTCTCCCATACAGCAGCCCAATACTTGTCATTATTACAGCAGCCCAATACTTGTCATTATCAGATGTCACAGAGGCATTTGTTTCACCGGGTGTTGCACCATGTCCCTAAAAACAATTAAAAAAGCTAATTAACCCCCTGACAAAACAAAAACATCTTATACAGAAACTGAAAATCCCAGCCTGTTTCAAGTCAACCGATCGAATCTGGAATGGGATGAATGAAGCCCGTAACTAGCGCTGACGAAAGGAATTGTTCTGACTGCTGAGGCCTGTCACACTCCAGGGCAATGATTAACGAATGACAAATGAAATGAAACAAAATGATTGTGGAGAGTGTTGCAGGAATAAAAGATGACAGGGGAAACCGGAGTGCCCGGAGAAAACATGTCCCACCTCCGCTTTGTTCAGCACAAAGCTCTCATGGAGAGACCGTGGATTAAACCACCGGAGCAGCGGTAAGAGGACGACATTCTACAGTCTGCACCACAACAGGGCTTGTTTTATACAGAAGACCGACAACATTTAATATTATACCTTGAAAAACACTGCTTTATTAAAGTAACTGGCGATGGTTTGCGCTTTGATCCCTTTCCATGCAGCGGAAATGGAATTAATTGCGCCCAATAAGGTGATGCGGTTTTCGGCTCCACTGTCGATGCCACTGCAGATATCGTAGAACAACGCGCTTATGACAGAAATGCTTAAGCACTTTTATGACCCCCTGGCTACATTTTTCAGGTTCTCATTTTTCGAGCAAGCTGGACACTTGTCAACAAAAAGCAGGATTCTGCAAATGGCTTTTACCACTTTTTGTTCCAACTCTTTGAGCCAATTAACAAACAAGTCACTAGTCGTTCAGGTACAGTACTTGACTTTGTTATTCACAAGGCAGATGTTTAATATTTTTAAAACATAGGAATCCAGCTGACTTCTCCAACATTAACAGAGGTAATTTTTCAGATCCATGGTCATTTGCAGCAACAAGCACAGTTACTCTTTCTTAGCTTAATTTTCCATTATGACATTTCACCCATTTGAACACATGACTTGTCGGGCATTAGCTTAAAGAATAAGCCACATTTATCCATGGTAAACATGCTGCGCGGCACATAAGATTTAATGAGTCTAGGTAGCAATTTACTACTTTGCCAGTCCTTTACAACAAATTCCAATTCACCAATGACTTGACGATGCCATGCCTTTGTTTGAATCTATCAAGCTAACCACTAGAAGAGCTGATGTCCGTATTTAATTTGCCTGCTATTTCTTGTATGATTGGGTCACTTAATGTGATTGAAGCCTCATAGGATTGATGAAAACAGTCAATAAGAATTTGCTCAAAGTCTTTATATTTTCCAGGTCTCGCTTTTTAATGTATGCAACCACTCTTCGCAGCGCTGGTAATAGCGTCCCATTTTTCATTAATGTTCTGAAGCTGGATGAAGTGAAGCACACAGATTCAGAAAAATCCTTTTGATTCAATCTAGATTTTTTATTGTACTGACGGAGAATTTGTAGTTTTTCACTCACAGAAAGAAATTTCCGCTTCACCATTTTGCGCTATTCATAACGAGAGGGAAAAATATCCTGGATGTGGTGCTGGTAAACCCAGATGAGCTCTATAGAGAAACCGAAGTAATAGATGGTATTAGTGATCATGAAGTTGTTTTTGTCGTATTTAAAAATAAATGTGATAGAAAGGAAGGTCTAAAAAGTAGGACTATTAGGCAGTACCATATGGCTGATAAAGCAGGCATGAGGTAGTTTCTAAAAAATAACTACGATAGGTGGAAAACGATAAATAAAAATGTAAATAGACTCTGAGATGGGTTTAAAGCAATTGTTGAGGAATGTGAAAACAGGTTTGTAACTTTAAGGGTGGTAAGGAATGGTAAATACCCACCTTATTATAACAGAGAAATAAAGAGACTAAGAAGGAGGTGCAGATTGGAAAGAAATAGAGTTAGAAATGGCTGTGGAAGTAAGGAGAAATTGAAGGAACTTACTAGAAAATAGAATCTAGCAAAAAAGGCAGCTAAGGATAACATGATGGCAAGCCTAATTGGCAGTCATACAAATATTTAAGTGATGAATGGAAGGGTATGTATAGGTATTTTAAGGCAGAAACTGGTTCCAAGAAGGACATTCCAGGAATAATTAATGAACAAGGGGAGTGTGCATATGGGGATCATCAAAAGGCAGAAGTATTCAGTCAGCAGTATGTAAAGATTGTTGGTTACAAGGATAATGTCCAGATAGACGAGGAGACTAATGCTAAAGAATTCAGTCATTCATTCATTCATTATAGACTGTTATGCCTTTCAGCGCTCAGTCTGCAAGCCTCTGAGAATTTACTAACCGCCGCCACAATCCTCGATTTGCAACTAGTATTGTGGCCTCATTTAGTTCTATATCTCTTATCTTTAAATCGTTAGAAACCGAGTCTAACTATCGTCGTCTTGGTCTCCCTCTACTTCTCTTACCCTCCATAGCAGAGTCCATTATTCTCCTAGGTAAACAATCCTCCTCCATTCGCCTCACATGACCCCACCACCAAAGCCGGTTTATGCGAACAGCTTCACCCATCGAGTTCATTCCTAAATTAGCCTTTATCTCCTCATTCCGACTACCCTCCTGCCATTGTTCCCACCTGTTTGTACCAGCAATCATTCTTGCTACTTTCATGTCTGTTACTTCTAACTTATGAATAAGATATCCTGAGTCCACCCAGCTTTCGCTCCCGTAAAGCAAAGTTGGTCTGAAAACAGACTGATGTAAAGATAGTTTTGTCTGGGAGCTGACTTCCTTCTTACAGAATACTGCTGATCGCAACTGCGAGCTCACTGCATTAGCTTTACTATACCTTGATTCAATCTCACTGCTTTACTATACCTTGATTCAATCTCGCTTACTATATTACCATCCTGGGAGAACACACAACCTAAATACTTGAAATTATCGACCTGTTCTAGCTTTGTATCACCAATCTGACATTCAATTCTGTTGAATTACTTACCTACTGACATCAATTTAGTCTTCAAAAGGCTAGTTTTCATACCATACTCATTGCACCCGTTTTCAAGTTCCAAGATATTAGACTGCAGGCTTTCGGCACAGTCTGCCATTAAGACCAAGTCGTCAGCATAGGTCAAACTGCTTACTACATTTCCACCTAACTGAATCCCTCCCTGCCATTTTATACCTTTCAGCAGATGATCCATGTAAACTACAAACAGCAAAGGCGAAAGATTACAGCCTTGTCTAACCCCTGTAAGTACTCTGAACCAAGAACTCATTCTATCTTCGATTCTCACTGAAGCCCAATTGTCAACATAAATGCCTTTGATTGATTTTAATAATTTACCTTTAATTCCATAGTCCCCCAGTATAGTGAACATCTTTTCCCTCGGTACCCTGTCATATGCTTTCTCTAGATCTACGAAACATAAACACAACTGCCTATTCCTCTCGTAACATTTTTCAATTACCTGGCGCATACTGAAAATCTGATCCTGACAGCCTCTCTGTGGTCTGAAACCACACTGGTTTCCAACCAACTTCCTCTCAACGACTGATCGCACCCTCCCTTCCAAGATGCCAGTGAATACTTTGCCTGGTATAGATGAGATACCTCGATAGTTGTTGCAAACCTTCCTGTTCCCTTGCTTATAGATAGGTGTAATTACTGCTTTTGTTCAATCTGAAGGTACCTTACCAACACTCCATGCTAATTTTACTACTCTATGAAGCCATTTCATCCCTGCCTTCCCACTATACTTCACCATTTCAGGTCTAATTTCATCTATTCCTGCTGCCTTATGACAATGGAGTTTATTTACTATCCTTTCCACTTCCTCAAGCATAATTTCACCAACATCATTTTCCTCCTCCCCATGAGCTTGGCTATTTGCAACACCACCATGATGATTTCCTTTTACATTGAGAAGATGTTCAAAATATTCCCTCCACCTCTCCAGTGATTCCCTGGGATCTATTATGAGTTCACCTGAATTACTCAAAACACTGTTCATTTCCTTTTTCCCTCCCTTCCTAAGATTCTTTATTACTGTCCAGAAAGGTTTCCCTACTGCTTGACCTAGCCTTTCCAGGTTATTACCAAAATCTTCCCATGACTTCTTTTTGGATTCAACAACTATTTGTGTCGTTCTGTTTCTTTCATCTACGTACAGATCCCTATCTGCCTTGGCCCTTGTTTGAAGCCAATTCTGATAAGCCTTCTTTTCACGTTTACAAGCTGCTCTCACTTCATCATTCCACCAAGATGTTCGCCTTTTCCCATCTTTACACAGAGTTGTTCCTAGGCATTCCCTTGCTGTTTCTACTACAGCATCCCTGTATGCCACCCATTCTCTTTCTACATCCTGAACCTGCTTACTGTCTACTGTTCAAAACTTCTGGCCTTATGCTTGAAGAATGTATTCGTAACAGCTAAACCCACACTAGCACAGAAGTCCAGCAAATGTTTCCCATTCCCATTAGCTTCCATATCTTCCCCACATTTACCAATCACCCTTTTGTATCCTTCAGTTCTATTCCCAAATCTCGAATTGAAATCGCCCATTAGCACTATTCTATCCTTGCTGTTGACTCTGACCATGATGTCACTCAATGCTTCATAAAGCTTGTCAACTTCATCCTCATCTGCACCCTCATATGGTGAATACACGGACACAATTCTTGTCCTAATTCCTCCAACTGACAAATCTACCCACCTCATTCGCTCGTTTACGTGCCTAACAGAAACTATGTTGCGTGCAATGGTATTCCTGATAAAGAGCCCTATCCCAGGCTTTGCCCTTCCCTTTCTAACACCCGTCAAGTACACTTGACAATCTCTTATCTCTTCCTCGTTTTCTCCCCTTACCCGAATATCACTTACTCCTAGCACATCCAGATGCATCCTCTTTGCTGACTCAGCCAGTTCTACCTTCTTTCTTCCATAAGCCCCATTAATATTGATAGCTCCCCATCGAATTCCATTTCATTCGCCAAGTTGTTTCCAAGGAGTCCCTCGCCTGTCAAATGGGAGTGGGACTCCATTACTCCCATAGGTCCGAGACTTGCTTAAAGTGTTCTGAGCTCGGTAAATTCATGAAGCAGGATGCTACCCTACTTGCACATAGTCCAAGTGAGGATCTCTCCTCTAACGGGTTATGGACCACCGGTGAATTGTATAGTCCTAGCTGCCTGAGCACAAGGAGGGCCACGACTCAGAATATGTCCGAGATGCCCACTCCCATTAGATAGCAACTGGTATCCCGACTCTCAGGACCACTTACTAGGACGTGACTACAGTAACCCACAAACATTAAAATTTACATATGATAACAATGACATTAACAATAAGATACAAAACTAGAAAAGCAGCTTGAATTGATAAGATTTCTGGGGATATACTAAAGACAATGGTTTGGGATATAGTACCATATCCGAAGTACTTATTATTGTTCGGTCGAAGGAGCTATACCAGATGAATGGAGAGTTGCTATAGTAGCCCCTGTGTATAAAGGAATGGGTGATAGACATAAAGTTGAAAATTACAGGCCAGTAAGTTTGACGTGCATTGTATGTAAGCTTTGGGAAGGCATTCTTTCTGATTATATTAGACATGTTTGTGAAATTAATAACTGGTTCGATAGAAGGCAGTTCAGTTTTAGGAAAGGTTATTCCACTGAAGCTCAACTTGTAGCATTCCAGGACGATATAGCAGATATCTTGGATTGAGAATGTCAAATGGACTGTATCGCGATTGATCTGTCTAAAGCATTTGATAGGGTGGATCACGAGAGACTACTGGCAAAAATGAGTGCAATTGGACTAGATAAAAGAGTGACTGAATGGGTTGCTATATTTCTAGAAAATGTATCTGAGGGATTTAGACTAGGCGAAGCTTTATCTGATCCTGTAATAATTAAGAGGGGAATTCCTCAAGGCAGTATTATTGGACCTTTATGTTTTCTTATATATATAAATGATATGAGTAAAGTGGAATCAGAGGTAAGGCTTTTTGCAGATGACGTTATTCTGTATAGAGTAATAAATAAGTTACAAGATTGTGAGCAACTGCAACGTGACCTCGATAATGTTGTGAGATAGACAGCAGGCAATGGTATGTTGATAAACGGGGTTGAAAGTCAAGTTGTGAGTTTCACAAATAGGAAAAGTCCTCTCAGTTTTAATTACTGCGTTGATGGGGTGAGAGTTCCTTTTGTGGATCATTGTAAGTATCTAGGTGTTAATATAAGGAAAGATATTCATTGGGATAATCACATAAATGGGATTGTAAATAAAGGGTACAGATCTCTGCACATGGGTATGAGGGTGTTTAGGTGTTGTAGTAAGAATGTAAAGGAGAGGGCACATAAGTCTCTGGTAAGACCCCAACTAGAGTATGGTTCCAGTGTATGGGACCCTCACCAGGATTACCTGATTCAAGAACTGGAAAAAATCCAAAGAAAAGCAGCCCAATTTGTTCTGGGTGATTTCCAACAAAAGAGTAGCATTACACAAATGTTGCAAAGTTTGGGCTGGGAAGAACTGAGAGAAAGAAGACAAGCTGCTCGACTAAGTGGTTTGTTCCGAGCTGTCAGGGGAGAGATGGCGTGGAATGACATTAGTAGACGAATAAGATTGAGTGGCGTTTATAAAAGTAGGAAAGTTCACAACATGAAGATAAAGTTGGAATTCAAGAGGACAAACTGGGGCAAATATTCATTTATAGGAAGGGGAGTTACGGATTGGAATAACTTACCAAGGGAGATGTTCAATAAATTTCCAATTTCTTTGAAATCATTTAGTAAAAGGCTAGGAAAACAACAGATAGGAAATCTGCCACCTGGGCGACTGCCCTAAATGCAGATCAGTATTGATTGATTGATAACTGCACTGACAAGAATGCAGAAAATGCCACATAAGACAAGACAAGACAGGAATGAGCTGTATTAACAAGCAGACCTGATTGTTTAATCCCTTTCCAGGAAAGGCAAGTACCTTTAGGTAAAATATCAACACCGTTGGCCGGCGGGTTTCTCCACTTAGGGTGCGGAATTCCTTTCAGCTACAAGAACTATAATGACCTCCAGTACAGGGAGACCAACAAGTTTTTCACCACGCCACTTAAAACATCTCAAATACAGTACAGTGCTTTCTTACAATTTACTGTATATAGAATTTTCCCTCATTTTTCGAAATGGAAAAAGCTCTATAAGTAAATTTAGAAGTGTTATAATAGGGCAAAATTATGCAGTATTATTTATGAGCTGTCCAAGGGCCTTTTAAAAAGAGTGTAGCAAATGGGATAGCGTTATCGGCAGGGGGTGTAATGACGAGATTTTACTGTATTATCTTTTTTTTTACAATTTGCTTTATGTATTACCAACACAGATAGGTCTTATGGCGATGATGGGATAGGAAAGAGCTTAATTCCCAGCTTTTGTCTGGTGTGAAAATGAGAAACCACAGAAAACTATTTTCAGGGCTGCTGACAGTGGAGTTTGAACCTACTACCTCCCGAATGGAAGGTTATAGCTACAGAATCCAAACTGCATTGCTACTTGCTCGGTAACAATTATTTCTATGGACTGGTGTTTAAAAAAATATAGATGATGCAACCTCTCATCCATTCTTTTATAAAAGGCAATAAGCCCAATATGTGATATGTGACCAAAAACACTAATACGCCATTAAAAATTTGCATGTCTTTTAGGTACTGTAGAAAGACATGTGTACAATATATGTTGGAGATTTTTTAGTTTGTTTTCTTCTCTGTTTCGTAGTGTCATGCGTTTCCAATCGGACAGTCCTGTTGGCTTCCCTGTATGTGCATTATTAATTGGATTACTGTACTTTAATCACGCCATGCATAGATTTCTCCTTGTCTTTGAATCATGTGTTTGGATTATTTTTCACTGGTGTGAGGATATGTTTGCCAGTGTATGGCGTTGTCTTCCAAGTTATCCAAATGCAGAATTTGAATAAAAGCACTTTGTTTCATACATTTCAGCAATATATTTTTTTCCATGTCTCTGAAGAGTTTAAACTGTGAATCAAAGTTATTGTATGCATTCACGGGCCTACAACAATGCAGTCAGCCAGCCGAATGACTCCCGGAATAAGGAGTTCTCCTGTACAAAGTGCCTAAGGTCTCTATTAACGAGTCGCTGCTGCTTTGAACTTCCGCGCGCATTTTAGTTGAAACTTGAGGTTATGTTTCCTGCGTTCTGCACTTGTTATTATGACTCAACTTCATACCATGGAAAATCTCCAGTTTTCACTGGCATTGTTGAACATTCATGCATTATCATTAAGTGGATACTTTTGATTATTGCTATCGGAAGGAATGCATTATAACTATGGTTCTTAACTAGATCAACTACTGAAGTGTTTATAAATGACTGCTCTGGAATTTTGGTGTGATTTAGTGAAAGTGTTTTATGGACATTTTATTGAAAATTGAAAGCAGTCTGGGTGATTTCGACAATGCCTAGAAATTATTAGAGGCAGAAAGAAACTACTTCAAAATTGCAAACCAAAACTATTAGAAAAAGCTGTACGTGATATTAAAAGTGGCAAGTTGTCTTATAGGATAGCATTTGATTTGTATGGTATAGCTAGGTCCACCCTACAAAATAAAGTGCAGAAAGTACATCCGAAAAGATTGGGAGGACAACCTGTGCTAAATGAGGAAGAAAAGGAAATGCTGAAACAGGCTGTTATCAGGACTGTGCACTGGGGATTTCCTTTCATTAAACTGGATATTAGATATTTAGTGAAAGGTTACCTTGATAAATCTGGATGAAAAGAGAAGAGATTTTCAAACAATCTACCAGGAGAAGAATGGGTTCAAGTATTTCTCAACAGGCATTCGGAAGATATCTCTGTTCACCTGAGCAAAAATATAAAAAGAGCTTGCGTGTAAGTGAACAAAGCAGCTGTTGAAACGTATTTTAACAACATAAAGCTAACAGCGGAAAATCTTCCCCTCAGCAATAATATCAACTTTGATGAAACCAAGATGTTATATGACCCGGGCAAGCAACAGATAATTGTAAAACGAGAGAGTAAGCATGCTGAAAAAATTAATGGCTTCATTAAAATGTAGTGGTTCCGTAATGATGGCAGCAAATGGAGATGGGAAACTGCTCCCTCCATCTATATATATAAAATAAGAGTTTTGTCTGTACATTGCTCAGAATTTGAAATGAATAGTATTTCTGTATCTGTCATGTCCACAGTAACAAGGAAATGCACTTTTTACTTTTCCGTAATTTCTGTCTGTCTTTCTGTATGTATGTATGCGCATAACGAGAAAAACTACTGAAGAGAATTTCATGAAAATCGGTATGTCAAGTCGGGGGATAAGCCACTACAATCTAGGTTATGAATCACTTTATTCACGCTGAGTGAAATTGTAGTTTAGGGGAAGGCCTAAAATTCAATTCTCAAATACTTATATTATTATTTATATTATACTTATATTATTAGCAGTCCTATCGATAAATACTATATAACTAAAGTTCCATAGGATTAAATTTCCCATCATTTATGTCGTATACATTTTTACCGTACCGGCTATGATAACACAGATATTCCTGAATTTCGAGTTTTTTACATTTTCTTATTTTGCTAAGTCCACATCAACGCCGAGCCACGAGAAAATGTGTGAACAGAATTTAATGAAAATCGGTATATAGAGTCGCGGAAGAAGAAACTATAGTCTAAGCTATAAACAATTTTACTGACCCTGGATGAAATGGTAGTTTAGGGGTAGGTGCCTAAAATTTAATTTTTAAATAGCTATGTTATTGGTCCTACAGAAAGTAATACATAACGAAAGTTATAGAGAATACAATTTCCGATCATTTATGTTTTTAGTTTTACCATACGGACTATGATAAGAGTAGTATTTCAGAGTTGGAAGAAAACTAAATGTGAAAGCATACAATATCGAAAGCGTATAACACTGATCAACAATGACATTACATTGACCATTGTTTGTTGTGATGATCTTTGCCTCTTATGGTGACCTCAACTCAGAGAGATGGGATTACTGTTGCGTACCGAGTATAACAGCCTGACTGAATATTGGCGGGAAATAGCTGGGGAGTTACAAAACTTTTTTCTTTAGCATGCCATTCCTCTGGTTCATACCTTGTCTGATACTGCTGGTATGTAACATACTGGTTCTTCATAGTATTCCAGCTATTCGATCCCTACTCTGACGCTCTCTTTTGAATGAGCAGTGTGCACACTTGGCAGAGGCTCACTTAGTACGGTAATAGTAGTATGACCTGGTCTAGAATCACAATTTAGGCCTATTCCAAATTATAGCACCACGATTCACTAAATAATTCAAAATTCAACCCTCAAAAATGAGATTTTCCAACTCATCATCGGGTACACCTAGGAAACAGATTAGTGAAAGGGCATAGATTTACCCTGGGACTCTCCACTATTCGAACCCCCACCCGCCGCAAAAAGACAAAGAGTGTACACGGATCACGGCTGTCTGCCGCTTAGTCGTTCCCACTCTGGAAATTTGGACTGTTAGATCGGCAGCGTAGTACTGTTCTTTAAAAGTGAGAAAACGTGTGGTTTTTCATTTGATCGAGTATTTCATATTGCTTTTAATCACGCTATTCCTACAGACGTCAGTGTAATGACTAGACCTGGCATTTTAGGCTCTAAAAAAAAAAATAGTTTTAGGTGCCTAAAATAGGCTTTTAAAGCAAGTAAATAGCTTTTAAAAAAAGAAAATAGGCACTTAAAATATGTTTTTAAAATGTGTGGATAGGCAGGAAATAGACTTTCAAATATTACAATATACACTTAAACTGTAACATGATACTCTTTTACTTTAACAAACGTGATATCCCTATTCTTAACCGAAATAACTGCAAAATTAGGACAGAATAAAAAAGACATTTATTAAAAACAATACAAAAAAGTTGTGTGTCAAAACAACTTATGGATTATATGATATATCATCAGTACTGATCTAAAACCTTAATACTAAAATCACTGTACACAATTACAGCGCTGTAGGCATCCAATAATGGTGTAAATGCGAATGGAGTATGTGTTTATTATTCGTGAGGAACATTCCTACAGTACTTTCATTCGTAGTTTGCATTACAGTACATAACAATAATCTTCTCCAAATTTCCCACAGTAAGACGGTGTCTTTTGTCTGTTAAAATCATTTTGAAATCAGAAAAAGAGAGCTCCACACTCACAGATGTTAGAGGGGCATAGGGAAACTTACCTACATTTTTCAATTCAATTTCACTTGGTAAGTCTACTTTTCCCCATCCATTACCTTATGTACCCTTTTCAGCACTGAATAACCTGGGTTCTTCTGCAGTACACTAAACCACTTGTCTCTTATTTTATCCCCTACCTTGTCCCTAGCACTTTGTATGTTATTCTCAGCTTCCTCAATTAGAGAAAATTACTGTTTGAGACTGTTTCCTTTTTCCTCCATTTTTGTAATGGTGACTGGAAGAAATGAAAAATTTGCCTGAATATACGCAATGTCTCTCTGAACACTGGAACAATCATTTAACAGCTCTTTGACGGACGACACACGTGCAGAGTTGTCCGTTAAAGGCAAATTGCCTATCACAGTCATGATTTCCTCAAGATTTCCTGCATAATACAAGGCAGCTTTCATCCAGGAACCCCAACGGGTGATGATTGGCTGTGGTGGAAGGGGTGGAAGGGGAATAGAGGGGAGTTTCTCTCGAAAGATGGCTATTCTTGATGGAGCCTTACAGAACACTTTCTTCATTGTTGAAATAAGAGTATTTACTGCAGGAAACTCGGCCCTAACTGTTTCTGCGAGTCTATGCAAGGCATGGGCCATGCAAGTAACATGAATTAAAGAAGGATAGAAAGTTTTCAGGAGAGGTGCAGTGGCAATCATGTAGGAAGCAGCATTGGAGACGAGGGGAAGGACTTTAGAATCATCAACACTCCCAGGATACAACAATTGCAACCCCTTGTTGATGAAGTATGCAATGCTTTGACTATTGACTTTCTCAAGCTGTTTAGAGCGAAGAAGGTGAGCGGTAGATGCCTGATTGGCTTCCAGTTTTCCTACTATAAAGTTAGCAATGTACCTGCCCACAGAGTCGGTGGTTTCGTCCACACATAACCATATGCAAGACTTCCCAATATCCTCCCTGATTGACAAAATTACCCCATTGTAACAAATATCTAAGTAGCTTTCTTTAATGTAGATGCTGATGGGATGTGCTGTTTGGTGTATTTTTGTAAAAAATCTCTGAAAACAGGATTATGCACAGCATTCAAGGGGATATTTGCTGCAACTAGGGCTCTACACATATCAGCATAGAAACCATTATGGGTTGTAGGAGATATAGTTTGTGTGAGCAGAGTCTGTCTAATGTTACTTTTCATGGCTGCTTTCGCTTTGTGACTGGCAGTATCTACATGCTGCTGAAGGTTGGCATTTTTTCTCATGTGAAATCTAAAACACAATAAAGTGATGTCAATTAGAAACTAAGATGATGAATAGAAAAGGTGAGCTATTGAATAAAATGTGTAATTTTGAACTATTTAAATTAAGCCATCATTACTCTATAATGTTCATTAAGAACAAGAACACTACAGTCCCCAAAGGGCCTTGGCTTTCAATAACGGTTGCTCCCCAGCTCATGACCCGCAGATATTGGGTGGCTGGCGTGTGGTCAGCACGATACATCCCTCAGCCATATTGCCTTGCCTCCGTGACCCCTGCTCACTGTAGCTCCTCAGGTGTCCTCATGATGCTGGGTCAACACCGTTCCAGACTTCATAGATTTCTAAATTACTGTCGATACTGGAAATCGAACCCAGGTCGTCTGGACTAGGTCTCTACAATTATTCAAGTATGAAGGCTTTCACGGCCGGTGTCAATATAATAAAATTCTTCCGGGCTGTTATGCCGTGGTCCACTCGTCTCGCTTCTCCCAGACGTTTCGACTACTGCTGCGGCAGTCATCTTCTGTGGCGTCGTGTAGATACGCTCTCCTGTACCAATATCAAAACCTTAGTTTTAGATTAATATGAAATTTAAGATATATGCACATACCTGTTTATTGCAGTACTGGCAGAAAATAATCTTGCCATCAAAAGTCATCCCTGGAAATTGTACAAGCCATTGTTGTATAAGAGCACTCTTAGATGATTTTGTTTTAGGCATGATGAACTATATTCACTTAAACAGATGTTCTTTCACTGGCGACTTGACACAGTATGTCCCTTCTTGCTACCTGCTCCTTGTTCTTCCTAGATAATCCTCCCCCTCACCCCGTTACTCGACACAGTACGTCCTTTACTACCTGCTCGTTGTTCTTCTGAGCTAATCCTCCACCTCCACACTTCACTCAACATTCCTTTGGTGACAGCTGTCTGGGAAGAACACAATTCTGTGAAAAACCCACCCTCTGCTGTTCTGCTCATTCCAGGGATGTCCATTGTGTGATTGTAAAAATTACAGAAGTTGAATTTTATTTTAAATGTAGAAAATAGGCATTTTAGGCACTAAAATAGTAAAATAGTAAGGTCCAAATAGGCATTTTAGGGCACTATAAAACTCTATTAATGTAAGGGATTTATCATGAATTGTCAACATATTTAACAAAAATCATGTTATTTTGTACGGAACGAAATAGGCATTTGCCTTAAAATCCCAGGTCTAGTAATGACCTATGTTCATTTCATTTGGGAAAACCACTAAGACAGACTTTCTGAGGATGTAAAAAAGCAGATGGAGAGTGAGTGTCTACCATTATAACGAAAACTCCCCAACCTGATGAAAATTCCCTTACCCAGTCTTCATACGAGAAAAGAAAAGAAGAAATTTGGTGACTTCCCCGTAGCGTTTCTAGGGTAACGTTAAGAGCTATGCAATATAATACAATGTTGCTCACAAGGTGTACACTACCTAACCTAGAATTCTGTATACAATGTAGAATTCCGTAGCGAAGCACGGCTACATCAGCTAATACATCAATATATATAAAATAAGAGTTTTGCTTGTACATTCCTCAGAATTTAAAAAGAATGGTATTTCTGTATCAGACGAGTCGACAGTAACAAGGAAAATCACTTTTTAATTTTCTAATTTTCCGTCATTTCTGTCTGTCTGTATGTATCTATGTACATACACACATCACGAGAAAACGGCTGTAGAGAATTTAATGAAAATCGGTATGTAAAGTCAGGGAATGAGCCACCACAATCTTGGCTATAAATCATTTTATTCATGTTGAGTGAAATGGTAGTTTAGAGAAAGGCCTAAAATTTTAATTCTCAAAATATTTATTACTAAAGTTATATAGAATTAAATTTCTAATCATTTATGTCATATATTTGTACCGTACCGGCTGTGATAGCAGAGATATTCATGAATTTGTATTTTTGTTGCCAAGTCCATATCAACGCCAAGCAAATGGGTAAATAGAATTTAATGAAAGCAGTGAAGTGGGTGGCAGATTTGGACATTCACATTTAGTGAGATGTACATCACTCGCACTCAATGTGTATATACAAACTGTCAGAGTTGATAGGTGGATAGTGATGTAAATATATTGTGTTTCCTTCCTGTTCTTTCAAACTTTGTAAGTTGTTTTCTTTGACTGTATAGATATGATAATTTGTATTTGCTTTGTACTCATCTTTCACTGGTTGTGTAAATAGTTTATAGGTTGTCATTATCCATCATACGCCAAATAAATAAATTAATTTTTATTCAGTTTTACCATGATATAGATGTTGATTCCCATAGGGAACCTGAAATATTTGTCCCGAAAGAGTGCATTTATAATACCAATATAAATGATGATGATGATGATGATGCTTGTTGTTTTAAGGGGCCTAACATTGAAGGTCATCGGCCCACCAATATAAATGGTCCGTTATTGGACAATATAAATTTTCCAGCTAACTCATTCCTGGATGCCAGCGTTTCGCCCCTGTGTGCTAAGTTGGTCTCATAGGTTGGTACATAGCACACACACAAAGACGCATGGCCAGTGCATACCGTGGAGGCCACAGCGTAGGCTACTTGGAGCCACCGGCAGTGCCAATGCACTATGAGAGACTTTGTCTCATTACCAAAAATTGATGCCTGCTTGGACATCAGATATAGATGTTGATCACCATAGGGAACCTGAAATATTTGTCCCAAAAGAGTAAATTTATAATACCAATATAAATGGTCCGTTATTGGACGTTATAAATTTTCTAGCTAACTCATTCCTAGTGGCCAGCATTTCGCACCAGTGTGCTAAGTTGGTCTCATAGGTTGGTACATAGCACACACACAAAGACACATGGCCAGTGCATACTGTGGAGGCCACTATATAGACTACTTGGAGCCACCAGCAGTGCCAACGCACTATGAGAGAATTTGTCTCATTATGCCTGCTTGGCCATCAGATGAAATAGATGTTGATTCCTATAGAGAACCTGAAATATTTGTCCCGAATGAGTAAATTTATAATAGCAATATAAATGGTCTTTATTGGACATTATAAATTTCCCAGCTAACTTATTCCTGGTTACCAGCGTTTCGCCCCCGTGTGCTAAGTTGGGCTCATCAGTTGGTACATAGCACACCCACCAAGACGCATGGCCAGTGCATACCATGGAGGCCAAGCATCAATTTTTGGTAATGAGACAAAGTCTCTCATAGTGCACAGGCACTGCCGGTAGCTCCAAGTAGCCTATGCAGTGGCCTCCACGGTATGCACTAGCCATGCGTCTTGGCGTGTGTGCTATGTACCAACTGATGAGCCCAATTTAGCACACGGGGGAGAAATGCTGGCAACCAGGAATGATTTAACTGGAAAATTTAAAATGTCCAATAACGGACCATTCATATTGGTATCAGTTTTACCATACCAACTATGGTAAGGGTGGTATTTCAGAGACAGAAAAAACTAAATGTGAGGCCTAAAATGTCGAAAGGTCATAAAACTGATCAACAATAACATTACATTGACCATGGCTTGTTGTGATGATCTTTGTCTCTTATGCTGCCACTCATCTCCGATACATGGGATTACTGCTGCGTATCGAATATAACAGCCTGCCTGAATATTGGCAGGCAAACAGCCGGGGATTTAGATAACTTTCTTCTTTAGCATGCCTTTCCCCTGGTTCATAAATATTCTGATACTACTGGTACGTAACATATTGGTTCAGCATAGTATTACAAGTGATTCTGGGAATTCAATTCCTACTCTGATGCACTGATTTGAATGGTCAGTATGCAAACTTAACTGAATCAATCAATCAATCAATTAATCAATCAATCAACCAATCAATCAATACTGATCTGCATTTAGGGCAGTTGCCCAAGTGGCAGATTCCCTATCTGTTGTTTTCCTAGCTTTTTCCTAAATGATTTCAAAGAAACTGGAAATCTTTTGCAAATTTCCCTTGGTAAGTTATTCCAATCCCTAACTCCCCTTCCTATAAATGAATATTTGCCCCAGTTTGTCCTCTTGAATTCCAACTTTATCTTCATATTGTGATCTTTCCTACTTTTATAAACGCCACTCAAACTTCTTCGTCTACTAATGTCATTCCACGCTATCCCTCTGATAAACAGCACGGAACATACCACTTGTAATACCAATATAAATTGTCCGTTATTAGAAATTATAAATTTTTCCAGCTAACTCATTCCTGGTTGCCAGCGTTTCAACCCCGTGTGCTAAGCTGGGCTCATCAGTTGGTACCTAACACACCCACCAAGATGCATGGCTAGTGTATACCATGGAAGCCACTGCGTAGGCTAATTGTAGCCACCGGCAGTGCCAATGCACTATGAGAGACTCTGTCCCACTACTAAAAATTGATGCCTGCTTGGCCATCAGATGATACAGATGAGTTAGCTGGAAAATTTATAATGTCCAATAACAGACCATTCCTAACACTATCCTCCACCACAAAAACACGCAGTTACCTACACACGGCAGATGCCGCCCACCCTCATCGGAGGGTCTGTCCGACCTCTGGGTTACAGAGTACATGGCTTCTGAAAAAAATTTATTACTCTCATGATCGCGCCTGGTCGCAGCAAAAAGTCACAGTTTTCTATTCATTAAAGTATAGATAACTCTTACAAAAGACTTTCACGGCGGAAATCAAAGGCAATCCATTTTGAAAGTCAGCTCAAATTTGTATAATTATATAGGACTTGGACACTCTGTACCTGAATTTTAAGTGCATATTCCAGACAAAAATATAGTAATTTTCAGAAAATGCTACATACTATATAAAATACATACCTTCATATAATATAATCACATTGCAAGCTAAAGAAATATTTAGTTCTGACGTCCTTACTGAGCCCTCCATAATAATAACTGCGCGCTCACCTCGCCAGAATATGATTCCCTAATGGAGGAGAGCCACTCCAGGCCTTCGGTGAGATTATATAATCAGACAGCGTGATTTTCAATACTTAATTACTGTACTCAAGAGTCTTATAAACATGACTCACAGAAAATGCGCACCAAAGACACGGGTTGAAAATATTATTTTTGGCTGGCTGGATGCTAGAAATTACCCACTGTGCGGCAGTGCCAATGCACTTGAAAGACTTTGTCTCATTTTCAAAAATTGATGCCTGCTTGGTCATCAGATGATATAGATGTTGATTCCCACAGGGAACCTGAAATATTTGTCCCGAATGAGTAAATTTATAATACCAATGTAGTTGGTCCATTATTGGACATTATAAATTTTCCAGCTAACTCATTCCTGGTGGCCAGCATATCGCCCCAGTGTGCTAAATTGGGCTCATCATTTGGTAAATAGCACACCTACCAAGACGCATGGCTAGTGCATACCATGGAGGCCACTGCGTAGGCTACTTGGAGCCACCGGCAGTGCCAATGCACTATGAGATACTTTGTCTCATTTTCAGAAATTGATGCCTGCCTGGTCATCAGATGATCTAGATGTTCATTCCCATAGGGAACCTGAAATATTTGTCCCGAATGAGTAAATTTATAATACCAATGTAGTTGGTCCTGGGCCATGCATCTTGGTAGGTGTGCTATTTACCAACCGATGAGCCCAATTTAGCACACTGCGGCAAAACGCTGGCCACCAGGAATGAGTTAGCTGGAGAATTTATAATGTCCAATAACGGACCAACTACACTGATATTATAAATTTACTCATTCGGGACATATATTTCAGGTTCCGTATGGGAATCATCTATATAACACTCAATGCCTTGTTCATGAATGTGTATTTTTTCGTGACTTTCTCTTTCCTCTTCCTCCTCCTCTTCCTGGTCTTCGTCCCTTGGATTATCATCATCTTCATTTCCCGTACAGCAGATCTTCAGAAGCTGTACAGCAGACTGGAAACTGTAATGGGTAGCAAGCTGGTCATCGCTGTGAATGTATTCGTCTACATTACATGGGAAATTCAGTTGTTAGCTCAGTGTAGATATCAATGCAGCATTTTCAGTCACTTCCTCAGGTGTGCCACGTCATCATTTTCTGCAAATCCCACTTTTGCAAGACACTTTATGATTGTTTGGGCTTTGATCTGCTTCATAGCCAAACTGATCCAGTTGACAGCATCCAGTATGGAAACTGAGCGTGCACAGGAGTAGGTGTTGTCAGCTGTATCCATATTCTTTATCAGCGACTGCATCAATAAACGCCTGGAGTGAGATTTAAAGGTGTAAATCACTCCTCAACACTAGTTGTGTTAGGTGGAAAGCTTGACACTGGAAAACACCACGTGGGCGACAAGTGGCATTGTCGAGAAAAATAATAACTTTACGATTTTCCTTCTTCATCCTACAGTTAAATTCATTCAACCATTCTTCCATTAGAGCACTGGTCATCCAGGCTTTCCCATTGCTCCTCCAAGTTACCGAAAGCTTGCGCAAGTTCAAGTTTTTAAAACATCTTGGTTTTGCTGATTTCCCGATTACCAGGGCCTTTTCCATTTTCCCCTCCATGTTACCACACAACAGTACTGTAAGTCTTTCTTTCGACATTTTACCCCACAACACTTTCCCCCACGAAGCGCAAGTGACTTTGAAGGCAAAGCTCAAAAAAAAAAATCCTGGTTCGTCAGCGTTGAAAATGTCTTTAGGTTCATAGCCAGAAATTAAATTTTGCAGCTTCGATTTCCACACCGCTACTACATTTCCATCCACGTCTTTGGACTCACCACAGACTTCATTCCATATTATATTGTGTCTTGTTTTGAAACTCTCCAGCCACCCAGTTGATGCTTTAAAGGCAGTGTTGCCAAATGATTTAGCAATGGCAAGAGCCTCATTCTGTAGCATAGGTCCACTAACCGGAAGGTTTCTCGAACATGCAATGACGAACCATTCCCACACTAAATCATTGATTTCTTCATTGCCTCTTTCATTAGATTTCCTCTTCATTTGTCCATTCCCCTCCATCCACTGCTTAATAATGTCATCCTTATGTTTTAAAGTCTCATAAACTTGAGTTTTTCCATATCTGAAACCCGACATAATTTCACACACAGACAACTTTTTCTTTTCACTCGCTTCAATAACATTCACTTTCTCGTTCAGTGTCAATGACGTACACATATATTTCTTAGCCACCGTGCTATCTTCAAAACTGACACAAATTTACTTATGGGACACAAGGTATGGGAACTGTTTCCCTTAGAATTGGACTCAAGTTGTACATCAGTATAAGGATCTCTATGAACCATGGCAAGAGTCAGGCAATTAGTGGAGATTTAAATCACATTCTACCAGGAACTTGGGAAACCCGGACCTCATTAGAGCACTGTGACGGAGGCAGTGTGCGAGGCAGACGAGCAGCTACAAAACAATTTCTTGTAGAGTTTCGTTGATTCAAAAGGGAATGCTACAATTTAAGCCAGAAAATTTTACATTTACCTTGTTAGAAAATAAAAATTGATCAGTAACACATTAAATTTATCATGTGATATATTGTGATTTGGTGACTGTAAATTACATATGCTCATATGCTTTTTGTTCCTCAACTTGTATTTATGACCTGCAACTAGGAAAGCTTCTTCTTACAACACCAGAACGTCATTACCTTCATTGTGTGTTTCATCACATTCACTTTCACTGCTGCTGCCAGCACTATCAGTTTTTTTTTTTTTTTTGCTAGGGGCTTTACGTCGCGCCGACACAGATAGGTCTTATGGCGACGATGGGATAGGAAAGGCCTAGGAGTTGGAAGGAAGCGGCCGTGGCCTTAATTAAGGTACAGCCCCAGCATTTGCCTGGTGTGAAAATGGGAAACCACGGAAAACCATTTTCAGGGCTGCCGATAGTGGGATTCGAACCTACTATCTCCCGGATGCAAGCTCACAGCCGCGCGCCTCTACGCGCACGGGCACTATCAGCTAATCATATTTTGGACACCCTTAGAACACTACACAAAAGCAGAAAGAACGTAGAATAAAAAATATAAAAAATATTAAAAAAGGGAAATCACCGAATACGCTTTGAAATTTCGGACAGCAGTTTAAAAAACATGTGCATCCAATATCTCCATGATGAATAGCGTGAATTCAGACACTTTATTTTGTTTTATGCTGGCATATATTTTTCATTTTTAGAGTATTGTAGAGTATTTGGATGATAAACAATACAATTTAAGATTCTCTTTGTGAGTTAAGATGGAAATAACCTCAAAACCATTCAAAATCAGCCCGGTTGACGATATATTTTAACAGTTAAATGTAATCAAAATCCTTTAGAGCATCATTATGGAATTTTCATTCTCTAAGGTGCAATGATTATCCTTTCACTACCATTTTTTAATATTTGCATAGGTTACAATCTGGTATGTACTAATGGAACTTGTAAATTTAACTGAAAACTGTTAACATAAAATGAAATTGCTACTTAATTCAAATGTAAATTAGATGCATTCAATGGCTAGAGAAAATGAGCAGGAAAGCAAAGAAATAATGTGGAGATGAAGATTAAATACAGAATAATAGCAAAGGACTAAAAAAATATATAATTCTTCCATATGAAAGGTATTCCATTACACAGAATTTGAAGTGATAGGTATACCCACTGTACACACTTCATTTGCACCCTACCTAGTAATCAATGTCACGGTCCCTCAAGAACAGCTTTTACAAGCAGAAGTGTTCATCTCAGAAAACTGTGAAAAAGTAGTTTTTATGTTCTGCTAACTATATTTGTGCAGTTTTTGGAGATCCCCAGAAAAACTCTGTTCAGTACATATTTTTCAAGTGATCAGATAGCATAGACCAAATTTTTTATATATCTGTTAGATTTAGGATGCAGAAGTGACGAAGTATGCAAACCTGCAGGACAGGGTTAGTTTCCCCATTACCGTAAGGGTCAGTTTTCAAAGTAACTATGGAAAAGAGTCACAAACCAAATAACCAAATCATCGCGGAAGTTTTCCAAGGTTTCTGGTGCTTCGCCATATTTGCTGGTAGTTTTAAGAGATTGTTTATCTTCTTGTTTTATTTATGCACACTTATTGCACTTCAACCTACCAGCCAGTCTTATATCTGAAGTTAAAAATTTCTTAAAAGAACATACATAAATTAGAATGAAATAACTTTAAGTTTCATTTGTGACAATGATTACCGTAAGATATTAGGCTATTTCATGTTTGTCTTGTGCAATGTCATATGTTCGCCTGTTCTGATTTGCCTAGTGGCTGTTTGACGGAAGTGTAGTGATAAAAATGTGACTTACAATTGGCTTCTGGCAACTATAGGAGTGAACACATTATGTCTTCTGCTAACTATGGTATTGTCATGCTCAATATGAAATAAATGTTAAAATCCAAGAAAAATTACTACAGTATATCACTGCAAATATTATAAAACAAAAAAGTAATTTTGGAGTTAAAGCAGCCAATTACATTCAATGGTGATTCATCTTCTTGTCCTCCATGTGGTGAACGTTGGCCTGCTTTTGTGTGTTGCTGTCTGGGAACAGCTTCCCAGTCCACACCCATTTCACTTGCATCACGAAGGTGCTGCAGATAATTGTAATCATCATCAAAGAATATTCCATACTTCCTCTGCTCTTCTTTTCTCTTTTTAACAGAAACCTAAAAGAAAATAACAACATTAGATCATTTACAATTCAAATTAAAATATCTCTAAAACTAATTTAGAAGTACAAGATAGAGAAAAAATTTTATTGTAATATGGTGTTAACTGATTTAAGGAGAAGTAATGTTTTATGAATATCCTCACAGCAGAGAGCTCATATCTTACAAAGCTACTGAACATTGCAGGACAGAAGGATATTACTACTCAAATACAGGGCAGTAATTAAATGTCTTTCAAGAATAAACACATGGGTACAGTACTGTAGCAAAATCAAGTACTGTATTTTATATAGCCTGAATTACAATTTTGTTATAGCAGGGAAAAAACATTGGCTTAACTTCCATATAAAGAATGTGATACAGCAGCATGCCTGCAATGACACACAATCACCAAGCAGTAACTGAGCCTGCAAGAAAAGATTAGTGACAAAAAAAGAGCTTCTCGAAGAATGTGTTATGTTTAGAAGCAGTCCAATAATTTTTGAATTACTACCCCATATCCTCTGTACAGCAGACAAATAATTTTAATACTGAGTTTTTTTAAACATACATTTTATAGTCATTTATCCTGCAAAGCAGAACAATAATTAATTTTAATCCCTTACAATGCATATAAATTCAGCACTATCATATCAGTGAAAAAAATACATGCCAAGCACACTGATGGTAAAGTGAACAACTTAATTCATATATGCCCATTGTCGTCAAATGTCGAGATGGATATCTGAATACTGTTCTTACACTGGTAAACAGGAAGAACATTTTGGGATGTATTGTTTACAGGTTCATTGTGCTACACTTACTGCATATCAGTGACAACGCGAGATGCTCATTTTTGCGCCTGATCGAGTGACTGGGTGAGAAATATTCTTCTGTACTTCTGTTGCGGTGAGTATTATTTTTATTATATTGTTACTTTTATAAGTAAAATTATATTGTTGTATGTATCTATGGTTCAAGTTTTTGGGTTACTGTAGTCACGTCCTAGTTCTTGAACCATGGGCAACGGCTGAGTGGCCTAGTAAGTTGTCCTGAGAGTCGGGATACCAGCTGCTATGGAATGGGAGTGGGCATCTCGGATATATTCTGAGTCATGGCCCTCCTTGTGCTCAGGCGGCTAGGACTACACAATTCACCGGTGGTCCATAATCCGTTAGAGGAGAGATCCTCACTTGGACTATGTGCAAGTAGGGTAGCATCCTGCTTCATGAATTTACCGAGCTCAGAACATTTTTTTTGCTAGGGGCTTTACGTCGCGCCGACACAGATAGGTCTTATGGCGACGATGGGATAGGAAAGGCCTAGGAATTGGAAGGAAGCGGCCGTGGCCTTAATTAAGGTACAGCCCCAGCATTTGCCTCGTGCGAAAATGGGAAACCACGGAAAACCATTTTCAGGGCTGCCGATAGTGGGATTCGAACCTACTATCTCCCGGATGCAAGCTCACAGCCGCGCGCCTCTACGCGCACGGCCAACTCACCCGGTCTCAGAACATTTTAAGCAAGCCTCAGACCTATGGGAGTAATGGAGTCCCATTCCCATTTGACAGGCGAGAGACTCCTTGGAAACAACTTGGCGAATAAAATGGAATTTGATGGGGAAATATCAATATTAATGGGGCTTATGGAAGAAAGAAGGTAGAACTGGCTGAGTCAGCAAAGAGGATGCATCTGGATGTGCTAGGAGTGATATTCGGGTAAGGGGAGAAAACGAGGAAGAGATAGGAGATTATAATGTGTACTTGACGGGTGTTAGAAAGGGAAGGGCAGAGTCTGGGGTAGGGCTCTTTATCAGGAATACCATTGCACGCAACATAGTTTCTGTTTGGCACGTAAATGAGCAAATGATGTGGGTAGATTTGTCAGCTGGAGGAATTAGGACTAGAATTGTCTCTGTGTATTCACCACGTGAGGGTGCAGATGAGGATGAAGTTGACAAGTTTTATGAAGCATTGAATGACATCGTGGTCAGGGTCAACAGCAAGGATAGAATAGTGCTAATGGGCCATTTCAATGCGAGAGTTGGGAATAGAACTGAAGGATACGAAAGGGTGATTGGTAAATGCGGGGAAGATATGGAAGCTAATGTGAATGGGAAGCGTTTGCTGGACTTCTGTGCTAGTATGGGTTTAGCTGTTACGAATACATTCTTCAAGCATAAGGCTATTCACCACTACACATGGGAGGCTAGGGGTACCAGATCCATAATAGACTATATCTTAACAGACTTTGAATTCAGGAAATCTGTTAGGAATGTACGAGTTTTTTGCAGATTTTTCGATGATGCAGACCACTATCTGATCTGTAGTGAACTAAGTATCTCTAGGCCTAGGGTAGATAAAGTGAAATCTGTCTGCAAACGAATAAGGGTAGAAAATATCCAGGACGAGGAAATGAGACAGAAGTACATGGATATGATTAGTGAGAAGTTTCGAACAGTAGACAGGTAAGCAGGTTCAGGATATAGAAAGTGAATGGGTGGCATACAGGGATGCTGCAGTAGAAACAGCAAGGGAATGCCGAGGAACAACTGTGTGTAAAGATGGGAAAAGGCGAACATCTTGGTGGAATGATGAAGTGAGAGCAGCCTGTAAACATAAAAAGAAGGCTTATCAGAAATGGCTCCAAACAAGGGCCGAGGCAGACAGGGATTTGTACGTAGATGAAAGAAACAGAGCGAAACAAATAGTTGTTGAATCCAAAAAGAAGTCATGGGAAGATTTTGGTAATAACCTGGAAAGGCTAGGTCAAGCAGCAGTGAAACCTTTCTGGACAGTAATAAGGAATCTTAGGAAGGGAGGGAAAAAGGAAATGAACAGTGTTTTGAGTGATTCAGGTGAACTCATAATACATCCCAGGGAATCACTGGAGAGGTGGAGGGAATATTTTGAACATGCTTTCAATGTAAAAGGAAATCATCCTGGTGGTATTGCAAACAGCCAAGCTGATGGGAAGGAGGAAAATGATGTTGGTGAAATTATGCTTGAGGAAGTGGAAAGGATGGTAAATAAACTCCATTGTCATAAGGCAGCAGGAATAGATGAAATTAGACCTGAAATGATGAAGTATAGTGGGAAGGCAGGGATGAAATGGCTTCACAGAGTAGTCAAATTAGCATGGAGTGTTGGTAAGGTACCTTCAGATTGGACAAAAGCAGTAATTACACCTATCTATAAGCAAGGGAACAGGAAGGATAGCAACAACTATCGAGGTATCTCATTAATTAGTATACCAGGCAAAGTATTCACTGGCATCTTGGAAGGGAGGGTGCGATCAGTCGTTGAGAGGAAGTTGGATGAAAACCAGTGTGGTTTCAGACCACAGAGAGGCTGTCAGGATCAGATTTTCAGTATGCGCCAGGTAATTGAAAAATGCTACGAGAGGAATAGGCAGTTGTGTTTATGTTTCGTAGATCTAGAGAAAGGATATGACAGGGTACCGAGGGAAAAGATGTTCACTAAACTGGGGGACTATGGAATTAAAGGTAGATTATTCAAATCAATCAAAGGCATTTATGTTGACAATTGGGCTTCAGTGAGAATTGATGGTAGAATGAGTTCTTGGTTCAGGGTACTTACAGGGGATAGACAAGGCTGTAATCTTTCACCTTTGCTGTTCGTAGTTTACATGAATCATCTGCTGAAAGGTATAAAATGGCAGGGAGGGATTCAGTTAGGTGGAAATGTAGTAAGCAGTTTGACCTATGCTGACGACTTGGTCTTAATGGCAGACTGTGCCGAAAGCCTGCAGTCTAATATCTTGGAACTTGAAAATAGGTGCAAAGAGTATGGTATGAAAATTAGCGTCTCGAAGACTAAATTGATATCAGTAGGTAAGAAATTCAACAGAATTGAATGTCAGGTTGGTGATACAAAGCTAGAACAGGTCGATAATTTCAAGTATTTAGGTTGTGTGTTCTCCCAGGATGGTAATATAGTAAGTGAGATTGAATCAAGGTGTAGTAAAGCTAAGGCAGTGAGCTCGCAGTTTCGATCAGCAGTATTCTGTAAGAAGGAAGTCAGCTCCCAGACGAAACTCTCTTTACATCAGTCTGTTTTCAGACCAACTTTGCTTTACGGGAGCGAAAGCTGGGTGGACTCAGGATATCTGTCCGACTCGTTGGCTGAACGGTCAGCGTACTGGCCTTCGGTTCAGAGGGTCCCGGGTTCGATTCCCGGCCGGGTCGGGGATTTTAACCTTAATTGGTCAATTCCAATGGCACGGGGGCTGGGTGTATGTGTTGTCTTCATCATCATTTCATCCTCATCACGACGCGCAGGTCACCTACGGGTGTCAAATAGAAAGACCTGCACCTGGCGAGCCGAACCCCTCCTGGGGATATCCCGGCACTAAAAGCCATACGACATTTCATTTCAGGATATCTTATTCATAAGTTAGAAGTAACAGACATGAAAGTAGCAAGAATGATTGCTGGTACAAACAGGTGGGAACAATGGCGGGAGGGTACTCGGAATGAAGAGATAAAGGCTAATTTAGGAATGAACTCGATGGATGAACCTGTACGCATAAGCCGGCTTCGGTGGTGGGGTCATGTGAGGCGAATTGAGGAGGATAGGTTACCTAGGAGAATAATTTACCCTGCTATGGAGGGTAAGACAAGTAGAGGAAGACCAAGACGACGATGGTTAGACTCGGTTTCTAATGATTTAAAGATAAGAGACGGAACTAAATGAGGCCACAACACTAGTTGCAAATCGAGGATTGTGGCGACGTTTAGTAAATTCACAGAGGCTTGCAGACTGAACGCTGAAAGGCATAACAGTCTATAATGATAATGTATGGATGTGTGTATCTATGTATGTCCAACCCTTGTTCTATTTCTCTACGAGATCCGGTATGAAGTGAGACGGAACTTCATAGCGAGTTTTTACGACCGGATGTCCTTCCTGACGTCAACCTCACCAGAGGAATTAATGAAATGAAATTAATAACGTGATATACGATAGTAGAAAGGAAGAGGGTGAAACCCAGTGAAGGCTGTGCACCTGTTGAACAGTAACAAAGGATCTGCTCAAGAATTAACTTCCCCATAAAATTGGATTGTCGTGTTAAATGTAATTACAAAACATGCTTTTAAGATATTAATAATTTGTTTATGGTGTACTAATAGCTATTTTCCTCTAGCAGAACACAAAAGTTCCACACTGACACATGTTTACAGTGGGCATGAAAGGGATTACCTCAGTACTGATATAGAATTTTTACTTATTCTTCTCAGACTGACCATCAAGCAGATCATTAGTATCCTGGAGAAATCAGAAGACATTCTAGAAACTATTATAGAACCATCTGAAAAGGCTTTTCACAGTGATGGAGATAGTGATGGGATGAGTCATGCAGGGATAAAAACTATCTACCTGGAAATTAGCTGGTGCTGAACTAGTGAGTACAGAACTAACTGAAAATGGTACAATCCATCAGCAGTTTGGTATATTGAGTGAAAATGAAGTAGTCATGCTAATGAAGAAGCAGCTAGTCCATTACTGTGTACGTTTTCAAGTTATTCCTTTGATGGGCAACTCAAATGTAAGAAAGAAAAGAAGAAAAAGTAGTAGAAGAAGATGCAGCAGCAGACAGACCCAAGCATATCTAATCACGTGAAGTGGTGGGGATTTTTGTTTTAAGAGGAAGTACAACGAGGTAACCATCCTCTCTGAATAATTTAAATGAAAAAAAAATAGAACTATTTACTCAATGGAGGAATTTGAAAATGAATTTAAATTAAAAAACATTTTATTTGGCCAAAAACACATCAAAAGTGAACGTAAGTTGAAATATGTATATGCTTTTGCTTAATCCACTCTGACACATACAGCGAATGACAAAATCAGCAGTCATCTTGTCATCAGCTAGTATGAGTTTGAGCATCTCCTGCAGGCTAAGGTTCCGTCTTAAGTCAGAGAAATCAGCGCTCTCTGTGAGGATGTGGGCCATGGTGAATTCAGCATCTCAAGAATACACTGGAGGTCTTCCATCTTTAGGAGGTAAGAGTGCAGAGATCTTCCATGAACTTCAGTCCAAACAAAACTATGGCTCCTCTCCATGAAGACCAGAAAGAGGACTGCCACAAAGCAGTTTGTCTTCTTAACTGCTCTCAGCTTGTTGGGAGCTGGATATCCAGACACTCCAATTCCCAGAATACCAAGATGGTCTGACGAAGCTGAGAACAAATATCCCTGGCAGATATATTCATAAGTCTAGGTGGTCAAAGTACCACTTCTTTCGCAGTTTGACTGCAAGTTCATTTCGTACAAACCCAAAAAGGCTTGGAAACTGTGCAGAAGTGATTCTGGTACCAGTATCGCATAACCTGGCCAGAAAGTCATGAATCTGCTGTACCAGAAGGGGTTGCGTGAAACGGATATCAATAGACTGCAGACAACTAAATAAGTTGGTACACAAGAGAAAGTGGCCTCTTTTCCTCAATCAGCACAAACTGAAAAGCTTCATATCAGCCTTTTCAGCTTCTCAGATGGCGAAGAGCTCCGCAGTATATACGCTACAGACACTAGGAAGAAAGATAATTGTGCTAACATTATCGGAAACAAAAGAGCATCCAACATTTTCTCCTCTATTAGAACCATCTGTGAAGACACGTTGTGCATCCAGATACTGGTGAAAGAAGTCCTGGAAATACCTCCAATGAACAGAGGCATCCGTGCTCACCTTGGATCTACAGAGTAGATCTACCCGTATATCCAGCCTTGGAACTCATGGGGGCACCTTGTGAGGGATTCGTTCAAGACAACCATGTCCAACTCAAGACAGAAACTATCAATTTTAATCCAATTTGGTCGTGTGGCATTCGGCAAGTTTTGGTACTTCTGAAAGTACTGGATTTTAAAGAGGCATTGTTAGCTTGGATGTTGTAGTATTTCACAAATTTTTGCAGCATATGTGAGAGGTATCTGCTGCATTCGTAAAGGTGGAACTCCAGATTCAGCGAGTAGGCCGGGAATCAGGCTAGAACGGAAAGCCCCGACTGACAGCCTAATTCTACTGTTGACACTTAACCATATGCCACACTACCATAGTCGATTTGGGATAGAATCGTTGCAGTGTAAAAACGCAACCGCACTGCAAGGTCAGCCCACCAAAAGGTGCCGTTGAAAAACTTAAGCATGTTTAGTCTATTCTTGCAGGCAACCTTCAACTGACAGATGTGGTCCTGCTACATTAAGTCACTTATCAAAATGGAGATCCAGGAACGTGCAGGTGTCTACTGCTCGTTGGACACTCTTTCGCAAGCACAGCTCTGGTTCAAAATGCACAAGTCGACATTGACAGAAGTGTACAAATGAGGTTTTCGCCGCTGAAAAAATATGGCGTTGGAGGGTCCATCTATCGATTTGGTTAATAGCTTTCTCCGGTGGTCTCTTAGCAACCACCACCCTACTGAAGCTGAAATGTACAGCTAAATACAGCGATGGAATGACTGTGAGCCCAGCAGTCGTAAGTATACAGTTGATGTCGATTGCAAACACTGTGACACTCAGTACAGATCCCTGTGGTATTCCATTTTCTTCAAAGTACTGAGAATATGTGTTCCCTAATTGGAATTGAAAGAGCTGGAGGGACATTAAATTCTCAACAAATGTCAGCATATTTTCCCAGAATACCCCCTGGTGGAGTGTGAAGATAATCCCATACTGCCAAATAGTGTCAAACTTTTTCCAGATTAAAAAAAAAAAAAAAAAAACCATGGCAACTAAGTGTTCCTACCAAAGAAAGTACCCCTGTATGGCACTCCCCAGCCTAACCAGTTGATTGATGGCAGATGGATGAGATTGAAAACCACATTGGTAGTTTGACAGGAGGCCTCTCTCTTCTACGGTCCACACAAGTCGTCTGTTTACCATCCTTTCAAATTGCTCACAAAGGTCATTTTTTTTTTAAGGCATATTGGCTTATAGTTACCCAGGAGCTGGCAAGGGAATTGATATTACAACTTCCTCATGACCATGACATGGAAACTCTCGCTCACTCCATATTCTACTGAATAGCGTGCGGAAATCGCTCAGACATTGTTCACTCAAAAGCTTCAGCGTTTGATTATGGATTCTGTTTGGCCCAGGAGCCGCATCCATGCACAACGCGAGTGTACTCCACAATTCTCACTCCGTGAAAGACTTGTTATAAGAACACGAAGTGCTAGAGGCGAAAGGGAGGTAGTGTGTCTGTGTTGCGCTTCATAACCAGAAATGCAGGTTTATATTTCCCAGAGCTAGACGTATCTGCAAATTGTGACGCAATGTGATCTGCAATGACTGAAGGAATCTTAACTATGGGTCCACACTTGCAATGACGAAGTATGTGCTGTCATGGACTACACAGTCCGGTAGCTTTCTATTACTCTCTCGAAAAATGGGCCTTAGCATGCAGTCGCTTAAATGCAATGTCGACTATCACGGATGGCTACTGCAATTTCATTGACCACCATGGGGCTGGATTCTGGTGAGGGATACCAGATGGGGAAGGTATTGTTTCCTCTGCAGCAGCCAGAATTCCAGTTGTAATGGAAATATGTGGTCTTCAACATACTCCAGCACCTCATTGGTAGAGGCACCTCTTTGTGGTGAAAGTTTTTGCCTACTTTCATCATTTAAAAAAAGTTATTTTGGATTTGCTATTGTTATTTTATTTTTGCAATAATTTCACTAATTTGTTTTATTTCCACTTTTTATCAATGAAAGGTAAACCAAAGGTAGCTGCCAGCATATTTGCAGTAAAACAGCGTATTTTATTTTTACATAAGTACAAGCAGTGCTTTTTTGTGGTGGTATGCAATGAAATACATACAGTATTGGCACCTTTTTCCCAAAAGAAACATAAACAATGAATTGGATATTATTATGAATGTTCCTACCACATTTCCTATGAAGTGTTGGCTTATGGATTAAAATCAAACTTGTTTGCCTGCTTTTGTTAAATTTCTATACTGTACATATAATGCAAATGAACACTTGACTGAAGATCCTGTATATTGCTGATCTAAAATTACCATTCTTGTCCTATTAACCATTTCGTAGACATGATATAGGCTTTTTGGGCATATGCCATGTCAAGAAAATGAAGGTTTGAATTTAGCCATTAGTAATAGGAAGTGGTGAGCCCTTATTTAAGTGACATTTAATTAATCATTCATATTTGAGAGGACAGAGAATATTTCATTTTAGTGAGTCTTGGTAACTTGCAGAGACCAGGTATATTCACAGTACATTCGCAATTTCAACAGGAAGCTTGGAGCCAAGGGTCTATTCGTTCACAAGTTACATTAAGAAGGAGGGATTTCTACATGACGCACCCAACATTCACGTGCTTGGTTTAGAACAAGGAAATAATATCAATACAGACCACATTTTCGGGAGCCCGGCGAGAGGCTACGAGGTCATACAACCCAAGTTTGAAGTAAGCATCATGTACACAATGTTTTGAACCAATGAAAAGGTAGCATCATTTCGATATTGGCTATGCATTGGTTAAAGTCAGAGATGGTCTTAAACGAGCATACAATGGCGTCTGTGAAAACGAATTAATAAAAGCAACCAGCACGTGGGCTAGAAACCCCCATTATTCAGCAGCAGTCTTCGAAGCTGTTACATCGTGAGAAGAAGCATACTTACGCAAGTGCGGAGTAAGGTTTTATGTATCTTGATCGTGTGGGGACTTCTAACATTTTAGCTATATATGCTCAGAATGCACTTAACTATTCATGATTTAACTTTGATAAATTTGCATTTAGTATCTTCGAATTTCAGACAGAACAGTTTCCGATATGATCACTTACACGCATAGTTGCCTGCCAATTTAAAGTAGATTTTTCCGAGGACACGAATACCACAGTTTCTAGTCCAGCATTTGTGTACTGTTTGCAGATGTTTGAGATGTAACATAACACAGTCTAAGTATTGAACGAGGGGGAAAATCTGACCTAGTTACGGGGTTAGATAAGCAGAGCTGTCTCGCGACTGAATGGGAACTGGTTTTCCACGGTCTGGAAATTACCCCGACAGTAGTAGATAGTAACTGGCACGTTGTCTTGACCCAGTTTTCAATACCGTGAATGAACGGAAGTTTTAGTCAACCTCCGAACCGGCAAAAGCAGCAAGACAATGAGACCACATTTCTACGCCATGATGGAGAACCAAGGACTGATCCAGTTCAATTTTGAAGGCATCACAATCAATATGGCTGGCTAAAAGGATTGGGAGCCGGCTGTAAATAGGCAGGCAGCCAAATCAACAAATAGATGAGTTCTAGATTTGCAATGTAATTATGTATGTGTGCACGTGTTTTAATGTAGCCAGGAGGATAGGTTAGTTTTGTTATTTAATTTCAGTAGGTTTAGCGTCCGGCTCCATGGCTAAATGGTTAGCGTGCTGGCCTTTGGCCACAGGGATCCCGGATTCGATTCCCGGCAGGGTCGGGAATTTTAACCTTAATTGGTTAATTTCGCTTGCACGGGGGCTGGGTGTATGTGTAGTCTTCATCATCATTTCATCTTCATCATGACGTGCAGGTCGCCTACGGGCGTCAAATCAAAAGACCTGCATCTGGCGAGCCGAACTTGTCCTCGGACACTCCCGGCACTAAAAGCCATATGCAATTATTATTAGTAGGTTTAGCTGTTGTCTGAAAGGACTGTCCTATTACAGTAAGTGTTAGGAAGCTTGTAAATGTAAATAACTGTAAAGTACATGTGGACCGGTTGCATGAGGTCACACTTAGTTTATTTTACAGCCGAGTGGTTAACGTCATTCTTTTTCGTAAGTCAGTTCCTTGCTTTAGCCTTGTTTATTATTGTTTTGTTTTCCCTTTGATATTGAGATGCAGTGAACATCTCGGGGCTTAAACATAAATGTAATAAGGATTTAAATTAAAGTCAGGAAGGACTAGATTCAATTAATGGGATTTCAAAGTGTACGAAAACATGCCGTCACACTTTCTTTGATTTATTGCATGAAGTGTGAATGAGATTGTGTGGGATGGTGGAGACTGGATCCACAACTTTGTTAGCGTCATCTTCATGACTTTTTTAAATGTAAAAATGGATCCACAACTTTGTTAGCGTCATCTTCATGACTTTTTTAAATGTAAAAATAAGTGTGAATCAGTGATTGGTTCAGAGTTCCTCGAACGCAGTTTCCTATTCCAAGTTCTGAATATTAGAATCAGTTTCCTTTAAATAATATTATTATTGTTATTATTTATGCCATTTTCTCGAGTTGAAGGGATAAGATATTTCAGTAACTTTCAGATTTTCAGACATGGTCTATGTCTATGTGGTTATTTCTCAATTGCTAGTTATTGTATTATTACAGAGTTGGCCATTTATTAAAGTTTAACTTTACAAGCACGAGTGCTATTGATTTGTGACCAGCACTGTATTGTTTCTTTTTCTTTATATTTGTATCAGTTTTGGCAACCTTAGGACATGTGATATACAGGGTGAACTTTAATAAAACCAACAAACTGCAAGGACTTATTCCTGACTGGAAATGGAGGAAAAAATGTCCTATGAACATGTGTCTGGAAATGCATCGTTGCGACGGTAGATGGCACTGACGAATGAAATTTTCTCCGACTACTTGCAGTGTGTTTCTTCTGTTGCAGATAGTGTTGATTGAAGCAGCGTACTGTCGGAAGCAGAATGGTCCGGTATTCATGTCGGGAACAAGCCGAGATGGTGTTTGTGTATGACCAAGCCAATGGAAAAGGTCGAGAGGCAGCAGGGCTATACCAAAACAAGTACCCTCACAGACACCAACCACATCACACAATGTTACAAGCCATTTTTGGGCATTTGTGCGATCATGGGTCCTTTCAGACAGATGAATGTGTAGGGAGGCGGCGGACTGTGTGAACACCAGATCTGGAGGAACAGGTTCTACAGGACATTGAGACGAACCCTAGTACGAGCTCCAGGCAAGTGGCGCGCCAACATGGTGTAAGCCAGACTACGATTATGTCTATCCTGCATGGCAACCGCTATCATCCCTATCACCTGCAACGAGTGCAAGGATTATCAGCAGCGGATTTCCCCCTACGGGAAGGATTTTGTTGATGGGTTTTGCACCAGGCCATCACAGTTATGGGATTTCTGTCATCAGTCCTTTTTACTGATGAAGCAACCTTTACCAGAAATGGCATCGTCAATCTGCATAATCTTCATCTGTGGGCTACAGAAAATCCCCGGGGAATGGTTGAAGCGTTTCACCAGCATCGGTTCAGCATCAATGTTTGGGCATGGATTCTTGGCGACCACATATTTGGACCAGTTATTACTCCACAACACCTCAACGGAGGAACGTACCTGGATTTCCTGCAGAATACTTTGCCTGGATTGCTTGAGAATGTGCCTTTGACAATAAGACAGGTTATGTGGTTTCTGCATGGTGGAACAACACCCGACTTCCACATTACAGTTCGCCAACACCTCAACATTATCTTCCCGAGGCACTGGATAGGACGCGGAGGCCCTGTTGCATGGCCTCCTAGATCACCGGACTTGAAACCCCTGAATTTTTATCTCTGGGGACATCTGAAAAGCGTTGTGTATGCTGAACCAGTTCCTGATGTGCGGAACCTTCAACAGCGTGTTCACGACGCCTGTGACGCTATTCGGTGAGAGGCCAGAACGTGCGAAAGAGTGAGGCAATCCATGATACGATGTCTGAATGCCTGCATTGCAGCCCATGGAGGCCACTTTGAACAGCTGCTGTGACTAGGATGTGATTCAGCTATGTACTGTATTCCGGGACTATTTGTTGTCATTGCATGCACACCGTCCATTTCCAGACACATGTTCGTAGGACATTTCTTCCTCCATTTCCAGTCAGGAATCAGTCCCTGCAGTTTGTCGGTTTTATTAAAGTTCACCCGGTATATATATATTTTAATGAGTAAGGGGACGAGTTCTTCATTTTGAAAGGCCTGCATTTTCATGATTAAGTAACTTGCCCCGGGTAGATTTGTGAGCAGCGTGGGTTAAGGGTTGGACCCAGGATGTTTTTGGTATTTGCTACATATTCTGAGAGACTGAATCACCATTTTTGAGTCATTATGCTGTGTGGTTGGTGAGGATGATGTGTGTTTCTACTGAGGAGAGTTTATTTTTAGCGGCCTATATTTCGTGTTGATTTTATTGGTATTTGTCCTTGTATATATCATTAGGGTTGATGCTGTAGACGAGATTTTCTTAATATTGCGACATTTAGTTTTAGTTTTTAACTCGTCTTTTACAATATGACTGCGCTGAGGAATATTTGTATCATGTAATCTTTTTCAGAGACCAACATTGAGTTATGTGTTGACGGTTAAAGCCTACTCTGTTATTTTCTTGAATTTTGTGTCGTAATTTATTTCAGAAATCCACGTTAATTTGTGTGTGACGATATAAAGTTCACCAGTTGATTGGTTCTGTGTCATGTAATATATGGCGTGCAATGATATCAGTAGATGAATATGTTCGAGTGATGTCTTTAAAAGTAGGAAAGATCACAATATGAAGGTAAAACAAGAATTCATGAGGATAAATTGGGGCAAATATTTGTTTATAGGTAGGGGATCTAGGGATTGGAATAATTATCAAGGGTGAATGTTCAATAAATTTCCAATTTCTTTGCAATCGTTTAAGAAAAGGCTAGGGAAACAATACACAGGGAATCTGCTATCCGGGCAACTGCCCTAAATGCAGATCAGTAGTGACTGCGTGACTGACTGAGAATGTTGTGCTATTGCAGAAATCCGATTTTACTTAACGGCATTATCGTGCTCCATATACCCTATTAGAAAACTATGGGCTGTTAGAACTACATAAGAAATTTTGCAGTTTTGGCATTGTAATTTACACACACCTGAGAAAATTTGTTATTTTGATTGATGGTGCATGTATTGTAAAAAATGGAAAAGTTAGGTTTTACATACCTGCCAACTTTCAAAAAGAGATATCCAGAAGATGCTAAAGCGGAAAAATTTTAATAACATGCGCATGCATTACAAAGTCTTGAGACATAGTGAAAAAGGACAAGTGGGGAGATTACAAACAATACTAATACAAGTCAAATACATGTTTTGAAATTAAATACTTATACAAAGTTACATCTTGATGAGTGCTCATCTGTCTTCACTTAACACTGGGAACAGTTCACACAATACACTAACAGTAGTTTTCTGCACTTTAAACTTGCGGGTCACAATATGAACGTCACTGTCAAAATTAAACTAAACATGCACACTTATTTACAAAATTCTGTCAAGTTCACAGTATACAGGCTGGAGAGGACAGATGGAGATGGGTTGCTTTCTTTGCTTTCCTCAGAAATTCTGGAGGAAAACTACTCGAGTAACATGAACCAGTACTTTTGGTTTTCAAAACAGAAATAGAACCCAGAATTTTATTTGGGCTGATTTCAGAGAATAGTCCACCCAAGTAGGAAAAAGCCAAGTTTTATTTTAAACTCAACAATTTGTTTTTATGAATGATAAAACACGGCATTTTATTAATTTTATGGTGTTTATTAATTTGTTGATGTATTTCAGTTTGTACAGGCTTTTTGAACAGGCTAAATTCATTTGAGATATTTCTCAATAGTTTTAGGAATTCCTGTTTATTATGATGAAAAGTTATAAAAATAATTATAGTAAATGTTAATTCTAATGCTCTTTCTCTTTGCACTAAAGTGCTTATTTAGGTTATTAACAGTTTATATAAGGTGTAATAAAGCGACGAATTTATTGCTGCAGGCCATGTAAACACGCGGCGAAAAAGGTTTAAATATTCTGTAGACGAAAAGTGCGTGGCTCAATTTGAATAAAACTTAGTATGCAAAACCAATACTGCACACCCTTTCAAGCTGCTGTATCATTCATTTAAAATTTCAAATGGATTCATACAAAGCTGATAGTAAAATATGTCGCGTGTTTACGGCATTCTTGCGAGCAGGCGACCGGGAAGTTCCCTGCTGTCGCAACATGCTGCCCACAGAATTCAGTTTCTGCGTCACACTCACTTGTAAAGGACGTATTTTTTAATAGCAATCGGTGTTAACACTGAGGTAATATTTAATAATGCCGCTAACTCATAAGGAACAATGTAAACGGTATCGTGAAAAGAAAGATAACACCTGCCCAGTTACGCGTACGCCACCAACAGGTACGAGAATCGGTGAAGAAACACAGAGCTCAGAAAAACCTTCAGGACTTATCAACAGTTCTACAAGTCCAACAACACAACCATCATCATCGACTGCACAGCTGCGTACGCCAACGTCTGGTTATAAATGCAAACAAACATTGGGGAAAGCTGTAAAGCGTTTGGAGCCGGCTTTACCAGCGAGTCTGCAGAAGAAACGGGAAGTTGTTTCTGTGCTGTGTGTAAAATTTGGTGTAAGTTCATCTAATTCCAGCACGTGCAGGAAGTCTTCACTTCCAAATCAAAAAGTTTGTAAATTTCTCAATCTGGTTGATAGTTGGTCATCTCCTCGAGCAAGAGATTATATCTCTGTAAAGGACAGTTCTGGACAAAAATTTAAAAAACAGAAATGATTCATGTGAGTCACAATGCAAGACGCATATGAAATTTTTAAACAACAATACCCACATCACGCAATCGGTCTTCTTTTTGTGGACTCTGACCAAAGTACATTTCTGTGTACTACCAGGAACACATGATATTCATTATGTGGAGACATTCAAAAAACATATAGTTCACAAGAAAATATTATTCTGAAACTACTACCACACACTTTCTACATCCAGACTGTAAGATCGAAGCAGATGACAAAAATCCACCCCGTGTTACGGCTTTTGAAGTGGGTGACTTTGTACTTGGAAAATACAGCAGAAAGAAACACTCAAAATATTACATTTTTACCATACCTGAAAGTAATGGCGATAATTATTTTGTAACCAATTTTCGCAAGTGCAACAATGAAGCTGAACTGTTTTGTGAACCACAGATGAAAGACGAGTGCTATTTAAATGTAAGTGAAATCGAAAGAAGATTACCAGCGACTCGTTTTACTCGTGCAAAATGGTATTTTGATTAGTCTATACCAGAAGAAGAATGAAGAAAAATTGCCTTTTCTCATTTTGATCATATTTTTTTCTGACCAAGCTTTCATTCAAACTGTACGCTACTTAAGCGTTGAAATGTTCAGTTATTTTAAAATATTTTAGTTCATTTTACACTCACTGTTAGGCCTATTAGTGTTAAATAAATGTGTGACAATTCATAAAAACACTTTACTTTTTTAAGTAGGCCACATGTCAATACCCATACCTGTAGTTATATACCTCATTAGTATTATTATTATAATGATGATGAATGAAGCGTGTAGTTTTGTGCGACCGATAATCTCAGTATCATAAGCCACGGGACCTCATTTTTACATGAAATCCGAACCACTGAACGTGACTTTCAACTCAAAAATCACACATGCATTAATCGGGACTCGAACCCAGTCCGTCTTGATGGTTCCAAGCAGCTTGACCGCTGTGCCATCACACCCACTTTATTATTACTTTCTGCGATATTAAATATACATTTTATCATTTAGTGATCGTATTTGTTGCAGAGTTTAAGATTTATTAGTCCCTAATGCCATGTCGCCATAGCACTGATTTGCGTGTGTAATCCCATGACGCTGTCAAGTAAACACACGACGATCGCCTTTAATTATATTATGCAGACATTACACAACTTAAACATTTGGTTCTTTTTTTGCAAAATGTACCTTTGTCCTTCTTGTAAACAATATCTTGACATTACCAATAAAAGTTACCACAATTTGCAGAATTTAGAAAAAATGTAAAGGTATGTAAAGTAAAAAGTCTGTTCCATGTAAACACCGATCGCCACATTTATAAAATCGCATGCATCAGGTTTACAACAATGAAATTTGTGGAGGTTAAGTATCATCTAGACGTTATTACGGATAAATCTCAATTTGTTTAGATGGTAAGTTTCATATATATGTTAAAAAGAAATGTACAAACGCAAACACGCGACGCCTGGAATTGGCCTTTGACACTGAGGACCTTAACTGATTTTGGTTCTTTTTCACCAAGCTGAACACATGTTCACACTCAGCATTGCTATGCAGTAGAGACAGAACAGAAAGCATTAGCCTGGATATCCTATCATACTTAGGAATACCATCATCTCCATGAATGTTTACCAAGCAAACCCATTTGATGTCATCTTTCTGATTCTCACTCTCAACAGTAGCACAGTCATCAATCTGAAGTGCTACAAACTGGTTCTGAAGCACATTCTTGTTAATAATATAATCACATGCTGTGCAGAAGTAACCCCTGGCAGATGAAAAGAATGTTGATTTATCTCTATCATTAAGTTTCTTCACCAAGTTCATTGTCTCAATGCCAATGACTTGCTCATCATTGTCTCTCTGATTCTCAACAGAATGTTATGGAACTTTTCATCACTTTTGGTTAAACAAATCTGGAAAGCAGCTACTTTAACAGGTCTGTCATTAGGTCTAGTAGTTTATGAATGTGAGGGTAAGCACTCTGAAGTGTAGAATTGAGATTCTCAAATAAAGGAATGACAGCATACAGGAAGGCATAGTATGTCTTATTTAATCCTGATGACAGAACCATAAAAAAAAAATATTCTTCACTATTTTGAATAGTTCTTATTCTTTAGCACAGGAGTGCCAGGTTTTGAGACACATGCAAATCTTTTGGGAGCGACCAATTCTGACGACTCAGCAGCTTTCCACTTTTCACAGTCTTTGGAACTACCAGGCTCAGCTTTTGGGATCGTAAAAGATGTTAAGCTAGTAATTGATGCACACTGAGCATTAACAAGCACCTCATCTTTAAAGAAACCAAGTAGTGGATTCCATTGCTCTAACAGCCCCTGCAGACACCTTCCTAACGATAGCCATCTAGTGGAAACATGTTTCAGTATCTTCTTCGTTTCCTTGTTGTGAATCTCTTGGAATTTCTTAAGGCATTCCTTCCTCTTACAGCCCTTTTCTAAATAATAGAAGATGTTGACTAATAATTAATCAACTTCAACATGCAAACTGCCTGCACCTTTCTCAGCAGCCAAGTTAATCAAATGGCATGAGCAACCCAGTACGAAGACAGATGACTGTGCTCCCCTTAAAAAAGCAGCAATTCCATTTTTCTTTCCAATCATGACTGGAGCATTGTCGGAACAGAACGCTATACAATTCTGAACTGGTATTTTGTAACACTAACTGTGAATTTACCAAATTAGCAATATTACGTCCCATTGAATCACACATTGAGGCTGGGACAGACAACACTGAGCTAACTATCTTTTCCTGCTTTGCCACAAAACAGGTGAAAATAGGGTAAATCTTAGCATTACTATTATTGCTCCCATCCATAACTAAAGAGAATGGTTCACACTGCATGTAACCAACGAGTTCACTTCTTGAATCCGTAGCCATTTCTTTCAAAATGTGTGTGGTTTCCGTACAACCACAGCCAATATTTTTTTGCAATTTCTGAACCTGGAAACATTTTCCTAAACAGATCACCCGCATGATTGGCAGCAGCTAACGGGATATTGTGTTCAGCATTCCGCACATACTATATCAAGGTTGGCTCCAGAAGAGGTAAAAGACTAATTAATTTTCTGACTGCCATCCTTAAATTTTGTATTGGAGACATGTTTAAAAGATTTAATATGATTTACTAATTCTGTTCTCCCTCCATGAGAAATGTTTATATCACACAAGCACTTGGAACAGAATGCGAATGTCTCGCCTTTCCGTGATCGTATAAAACAAGGAAATTCAGCAGAATATGCCTCCCTAAAAGATTTATAATATTGTTTCTTAGTTGAACTCATTACGAACATCACTAAAAATACTAAATCGCATACAAATTCATCACACAATTCCACAAGTTTCAGAACTACCGCCAATGTTACTCACACCCACAAACAAACAAAGACTTTCAGCTGTAACGAAGCACGACCAAAATAACTTAAGTTGTTATATATAAATTCACAGCCTGCTACTTTTCACTTATTTCTTTTCTTCAAAATTACAGCCTGCTACTTGTTTGGGAATATCTCAGTGAATAAAGTAGCAGTTGAGGTCAAACAGTTAACAAAAGCATGGTGATAATTAATAATGTGATTATCAATACATTTACCAGTTGAATTTCAAACACTGCACCTCGTATTACCAGCTACTATCGAAAGTCAAACAAATCTGATTTGACTGCAGAAAGCGAAAACAAACACGGATATTCAAAATCCATACAATAACGTACAACCATAAAACACACTCAAAATCCGTACATTTTATGAAAAAGACTGAATTCTTGGCAGGTATGCTCCTGTTATTCATTTTAAAGGCTATTCGTTGGTTATACTTTTTTTAAACGTTAGTAATTTGATACATATTTGAATTATTGAACGTAAATTAGGAGTAAGTTTTATTGTCAACTGTTTCTCTGGCTGAGGTGGAAAGCTGGTGTCTTTTGAATGTATTGATTATTTTATTGATGAATTGAGGACTGTACCCATTAAACTTGGCTATTGATCGTATGACGTTTAATTCATATAATTTATACTCTGTTGAATTTCAAATTCTGATGTAAAAACAATATGTAGGTCTATGGCATTTAAAATGGATAAATTACAGGCTGCATCTACTAGGGTTTGGTTTAATATGGCCAATACACCATCCACATAACAAGCCCAGAAAGAGATACTGTATTATAAAATATGGGATTACTCAGAATGATAGTAGGTTCTAAATGATCCAAATAGATTTCCACCAAGACCCTCTACTAACCAAATTTAAGCATTTTAAAAATTGAGAAGAAAGATTGAATGCTCAACATCCTGGAAAACCTTTACATTCCTATTAACCACTACTTCAATCCTAATTGCAATATAAACAAGATTAATGAGAAATCCAATATTCTTTTTGATATATCATTCCTATTTATAAGAAACAAAAACTTTAAAGAAATATGTCAAACCCTTCAACTTACATACCCTCACACCTCCATCCTATATCTATCCCTCCTCACTCACTCCTTCCCTGCTCCCCACCATCTTAAGCAATGTCACTGCTCTTTTTGAATGATCAGTTTTAGTGTTGGTCTTTGCATGTACACACATTAGCATAGGTAGAAGCATGAGAGGATGTCTCTCATATAATCTTTTTTGGTTTTTTTTCCATTCTAATTTCCTCAATTCTCTCGACCTTCCACTTTTCCTTTTCCAGACATTCACTCCATACAGAATTGACAGATAACTCCATCTTGGTCAGAAGGTCAGTTATTATTCAGACTGTGAATGTCCCCTTTGAACATCAGAATAAATTAACTACTAAACATAATTTGTGGATCAGCACATCTAGCACTTATATGTCAAAACCTAATATCAACACTAATCCAAGGCTTATTAACACATCAAAAGACACTGTAATACCTATGTAAAACTGGAAGAAGCTGTTAATGTGTTATGTTAATTTTCTTTTTTAATTGTAATTGTGTTTTCATTCTAATGTACTCTTTTACTTCGAAACTTTATTCCCAACAAGGATACGTTATCCCATTTAACTCCAGATATATGTAAACAACTACAACTCACATGCCCTCATAAACATAAAATATAAACAAGTCTAAGATATGCCAATTTCAGTGTATTATTGGTGATTGCATAGCATGTAACATTCATTTCTCCGTCTTGTGAATAAAGCTGAAGATGACTCAAATAAGAGGGTCGAAACTAGTCCCAAAATTTAATAAAGGTAATTAGACTTTACTTAACTTGTATTGAATATCATTCATCAAGATTTCAAACATTTTCTCAATATCTGGTACTACTTCAGCACTACTGTGAGTGGTCATGTTCATCAGCTAGCACTTGATTTTCAAAAACCGTAGATATTCACATACAAAAACTAAGTTTACAGCACTTCCCGTGAGGATATGAATAAGCACAAGCTTCAGTAATAAAAGCAATAGATGGCAGATAGAGCATGTTTTTGAATCACTGTTCAAAGACAGAGAAGCAAAGATATGACACACAAGTTCAGTATGCAATATACAGAGAGGTCTAAAGAAATGTAGACACATTTTGATAGTTAATATCTTTGGAACAAAATGACATATAGTTGCAATTCTTGCATGGTAGCGTAGATCATTGTTTTCTCAACAGATGATTCGGGTCATGTGAATGGCATGATAATCTTGATATGCGTTTTCCAGCAGATGACTGCAGCAATGAATGAAGTAAGATTCTGTAATCTATCAGCTTCATTGTTCATATTGATAATTTAAGAACACAAGTATGAAGGATGAGTTTTCCACCTAATCAATACTTTAATTTACAAAATGTAAATAGAGTAATGTGTACAGAATTCAGCCACCAACACATACAATTTATCATATTCGGGATGAATTTGAAGCCGACAGTACTGTTCAGGATGTGCATAAGAAAATGGTCTGGCCGACCAAAAACATCAACAAGTCCAGCTTCCAGCACTGCTGTGTTGCAACAGTTTACTAGGTCACCTAAAAAATCTGTGAATCAGAGTGCACGTGAAAGCGGTGTAAAAATGACAAAAACATATCAGATGTAAGGCTTTTCAGGCGTTTGCTCTATTAACCAGCGTTTCGTCTTAGGTCTGACACTAGACTCATCAGAGTGGGATGTGTCAGAACCTTCCCACTGACGCTGGGGTGTATGCAGATGAACTTATCAGAAGTTCTTATAAGAGGCACAGCCTGATAACTGCATACAGGAGATAAATCTCCACAATGGAATTATTGCCCGCCTAGCAATTCCGAATGGAAAATTCTAAATTCCCATGGAGGGGAATTACACCAAAGCGGAGTAAGCCGATCAACCGTACGGCGAATTCTGAATGCTGCAAAGTGGAAAGTGTACACTCCAAGATTGCTGCACGCTATGAACGAGGATAATCCGGATCGAAGGATGGAGTACTAGGAGTGGTTTGAAGGCATGCTTCATGAGGATGAATGGTTTGCAGCAATGGTTATCTGGTCTGATGAGGCACAATTCAAACTGAACGGTACTGTAAACCGCCCTGCATGTACTGGGCTCCTGAGAACCCTCACATTCACGTAGACAAACATGTTAATCTACCTGGTGTTAATGTGTGGTGTAGTCTGTCATTGCACGGTTTGATTGGCCCATTCTTCTTTGAAGGAACCATAACTGGTGAGGTGTATCTTCATATGTTGCAAACATCGATTTTACCTGCCATCTGAGAAGTGTTTGGAAATGAAAGAGTTTACCTACAACAAGATGGCACTCCACCTCACTATCACAGAAATGTCAGAACCTACTGGGATGAAAATCTACTTGGACGATGGCTAGTTCAAAGAGGAACTGTAGAGCACCCACCACGGTCTCCAGACCTTACAACTCTTGACTTCTACCTATGGGGGACCTTGAAAAATGAAGTTTATCAACAGAAGAAGCTACACTGAACGAGCTACGAGAAACTATCGAGGCGTCCTGTGTGGCTATCACACCAGCAACACTGACAGCCGTAGTTTGGTCAACAGTTCAACAGCATCGACGTTGTTTGGCTGCTAATGGGGGACACTTTGAACACAAAGTAACTCCCCTCCCCGAGCAAGAATTGTAACGGTATGTCACTTTGTTCCATTAATACTGACTATCAAAGAGTATCTAGATTTTTCTGGACCCCTCTGTATTGCATCGTAACTGCTGTGGCACTTCCCGCATGATGCAATATATTGTGTCATGACCCCACACTGGATTAAGGCCACGGCTGCTTCCTTCCTACTCTTAGCCCATTCCTTTCCCATCCATCCCATAAGACCTATCTGTGAAGGTGCAACGTAAAGCCAATTCTAAAAAAAGAAAAGTTCTTTCGAAAAAAAATTCTCACTATTGCAGAAGTGCAGTCTATCGATCTCAAAGAGAGGTTATGTTTCGCTTCATGGAATGCAAACAGCCCTTCTTAAGATGAAAGATATTTACTTTCATTAGTTAACTTGAAATGCTTTTCTGCAGCTGCCTTAGAACCTTTTCCCAAAAATGTAAGATGCTTCCAGAACAGATTCCAGCATTCTGTACAATGTGTGTAAATTTCTATATGATGGGGTCGTATAAGGCATCTGAATTATTTAAGGTATGTGTGAATTTGTATATGAACATATTGTATTTACAATGCTAAGATAATGGTAATTCGAACGCTCAATCTACTGTAAGTCATAGAGTAAAATTTTGAAATACTTAAGGTACGTGTAAATTTTTATATGATGGTGTTGTAATGTTAAGCTGGTAGTAAGCTCAACCTATAGTATTGTAAGCCATAGTGTTAAACACTGGAAATACTTAAATTGTGTGTGAACTTTTATGTGATGATGCTGGATTTAGAATATTAAATTAGTAGTATTTCTTGTAATATTTTCTACCCATAGAATTGCTTGTTGTTGTTGTCCAACTAATTGGCTGAATGGTCAACGTTGAGGCCTTCAGTTCAGAGGGTCCCAGGTTCGATTTCCGGCCGGGTCGGGGATTTTAGGCGTGTTTGATTAATTCTTCTGGCTCGGGAACTGGGTGTTTGTGTTTGTTCCAACACTTTCCTCTTCATATTTGGACGATACACTACACTACCAACCACCACAGAAACACGCAATAGTGATTACATCCTTCCATATAAGGTTGGCATCAGGAAGGGCACCCAGCCATAAAACAGGGCCAAATCCACATGTGCGACACAGTTCACACCCGCGACCCCATGGGTGTGGGAAAAGAAGAAGAAAAGTCTTGTTGTTGTTGTTTAATTAAGTTTTAACTTTATTATCACACTATTGTAAGTGATCATTGTCACCGGGATATTTCCCAACTATGATGAGTTAGTTAATAATAACTTCCCCACTGAATTTTTTTTTGTGAAAAATGGTTTAAAATTTTAGCTTTAACTGGAAGCACCAGCTACCTGTTTATGTTTTTGCTTGTTAAAATATTGTTTTACACAAGAACGGCCTCAGTGTTCAATCGAAAAAAGAGGATGACACACTGTACATAATAACTTGCTTGTTGTTGCGTCTTGTCACAAGAAAGGATATTCTTTAATATTTCAAGTAAAACTACACTTCCCTTTTGGTATGAGTAAAAAAACATGGATGAAATAACACCATTCACAACAGAGGATATCTTTAATAACTTGACCATTATTATTATTATTATTATTATTATTATTACTGGTACTCTAAACAGAGTGGCATCAGTATACTCACTTAATGTAGCAGAGCTACCAATCGTTTCAGTGTTTTCGACTTGTCGCGAAGAGTGTGCCCTCATAAAGGTGGATAATATTATGGATGTCTTCTACTTCAAAATACAAAAAAATCATGTCCGAACATACAATAACGAAGTCATGCAATTTAAGTTTAAGAACTTCATATTAAATCCATATTGAACCGAGAATATAATGGGAACAAAATAGTGGGGTCCACCTATTCAATACAACACAATGCTATAAGATGAATTATAACATTTTATTAATAATGAGACTGGTTTTGATGCGTGTATGCATCATCTTCAGTCATAAACTTGGAAACAGATAGTAACAATTTAAGGTTACAAAAACAATGCTTAACACGCGAGAGGTCGTGCCTGCAGCAGTTTGCTGCACTTTTTAAATATTTGTTAATAATTTCGTTGCTAGCCGCTGTAGAGCTTAGGGTGCTCATTTCATCCCTCCCCTCCCTCACTGCCGCCTGACGTTGATTATCGTCAGTGTATTGCCTGCTGCGTTCCGGAGTAGTTAAAGTTTTCTTTCACTCTCGCATCTAAACCAAACTCCATGGCACTACAGCCCTTGAAAGGCCTTGGCCTACCAAGCGACCGCTGCTCAGCCCGAAGGCCTGCAAATTACTAGGTATTGTGTGGTCAGCACGACGAATCCTCTCGGGTGTTATTCTTGGCTTTCTAGACTGGGGCTGGTATCTCACCGTCAGATAGCTCCTCAATTCTAATCATGTAGGCTGAGTAGACCTCGAACCAGCTCTCAGGTTCAGGTAAAAATCCCTGACCTGGCTGGGAATCGAACCCGGGGCTTCTGGGTAAGAGGCAGGCACACTACCCCTACACCACAGGGCCGGCATTTCACTCTCGCACCAGCCGTGGCAAATTGCCTTCGTACGATCCCTCGCGTAGTGCATTCTTAGATGCCTGCATTTCGAAGAAAGTTTCTTAAGTAAAGTTCATGAGGTTTATGGTGGCTTTGAGTGAAGAGTGGTGCTGTAGTTTTATCTTGAATTGTGACCAAATCACTCATTGAAATGTACAAATGGAATGAGGCAATTTTCTCACGCGCTCTTTAAATACTCACGTTATTTTACCAGATTTTGAAAAAAAAAAAAAAAAAAACCTTAATTTTTTATATTGAGAAAATATTTTTACTGGGTAATTATGTTAGTACTAGCTGAAAGGCAGTTAAACAGGGTACATATTTATATTTTTATCAGAGCATTCACTGCAAAAGGAAAATAGCAGCTCATTAAAATACTAATCGAGAGCAATTTGTCTTCGCGCGACCTCTCGCGTGTTAATAAATATGCACACTAATCTTATGGATTATTGGTAGAAATTTACATGATTAAAAACATAAGCCAGGAACAATAACTTATAACACTAGCTTAAAAGTTCTCTTTTTCTGAAAATATAGCACCATTTCCTTTTTGAATAAGTAAGATCTTCTACAAAGTGAAAGTCCTCTTGATGAAAGTTCACCGAGTCTTGAAATGTAGGATAAAGCACTGATTGAAATGGTGGTCAAGAACACAACAGAATGAATTACTAGATTGGATAATTTTACTCTTCAACCCTTTCACACTTTGCATTCCTTCGACATAGTCAATATGTACCCTAGTATAAATACCAATTCTCCTTTTCCTATTATTAAGAAAAATGTTCTCACTAATAGTCAACTCAGCAAGCTAGAAGTTCTCAATTTTATGAACCTTCTCAGCGTGTTGATCAACAATAATTACTTTACATTCGATAATATCATCTATAAGCCGAACGGTCTAGCAATAGGGTCACCGGCCTTGGGGATTCTGGCAGAGATTTATTTAGATTTCTTAGAAAACATTGCTATAGTCAACAATTTAATGTTCAATAATATTCATTTCTGAGTCAGATATGTGGATGATACGTTCGTAATTCTCGATGAACGGTCCATAAATGAATAGTCTACCCTTGACAATCTTAACAGTTTAGACCAAGATATAAAATTTACCCTAAAGTCTGAGAATAATAATCAGTTAAATTTTTTGGACTTAACAATCACTCGATCACTTTCCTCGTTGACACATAACATCTACAGAAATCCAACCCAAACAGCTATCACCATCAGGAATGATTCTTCCCATCCTCACACTCTTAAAACTGCTACATACAATAGTCTGGTTGACAGAGCTTTTAGAATACATATGTCAAAAAAGAATTTAAGAACTCAATTTAATTCGTTCAATAGCTAAAAGCAATGGATTCAAGGATGCCTTCATTGAGAGAATCATTAACAAGTTTAGGCACCACCCTAATACCAGCCTTCTGAGAAGTAAACCCAAAGCTAATATTTTTTCAAGTTTTACTTTTACCAATAAAAGTCATACTATCACAAACGTCTTTAAAAAACATAACACCGTACTAAGATTTCTTATATAACTACTAGTAACAGAAGCATTGACATTCTGCACAACTCCACCTCAATAAACAAAAATAATGTCTTTCATAATTCCGGAGTGTACAGATTAAGCTGTCACGACTTCAGCAGTTCGTATCCAGGACAAACATGAAGAAATTTCAGGATCAGATAAGCAGAACACGTCAATGCCATCAGATACAATAAATTCTCAGCAACAGGTCAGCATATGAAGGATTTTCAACAGAAATTTACTAATATTGAACAAGATCTCACAGTACTACCGGTTCTCACTAAAGGTCCTTTGCTTGACATCACTGAGAGTTTTTACATTCACCTAGATCAATACTTCAATTCAGGTTTAAATCATAACGACATCTCTGAGAAACCGAAAATATTGTCTGACTTTCTGATCGCACTTTTTTCTAATTTCCAATAGCAAATTTGTTTTTCAAAGCATACATAATACGTTTTCACGTCATGCTCTCTCACCACATCACCCTACCTAATTTCCCTTTTTCTTTCCTCCCCTTCCACCCCACCTCTAACACAAAATTCCCCCCTCTCCTTCTTACCCCATCCCTACCTATCCTCCCACTCCCTCCCAGCACCTCCCCTGATTAATTTCTTCCCCTTCCCCTCCCAACACAAGTTCGTACTGGTCTCGGTGTCACATGACTCTCAGTGTCTTCTCTAACTCCCGATTCCACATGTCACACTCGCCTCCAGAGGTGTCTCATATTTACCAAAATTTAAAAAATTAGGACAGGACCTCATTCTTTTACAAAGGATTTTCTAAATTCTCCCTTTCTCTCCCTCTGCTTCAGGTCCCATCTTGAACTGAGAACACCTTCTAGCACCGTGGGGCAAATACAGTGTCCGTCTCATTTTCACTTAAAAATATAATAATTAAAAATCCACAGCAGACCAACTCCAGCCATAGCTTTGATAAGGATTATTTTTAGTAAGAGAAGACCTGAATTTTACCATGAAAAATGGAGCTTGAAGAATTTTCATGTTCTTTCCAGATTCAAAACTTGTTACGTCATTTTAAAATACAGTGTGTTAAGTTATTTTAAGAAAGAACATCACATACAATTTTAATGACCAGTATATTTCAATCACTGCTTTGAAAATTGTTTTTTGACTGAAGCTCCTAACATTTTTATCCACATTTCAAGACTCTCTGAACTTTCATCACGAGGACTTTCACTTTGTATAAGATCTTATTTATTCAAAAAGGAAAGAGTGCTATATTTTCAGAAAAAGAGAACTTTTAAGCTATTGTTATAAGTTGTTGTTCCCAGCTCATGTTTTTAATCATGTCAATTTCTACCAATTATCCCTAAGATTATTGTACGTATTTATTACACACTGTATTTGTAACCTTAAGTTGTTATTGTCTGTTTCCAAGTTAATGGCTGAAGACGATGCATACATGCATTGAAACCGGTCTCATTATTAATAAAATGTTATAATTCATCGTATAACATTGTGTTGTACTGAATAGGTGAACCCCACTATTTTGTTCCCATTATAGAAGTCATGCAATGACTAAGAAGAAAAGGGACAAAACAGGATCAAAGTCAATAAAAAGGGACTATAAGCATCCTGTTAAGTTTTTGTCAGGACAGCGGGACCAGAGCCCAAGATAAGTAGATACTTTAGGTCTTGGCAGGCAAATGTTCACTAGGCATGGGTTACATCCGAATGGTAATGGAAAAGCAACTCTCTGTAGACAAATTGCTACAATTATCAACAGAGATCTGCAAACTAATCTGCACTTAAGAAAACCCATAACACTAAACTGGCACATACAGGGAAACTTGCCAAAAAACCCAGATCCTTAAATCAAGATCTATGTACAAGGATCTGGGTTCCAGAGAAGTTCTCAACTCATGAGTCAAATGTTACCCAATTGCAACAGACAAGTTTTAGGGAGGAAGGTGTCTGAGATTGCTATTGGTAAACTGTCAGAGTGTAGTAAATAAACAATTAAAATTCGGTACATTGGTGGAATCTTATGAGACTGATGTGGTGACAGGAGTGGAACCGTGGTTGAGAGAAGGGGTGGGTAATAGAGAAGTATTTCCAGAAAGGTACACAGTCTATCGTAGACACCGCGGAGATAAAATGGGAGGTGGGGGGATGTTTGTTCTCGTGAACGAAACTTATTGTTCACATGAATGGATTATCGATGAAAGGAATGAAATATTAGGAATAAAATTAGTTTGTGATAATATGAAGGAGGGGAGAATTATAGGAACATATAAGAGAGGAAAGAGACATGGAAATATTTGAGAAAATAATAGATTATACTCATAAAAACAATAATAATGGTATGGTAATAATAAACTTGCCTGGAGTTGAATGGAATGGAGCTGCAAATGAAGCCCAAGAACAGAAACTGGCAAATAAGTTAATTTGGGAGGTAGGATTTACACAAGTAGTACAAGAACTGACTCGTCTCAATAACTTGCTAGATGTATTCTTGGTTAAACCATGGGAAACTGTTGATAAAACTGAGGTAACTGAAGGAATAGGTGACCATAAGACTGTAATATTGGATGTAGGACTCGTACCAAAAATGCTTAATAAGAGGGTCACACAAGATAAGAAATTATACAGAAAAACTAAAGCTGATGAATTTGGGACTTACCTTAAATCACAATTCAGTTGTTGCTTAAGTGAAGGGAATAATGTGGATATACTTTGGGCTAAATTTAAAGGAATCATTTGGGAAGGAGAGAAGAGATTTGTACCTGTTAAGAAGGGTAAAATGACCTCAGACCCTGTTTAATATACAAGGGAAATAAGAAAATTAAAAAGAAAATGTAGAATAGTAAACAGGAAAATCAAAGAGGGTAGGGAGAATAGAGAAACTAGAAAACAGCTAATGAGGGAACTGAATAGAGAGAAAAAGGAAGCAAAAGAGAATTATATGAATGACATACCACAAAGGAAAATGTAAAAAGCTGCATTCATACATTAGGAATCAAAAAGGAAAAGGAATCCAAATTCCTACAATGGTGGGAGAAGGGGGTGAACACTATTCAACAGATACTGAGAAAGCAAATCTATTTAGTAGGGAATTCAGAGATTCAGTAGAAGATTGTCAGGAGTTGGAAACTGTAACAACATAGAGAGGGAGAGACACATAGGGAAACAAGAAGCTTCTCATTCACAAATGAAGATATTTGCAGAGAAATTTAACTGCTTCAGCAAGGAAAAGCAGCAGGAAGTGATCAAATTACTGGGGAGGTATTAAAGACAGTGGGGTGGTACATAGTGCCTTATTTAAAATTTATCTTTTAACTATGTCATAAATAATAGTGTAATACCAAAGGAATGGAAGGAATCTATAATAATACCAATTTATAAAGGAAAGGGTAATAAAAAGAAACCAGAGAACTACAGACCAATCAGCCTAACCAGTATAGTTTGTTAAATACTGGAGAGTTTAATAGCAAAGTACATCAGAGGGATATGTGATGATAAAAATTGGTTCATGAGGAGCCAGTATGGATTTAGAAAGAAATTTTCTTGTGAGGCACAACTGGTGGGATTTCAGTAGGACATATGAGATCAGTTGGATTCAGGAGGCCAGTTAGATTGCATAACCATAGATCTTTCCGAAGCCTTTGATAGAGTGGAACACGGAATATTATTAAAGAAATTGGAGGGAATAGGATTGGACATAAGGGTTATACGTTGGATAAGAACATTTCTAAATTCAAGGGTTCAGAAAGTCAAAGTAGGAAATAATATATCACAGGAAAAGAAAGTTTGGAAGGGAATTGCACAGGGTAGTACAATCGGTCCATTACTTTCCTTAATATATGCAAATGATTTAGGGAACAATAAAACATCAAAAATAAGATTGTATGCAGATAACATAATTGTTTATAGGGAAATAAATAACATTGGGGATTGTTCAGAATTACAAAGGGACAATGGGTTGAAGAAAATAATATGAAGGTTAATGGAGGCAAATCAACTGTTACAACATTTACAAACAGGAGCTTTAAAACTGAATTTAAATATACTCTGGATGAGGTAGTTATCCCAAAAGATGGCAAGTGCAAATACTTAGGTGTGAGATTTGAAAGTAATTTTCACTGGAAGGGTCATGTTGAAGACATTGTTGGGAAAGCATACAGATCGTTACATGTCATAATGAGGCTACTTAACGGATGCAACAAAGAATTAAAAGAAAAAAGTTACTTAAATATGGTTCCTCCAATATTGGAATATGCAAACAGTGTTTGGGATCCTCACCAAGAATACCTAATAAAAGACATAGATAGTGTGCAGAGGAAAGCAGCAAGATTTGTAACAGGGGATTTCAGGAGAAAGAGTAGTGTATCAGAAATGTTAAAGGAACTTGGGTGGGAAAATTTAAGTAAGAGAAGGGAGAAAACTAGACTTATACGAATATATAGAGCCTATACAGGAGAAGAAGCAAAGGGAGAAATCCGTGAGAGGCTTCAGTTGGAAAATAATTATATCGGCAGAACTGACCACAAGTATAAAATTAGAAGGAATTTTAGCAGAAGCGATTGGGGTAAATGTTCATTCATTCGGAAGGGTGTGAAGGAGTGGGACAGTTTACCAGGGGTAGTGTTTGATCCTTTTCCAAAATCTGTACAGATATTCAAGAAGAGAATAAACAGCAACAGAGAAAATAAATGAAATGTTAGAGGGTATTTGACCAGTGCAGGTTATTGTAAATAAAAAATGTGTGTGAATAAATAATTCCATCCCCTGGTCTATGGAGTTTGGACAGCCGAAGTAGGGGACTGCCTGTAGGGGTGAAGTACAGTGAGGACTTCGAGGGCCCTGGGACCGCTACGGTAGCTGTGAAGGCCCTTCGGGAACTCAGTGGTGGCAAAGGGGCTCTGGTTAAGATGCAGCAGGTCGTTATGCTACTTAGGTTCCAAAATGGGTAAAAATATAAATAAGTTAATAAATGCAATGTAAATTTTAATCTTATACCAGTTGTATAGTATTATTTGAAGTAATTCCACATACTGTATATGAGTTGACTATGTAAGTAGGCTACAGGAGATATTACAAGTAGAATTTTGTAAACAATATAAATTTATTAAGGATGAGCTGTGTGTTTGATGAAAAAAAAATTGTTAGCGTAAATTGCATAATATTGTATTCTAGGAAAATTTTCTTCTTCTCTTGTTAATTTAAAATTTAGTGCTTGACAATAATGTATTTTAGTGTACCATTTGCCACCGAGGTAGACACCTCATTTGCAAATAAAGAGATTTTGATTTGATAAGGGGACAATCCCTTTAAAAACAGGATGTCTCATCACCCTAGCCTTCAGCCCCTATAGAGGCATCAAGATTCATGGTAACGTTTGTCCACACTATGTTTAGTGGACTATACATCCATTATATTGGCGACCATGTAAAACCATTGTCCATCAGAGAACCAGGCAGAGAACAGCAGAGTGATAACACAATACGTGGCACAAATGTTATGACAATTACCCATATCATACTTCCCTTGTTATGTTTATCAATTTTCAGCATACAAAAATAATGGTCATCTAGGGCCTACATGGCTTTCTTATTCTCTCCACACTATTGCTATTCTTAATGGAAAGAATTTTTGTGTTCCCTGGACTAATTTTCTCAACCCAGGAATACATGTATGGTACACACCACACACTGAAAATAATTTTTCTAGGTCCCTTAATTTAATACCAAATTAAGCTGTTGTAACAAACAATATGATTACTATTCTGCTTTTCAGAGCAAGTCAGCCACAGATGTAATAAAACACATTTGGTTTATTTACACATAATCATCTTGGTGAACTTGCCATTAAAAACTCCATTTCTCTCCATAGCTAAACGTTAGGCAGAACTTCAGTACTGTCCCATTGGTTGTTCATTCAGGATGTGGAATCTTATAAATCTTACCTTGTAAACATGTAGGAAAGATAGAAGGGTTCACTCCCATTGGTGAGGACCCACCTAACTGTCCCAAGAAGTAACTTTACTTTTACAGTAAAATATAAAACTACTGACATTTCCTAAAGTGGCAGGTAAAGGATCTCTGCTATAAGCTGATGTGAATTTACAAATTCAGAATGGCATCATTCCCAGATTTCAACCCAGATTTATTTCAATATCAACTGTGGAACATTAAAAGGTCATAAACAATACTTATGAATGGCTATTAATATTATTACTAATTAGATCAATGGTCTGTCACCAATAGTCTACACAGGACCGCATTCACTTCAAGAAGCTCTCTGCTAAGCACCCGTGATGTGTTAGACTATGGCTTCTTTGTCATTTGCCGGGATGTGTGCAGACCAACACAGAATGAGTATCATTCAGTAACAGTTGGTAGCATTCTTCAAGGAAGTGAGTAAGGTGGTAACAATGAGAGAGTATCATCCTCCGTATAGTGCAGTGCGCTCTTGTGATGCTAGCTAATAGGACAATACTGAAATTCTACCCATTCAAAAACATCCATCTTCACGCAAACTGCCAAAGGATGTCATCCAGTGTACATTAATTTAATAAAATGGCATTTTTTAGATATGAACATATTTTGAAAACTCTATTAAAAATCCTTGAAAAGAGCCCTATTTCTAGGTTTGTAGGGAGTGTCAATATGAAAGATAGTAATAGAAACCCTTTAAATTCTAACAATTTATTGGTCCAAACTGAAGAAAGGTTAGTTACCTTTATTCTAGTGTGTCTATTTCATTCAAACATTGTTTAACATCACTCTTGAAACATCTGTCAAACTGGCAATGGCCATAAAGAACCACAACAGAATGACAAGAATTATCCATCAATTATTTACCTAGAGCACAAATCACACATTTCAAAAAAAATTCCAAGAAAAAGTAAGACCTGTTTCCACTTCTGCTAAAAAGTGTACTCTACTGATTGCAACGTGCCGAGCACTATATGAATAAAACATAAACGTGCATTCATAAGAATAAAAATACTAAGACGTGGCAGGGAATAAAGGAACACAGTAACTTGGCAAATAATAATACGCTACACATAAACAGTGACCAAGTGGTGAACAGTACGTGTTACCCAGTATCAGGTTCAGGTTAGGTAAAGAATAGCACACACAGTACACTTACACCCAAAACATAAATTCCACAAAAGTGTCACATACCCCAAGTCAAATTAAAACAGAAAATATTAAACCAACATGCAAGGACAACCAAGATAACTTACCTCAAAGGGGGAAATGAGTGGAGAGCAAGCTTAGAGTGGATCATGCAAGGGTGACCTCTGTATCAGAACCTACCTACTAAATTTAGAATATAATTCCAAACAGTTGTCATGAAAGGATAACACCAGTTTTAGGAAAGGTAAAATTTAATAAAGGTATATAAGGATTACAGAAGGATGAATGATGAATGATCTAGTTTGGTATAAGGATTAATGGGCAAGAAAAAGGAACAACTTGTTAAATAAACAGAGAAGGATAATAAGAGAGAAATGAAACCAATATTTTAATATGGTGAAAATACATAAATGTTACCCAGAACCAGAAATCAGGAACGGAATGGCCTCCCAAAAATAATTCACAGAAAATCACTGCACAAGAAAAGCAAAGGGATCAAACCCCAAATTAATAAAGTTAAGGGAAGTTTAAAACAAGGTCAGTAAAAATCACCATTGACACATAAAGCTCAATGAAACACAAGGAGAAACACTCCTTAATTCAATAATATACATAAATTGATTACTGGTGAAACTCAAGGGTTGACAGAGAAAGTCAACCATAAAGTGGTGAAAACAAATATGAGAACAGTAACTATCACCACTAAATCTTCTAGTCCAATGTTAACTCAAAGGAGAGAACACTCCTTAATTCAATAATAGTTAATCAAATGTAACGGAATAGAATAAGTGATGATATAGACGATTATCAAAACAAGCCTTGGATTAAATCAGTAATCAGTAAATATCAGCACAGACTAAACTAGCCTGAGCTCAAGCGAAATCAACACCAACGTGTCAGTGATCCCAATCAAATCAGACACCAGAATCATTAGCAAAAAACAAAAAAAAAGAGCTCACAATAGTCACCAAGATGACGAGAAAAATAATGACATGCGATCAAAACATGTGACAAATCACTGCGATAATAAAGGTGGTTTCATTTTCCTCATTACAATTTATAATTACCACCACAAGGTGAATTACGTTCGGAACAGAAGGGTATAATAAGTGAAAGCCCTACGGTATTTAAGATCAAGATGAAATAATACAATCTAAGAAATCGGCCGAAAGCTCTCATAAAAGATAATACTACACCAATAGTATCTGACATTAGAAGAATTAAATAAGCTTAAATAAAGGAGACGTTGGAAGGAAAACCAATGGATACAGATTTGGCATAGTAAAATACAAGATTGGCCTTCATGAGAAGGACAGAATCAAAATTACTGACCACCCAAATACATATAAATTAAAACCACAAACCGGATGAATAATAGGATTTAGAAAAGGGTCAATAAATGAAATTAACAGAAACAGCTACAATATAATACCAAATACACTAAGGAATGCTGGTGAATCCAAGAGAGGTTGGAGTGGAAAGGCAGATTGAAACGATAAGACAATAGATTTACATACCAATCAGATCAACAGAAGAAAGGTGAAATAAATAAACCTCTCATGAAATTCCCACCCCAAAAGGGGGGTGAAAACCAGGATAAACCCCGGAAATATATCGCAGCCTACATAACACGTCTGTCTCGTAGAAAGAACAGAGATCAAGTGCCAAAATGGCTACCCCAACATCCCCCAAGGCCATCTGCACACCCGTTAGTAATACCAAGAAAGGGAGGAGATGGACCAATCACGTGCAGAGTACAATACAGGACTACACGGAAAATGATCTGTCCAGTTCTGCTTACATATTAAGAGACATGATTAAAGAAATTCTAATGTTAAAATATCCTTACATGATAACCCATATTTGCAGCTAGTTTCCTTCCTTACTAGTAATGTAATGTATTATACTACCACCAACTCTACTAAATTACTTAGTAAAACTTTCTCACAGTGTTTCCAACTTAGCAGCAGGCATCTGAAGCTCAACCATTAAGCCTACCTTTCCTACTTGCTGTGAACTATCCTACAAATCCACAGTATAGGAAACAAAGACAACAATCAACCTACTCACTCAGATAGTGTAAATATTTTTTTACTTAGGGCCGGTTCTACCACCTACTGGTAAAGTAGCGCGTAATTTGCCCTCCGCGTAAAAGGATGTTTCCGTCCGACCACTCCCAGGTAGCGCTATCGGCAGCATAAATCGTCGTTACCCGGCGCATAATTTCTCGGCCACTTCGAGGGCCCGATAAGACTTTACCTGCCGGGCAAGTTCTGAGAGCTGAACATTATTAGCTGTATTTCTGGTGATATGCAACTCAAATTAGCTTAGTATACTGAAAAAAGCAGTATATTGTAACAGTGATAGATATTGTATTGCAGGATTTTGAACATTAATGCTTCCCTTTAGTTGCAACGGTCACACCAGCCTCTCGCATCGGTAGCACAGGGAACACATTTTATACGTCAAGCTTTCGTAAAGAAACTCTAAAAGGATGTAAAATCAAAATCTATTTGGAAATCATTTCAAATGGGCTTTAATTTTCTGCTTTTTCAGTTTTCGGACACGAGATATATATTACAGTATGTATCCTACATAACTCAAGCGTCTTCGTAGCGTAGTGGTTAACACGTACGCGTCGTAATACGAAGTGTGCAGGTTCGAGTCTTTGTTATGACGAATCTTTTTTATTTCCATTATTAGCGTTGTGTTAATCTGTATGCCTCTTTTCATACGTTCTTATCACAATATTATGTCTACTAGGAAAATTGCTTTATATGTATGCTACCTATAGCAAGTGATGTTATGATTAATAGCATATAGGACTGTCGCCCAGGTAGCAGATTCCCTATTAGTTGTTTACATAGTCTTGTAAATTATTTCGAAGAAATTGGAAACTATTCCATTCCCGAATTAATCTTCCTATGAATGGATATTTATCCCGATTAGTTCTTTACATTTACAGTACCTTCCAACTTTATCTTCATAAAGTTAAAAATTGAAATGCTTTATCAATAAATGGAAGCATCTGGAACTAAACGAGGTCACAGAACTAGATGCAAATAGAGCATCGCGGAGATACTTAATCAATTCACAGAAGCCTGCAGATAGAATGCTCAAAGGCAATAAGTCCGTAAAGAAGATGTGTGTGTGTATATATACGTATATGGAAGCGCGTAAAAGAGAGTTAAGAACAACGGCAGGGAACGAAAATACACTTTAAAATGTAAATTAGAAATACGATGAAAACCTGCGTACCTTCTATTACAGAGCGAGCGACTTGACCAGTCTACTACGAGAATACCTTTCAAAAACGCTGCCTTGCATGGCAGGTTATAACTGGCGTAAGAAAATGTAATCTCGAGATTTTAATCCCAATTAGGTATTGATATTGAAGATCATAGATTAAAATCACGAAAGCTTGACATGAATCGTTGTCCATAACTCTTAAGACTCCCCTTATTAGGCTTTTTGGTGATAATCAGCAGACGCAAGCACAGGGAAATAAGACAATCGAAATGGGTTTCATGCATCTGACGATAGATAGCACCACACTCGAAAGCGAGAAATCGCTGAAAATCAGTCTAGCCAACTTCGTATATCGGTGTCTAGCTCCGGGTAGCTACCTAGCGCTTGCGCGGAGGTGGTTGGACGCAAGCCAAAGTACCAGCCGATTTACACCTCCAGGTAGTTTACCTCCCGGGCAGCTGCCAGCCACTTTACCAGCAGATGGTAGAACCGGCCCTTAGTTAAATGAAATTTAATAAGATTTCAGACAATATTATTTAATTATTTCCCATAACAGGACAGGAAAATTAACTTACATTATTAGGAACAGTGAATGGTTATAAATTAACGCACACATAATCGAAACCGACTTTCAACCTATTAGGTCGTGTTACGTACATTTAGTACGTGTTGAAGAGATGTTAAGTACAGAACAAAAATGGCCAACCAGACACCAGTGGGATCCGAACCCACAACCTCCCGATTTCGCATCAGTTGCTCTACCAATTGAGCTATGGTGGCCTAGGCCATCTTTGTTCTGTTGGAAAGGATCTAAGCTACAGGTCTGGTACTACTACCATCACAATGTAGATTGCGTTTAAGTTGCCCGTTGAGGGCCAAGTCAATGAATATTGAATTTTCACGACCACATTGTAATCGAAACCGACTTTCAACCTATTAGGTCGTGTTACGTACATTTAGTACGTGTTGAAGAGATGTTAAGTACAGAACAAAAATGGCCAACCAGACACCAGTGGGATCCGAACCCACAACCTCCCGATTTTGCGTCAGTTGCTCTACCTGTAGCTTACATCCTTTCCAACAGAACAAAGATGGCCTAGGCCACCATAGCTCAATTGGTAGAGCAACTGACGCGAAATCGGGAGGTTGTGGGTTCGGATCCCACTGGTGTCTGGTTGGCCATTTTTGTTCTATACTTAACATCTCCTCAACACGTAGTAAATGTACGTAACACGACCTAATAGGTTGAAAGTCGGTTTTGATTACAATGTGGTCGTGAAAATTCAATATTCATTGACTTGGCCCTCAATGGGCAACTTAAACGCACTCTACAGTGTGATGGTAGTAGTACCAGACCTGTATCTTAGATCCTTTCCAACAGAACAAAGATGGCCTAGGCCACCATAGCTTAACTGGTAGAGCAACCGACGCGAAATCGGGAGGTTGTGGGTTCGGATCCCTCTGGTGTCTGGTTGGCCATTTTTGTTCTGTACTTAACCCCTTACCGCATACTGTGACAGATATGGCACACACCGGTTTTATTTTTATACAGCCTATACTGAAGTGTTTATTTCATTACTGCATAGAGTGACAGATATGGTACACTATCAACAATAACTGGATGCAAACAGCATGTGCCATCTGCTGAGGGAGTGAGGAACTATTTGACATTCTTTCCTTGTTTGTGTTGTAAGCAGTTGGACTAGATATCTGACCACAAGAGAGTTGTATTTCGTACAGTAATAGTTCGATTTGTGTTTTTAT